>NC_053435.1:11110137-11437683 GCF_007990345.1 Gossypium hirsutum | reverse complement strand
ATGTTAAATAAATGAGTTGTAAATGTGGTTATATAGGTATTTGGTTATGTAAATGGTAAGTTTGGATATGGCTTATAATGTGTATTAAATTGGTCAATTTGGTTGCCAATTGAGTTGCATAAATGTGGTCAAATATGAATGCAAATGCTTATGTTTTAGGGTGGCAAATTTGGCTTTTCAAATGACCTATTTTTGTCCACACGGGCAGGGACACGGGTGTGTGTCTCACCTGTGTACGACACACGATCATGTTACATGGCCGTGTGTCTCCTGGGGTACCCTACGAATTAAAGTCAGTATACCCTACAGTTTTGACATGACCTAGACACACTGGCGTGTCTATCGGCCGTGTGTGGCACACGGACGTGTCTTGTGGCCGTGTAGACAAGTCAGTATGTATGCCCTATTTTGCCACGGCTTAGACACACGAGCGGGTCTAATGCCGTGTGAGGCACACGGCCTGTTCACACGGGCATGTGTCACTTGAAAAGTTGAAAATTTTCTAAGCTTCTGAAATTTTTATATGTTATCAATTTAGTCCCAAATGCATGATTGAGACTTTGTATGATTGATTTAAGTACATTTTGAATGTAAATAAATGATGGTTACTGAAATGAGATGAAATTTATTAAATGAATATTTTGAATTGAGTTACAGGTCTGATAATGCCTTTTAACCTATTCCGACGACAGTTATGGGTTAGGGGTATTACAAAGACTCTTGTATACATGTATATAAAACGGTTACTATTACATAGAATCATATAATATTCTTTTCTTTACAATTCTGCCTATTTACATGGTGTCAGAATAGGTTTATTCCAACCTTAGTTTTTTTTTCTTTTTCTTTGTGAGACTTAATCAATCCACTATTGTGTGATTGATTTATTATACTTGTGTTTGAGATTGAGCCTCTATGTTTTAGGCTGTGTACCTTTTTCTAAGTATTGGAATCTGTAATTCAAGATAACAGACAACATGTCTAACTTTGATTTGCGTGATTTTGTTGGAACTACCGTGAAATTTAATGGTAGAAATTATGCCCTTTGGTCTTAAGCGTTTTGTACCTTCCTTGGTTCTCAATGTCATGATCATCATCTAGTTCAAACAATGGCAAACACTAAGGATCCCAAATATGTAGCTTGGTGTCAATCTGATTGTGCAATGAAAACTTGGCTGCTCAATTCCTTGCAACCTAAGATTGCTACCTCTGTTGGATTAATATCAACTGCTAAGGAGATGTAGGACTCTATCAAAGAAATATTCTCTAATGATGGTAATAATTCTCGTATTTTCTCTTTGTTTCAACAACTTGTTGGTGATAAATAAGGTGAAAAATCCCTTCCTAAATTTTTTGTTGCCTATAAAGGAATTATCAATGAATTTCATGAATTGCAGCCCCTTTCAATAGATTTAGAAACTAAAAAATGTCAATGGGAAAAATCTCTTTAGTTGTGGATTTTTTATGAATCTAAATGGCCAGTATAATACTTTTAGAAGTCAATTACTTGGTGAAAGCATTATGTCTACTCTTCCAGCAACTTTTTTTCACTTGCAATCAACTTCTTTAACTCTGTCATCTCTATATGTTATGCTTGAACATTCTGCTATGATTGCACGACGTAGGGACAATAATGGCAAGAGTAAAGGGCGTGATGGAAAATGTGATTGTTGTGGTAAAACAAATCACATTGAAGATGCTTGTTGGGACAAACATGGTAAACCTAATTGGGCTACCAAAGGTACCAAAAGGCACAACACTTTTAAGGTAGTCGCTATTACTTTAACTTCTGATGAATGTGTTTCTTCAATTGGAGTTGAGGATGCTATTCAAATTTCTAAAGTGGAGTATGAATAGTCAATTCACTCACAACCTAATTCTATTACCTCTCATACTTTTCAAATAGGTACTGCTGTACTTGCAACTTTTTCTAGTAAATCTTGGTTAATAGATTCTGGTGCACGAAATCACATGACTAATGACCAATGCCAATTTGATAATTTTACTCCTTGTTAATCTCTATCACCTATTACTGTTGCTAATGGGTTTGTTTCTACTATCTCTAGTTTTGGTATTGTTCATATCCCTTCTCTTAGACTTATTCAAGTCTCACGTGTTCCTAAATTATCATTTAATATTCTTTCATTGAATCAAATCACAAAAGCTTTAAATTGTTATGTAACCTTTTTTCCCTACTCATTGCATTTTTCAAATTCTCTAGATGAATACATTGATTGGACATAACTATGAATCAGAAGGTGTTTATTATCTTAATTCTTCTATTGTTGGTGGTGATGGTGTGTCTCCTTTTGATTGACATTGTTGTTTAAGTCATCCTAGTTTTTCCAAGCTAAAAAAAATAGTGCCTTTTGTTGAGTCTATTTCTTTAATAAATTGTGATGCATGTCAATTAGGAAAACATCACAGAGCGTCATTTACTTCTAAATATGGTCGTCATTTTCTTCTAAAGATAGTCGAAGTTTAAGTCCTTTTGATCTAGTTCACTCTGGTCTAATGGGCCTTATTGTTATCAGACATTGTCTAGTCATAAGTATTTTATTACTTTTGTGGATGATTATTCTTGAATGACTTGGATATATTTGTTAAAGACATGTCTTTTGTTTTTGATGCATTTCAAACCTTTTATAATGAGATAAAAGCTGAAGTGTCTACAAGTATTTATGTTTTATTCCACGATACTAGATTTACAATAATTAACCACAAATACTTTATTTCACAATCTTCATGATTTCATTACACTTTCACATTTCTTTCATTCTAGTTTACTATTTAATATTCCACGAACAAATAATTTCGAACATTAAGATTTTCAAAGGCATTTTCTTTACAGTTCCATTTCATGACTAACCATGATCTTTATTCATACTAGTATTTATTTCATGATTTTCACAATTTAACTACACTTTTGCACTTCTTCAATTTAGTCATCATTTTTATGATTTAAAGGATAATTGTAATTTCAATTACAATAATCACAAAATTTTTATTCACTAAATCCTTGGTCCATAATTCATCATATATTTTGTACTCTCTACATCATTTTCACTTATCTAATAATAACACGTAAAACTTTCACATACTTTTCACTTTAGTCCTTTTTACTACAAAATTCATTATTCATTACTTAGTCACTTTAAATTAGTTCCATGTAACACTTCACTTGAATAAATATTTTCAACATTTTTAATACATGTAATCATTTCTAAATATTGTACAGTTTAGTCCTTAACATTATAAAAAATCAATAATTATTATAACATCATTCTAATTCCACCTTTCATCCAAATTCATTATCATTTATCACTTTAATTAAATAATTCATCATAATATCTTATTTCACATATTTAGATCTATACATTTTACTTTTCTAATTTAACTATAAAGTTCACAATTTAGTCCTTAATAACAAGAGAATTCAAGGGTACTTACCTCTCTTCAACCTTAAATCACTTGTTTTTTCTTTTTTTTTTTGTCACTTGAATCACTTCCTTTATCACTCTCTTTAATAACATATCAAGAACATAAAACATTTCATGAGAATTCTCTACTTTAACATCATTTCCTTACTTTTCAACAAGATTAAACTTGAAAAAGTAATGAAACTTTGATCTTCTTACCTTGTTCTCTAACTTTCAAGCCTTAGCTGGATTTCCTCTCTCTTCCAACATGAACATACAATCTCCCTTCTTGGAATCTAAGTTCACTAGTTTGTTGGAAGCTTGATTTCATTAGAAATTTTAATGGAATTTCAAGTATTTCTCTCTTAATTTCAAGGAAAGGACTAAGTTGAAAAAAAAAACCTATTTTCTCCATGGATGGTAGTGACGTGAACTTGAGATAAAGATGGAGAGAATTCTTTTCTTTTTTATATTTTACTTAATCATTAATTAATATCAAAATATCTAAAAATAAAATAACAATAAAAAATTATTTTAACCAGTAATATTTCTATACCATTCATCCTTAAATATTACACTTAATATTATCCAAATTAACAAATGACCATTTTGCCCTTCATATCTACAATTCCATCATTGACTCATTATTCACTTTTGGAAAATTTTTGATTTAGTCCTTAACATTTCACTACTAATTCAATTTGATCCTTACTTACCAATTTTTTTACAAGGACTTTTGGGTTATTTTCACTTTTGGTTATTCAAATTTTCCTATATTTATATTTTAACCCCTAAATTTTGAATAATTATACTTTGGTCTCAAAACTTTTCACATCTTTATGATTTAGTCCCAGCCATAAATTAATATATCATGACATACTTCTTAATTCAACTTCCTTTAGCATCCATCAACCTTCTCTTTTATCAATTATGTACCTTATTTCATTTTACCGAGAATTTCACTATGTATTATCACAACTTAACACCACTTTTTATAACATAATGATTTTAGAGGTGTTACACTTCTTGAAGAGCAAGTTGATCCGATTCTAATCCAAGAGAGTTTCACGGATGAGGGCTTATTTAGACTTCAGACATGTTCACCTTTAGTTGCCACTATTTATAGCCTGGTGCCACGATCTGTTGATATTACTAACTACTTGGCTACATGGGTTTTTTGGGTGCATGCATCTACGCAAGAAAGGTAGAAGATTGTGCATGATGCAAAAGAATATATTTGGGATGAGTCATATTTTTTCAAGCACTGTGGAGATCAGTTAATTTGTTTCTGTGTTGCATAATAAGAAATGTTGAATATTTTAAAAAGATGTCATTATTCTCCATATTGGGCGCATTTTGGTGACCAAAGCACGAATAAAAAAAATCCTTCAATTAGGTTTTTTCAATCGAAATTAATCAAGGATGTCCATACCTTCGTTCAATGATACAATAAGTGCCAATGGACAGGAAATATATCAAAGCGCTATGAGATGCCCTAAAAGGGTATTTTAGAAGCAGAAGTCTTTGGTGTCTAGGGGATTGATTTTATGGGTCCTTTCCCTAATTCTGGTAGTCATTACTATATCTTGCTCGCCATTATTTATGCGTCAAAATGGGTGGAAGCAATTGCTTTACCAACTAATGATATGAAATCTTTAGTTAAATTTTTAAGGCATAATAATTTCTCTCAGTTTGTAATCCCCGTACTTTAATTAGTGATGAAGGTTTCCATTTTTGTAGCAAAAAGTTGACAGTTGCATTGTCAAAATATAGTGTTCGACATTGTATTGCTACAACATATCATTGGCAAACTAGTGGACAAGCCAAAGTCTCTAATTGAGAAATTAAACAAATTTGGAGAAAATTGTCAAACATTTATGAAAAGATTGAGCTATGTGATTAGATGACACTTTGTGGGCTTATCGGATAGTATATAAGACTCATTTAGGTATGTCTCCTTATCGAATAGTATATGGTAAGAATTTTTATTTACCAATACAGTTAGAGAAAAGAGCTTTTTAGGCTATTTGAGAGCTTAACTTAGATCTGGAGTTGGCCAAGGAAAAATGATTGTTTCAATTACACAAACTTGACGAAATTCGATATTTGGTGTATAACAGTGCTAAGCTATATAAGGAAAAAGTCAAACATTGGCATGACACTCGAGTGAAGGAGAAAATCTTCTCAACGGGACAAAAAGTGTTGCCACCCCAAATAGGACACTATCGTTGACAAACAATAAGTGTGTCAAAGCCAACCCATTATGGCTAGCTTTCATCCCTTAAATGCTCCCATCAACCCTTATAACGTTTAACAGAGATGAAAATCCCTTATTACAAATCAAAAACAAATAAGAGGACAGTGAGCACCCCTATCATAACCCACAACTTGGCTTAAAATTAAAAAAACTACGAATACAAGACATAACAAGGTCAATCCATACTCGAGCAGAACCAAGATAAGATGGCATACCCTCCATAGAATATCATTCAACCTGATCATAAGCCTTGCTCGTATCCAGTTTAAGATCAAATTAGCCAGGACTTGTTCACTTATGTTTCATCATACGTAGCAACTCATATGCAATTAAAATATTGTTAGAAATCAAATGATCAGGCATAAAAGCACTTTGAGCAGAGTCAATACACACATTTAAATTTTTTTTGAATCTATTTACCAAAACTTTAACAATAATTTTATAAAGGACATTACATAGGCTAATTGACCTATAATAAGATATAAGGTATAGATTAAATGTTTTCAAAATCAAAACAATATTCTTGTGATTTTTGTAATCCATACACAAAACACCATTCAAGATAAACAAACAAAAGGCAGTGATATTAGAACCTAGAAAGGACCAATAATGTTGATAGAACAATGCTGGTAATCCAATCGACCTAGATGCATTTGTGGGACCTATATCTTTCACAACCTCCCAAACTTCCTCTTCTTGAAAATAAAAAAGTGAAAGATTTTGGGCATTTGAAATACAATTGGTAACTATACTATATAGGTGAGAAGGGTCACCCACATGATTATTAAAAAATAGATTGACAAAATACAAAACAACCACCTCTACATAGAGCCCTCAGAGTTACACAAAAAATCGTGAGGATTCTTAATCCTAGTGATCCAATTTAAGTGCTTACGGACAAAGGCAAACCACAAGAAATAGGTTGAATTAATTCGCCCACCTTGAGCCAATTTGAGCGGGCTCACTACTCCCAATAAATCTCCTCCCCTTCCACAACCAATCCCAACGCCAATCTAGCATAAAAAATATTAGACATAATCTCATCTAAAAGGTCCCAAGAATACAAATCATCTAGAGTATCTTGTAGACAAGTGTTTTTTGTATTTTGACTAGAAAGATGTCTTTTACTCCATCAAAAGAGACCCTAGCCAACTTCATTAAGATGAGTATGAATAGGAGAGGAAGAGCCACTCCAAATGCATAGTATCTCTTGCTGACAAGAACCCTCCATGACCCAAGTACCATCAAAACGGAAAGGTTTATGCTCGCCTAAGACTTTTGAAAAATTACCCACTAGACTAGTGTCTAATAACAATGGGAAATGATTAGATCCCCAAAAATAAGAGATGAACCAAATGATACCTAAGAAACAAAGACCACCAATTATCATTTACAAATCCTCTATCAAGACACTCTTTGATCAAAGTGTCCAAAAAACAACCAAGTTCCCAAGTAAACCAAGAGCCAGAAAAACCCAAATTTGACAATCCACAATTAAAAATTTTTTGTCGACATGTGCCTAATATCCTACAATCGACCCTTACACTTCTCAAAAGACCATATAATCTCATTAAAATCTCCCATAACCAATCAGGGAAGAGAAGATAAATGTGCTATACCTGATAGTAAATCCTAAGGAACCTCCTTATAGCGCTTATCCCGTAAATGACGAATTGCCTATCTGTGGTAGAATTAGCAACTTAAAAGCCAGAAAAATCTGAATGAAGTAGAGTAGCAGTAGGAACATCCTTCACAACCAAAATCGCAGATGGGATCGAAACAAAAGTAGGCTAAAAAGAACAACCAACAGCTGTAGTAGTAATCGAAGCTGCAACAACTAGGACAAGGATGGAAGAAGTAGGTGAAGTAAACACAACAGTTGGCGAGACAACACCAACAAATAACCTAAACCAAGCAACGATTTATTAACTACCCGTGAAGAAACAAAATCTTGACCTCGATAGGAATTTGTAGTATTCCGGACATAATGCTTGATTAGGAAAGCCTAACCAATTCTCATAGGCAACACCCCTACAAGGAAAGAAACAGATGACTGAGAAGGGCTATCCCCATTAGTATGCCCAAGCAATCCACAAAAATAAAAAATAGAGGAAAACACTTATACTTTATTTGGCCTTGGACAAATTGCTCTTCTGAATGCAACGAGACAAAAACAAAGAAGTGGTTGGGGAACATCCAATTTAAGTCTCAAACAAAGAAATTTACCCTAACCTATAGCACACAACTCTTCATCATGTCAAATAAACCAACCAATATGATTACTCAGTCGTATCGCCACACCAAGCGATAAGAATTTCAAAGGAAGACCATAAACCCAAACCCCCAAAAAACAAAGTCAGGAATCATAATTCACCAGCCACAATGCAACATAATATTCAACAAGAAGTATGTGATTGTCAAAAGTCCATGGGGCACCCTCGAGCACCTTAGTTGTAACGTCCCAAAATTTTAAGTTTTGAATTGTTAGAAATTGTCAAGTGAGTTAATTTGATTCAATGGTTAAGAGTGTTGCCTGGGTATGTGAGGTTCTAGGTTCGGTTCCTTCTCTTTGATTTTTTTTCCAATTTTTGTCCCTATCTTTATTTATGCATATTTGACTTAGATTTAATTTTCGCTCAATTTGTTTCAAAGATGAGCTTACTGGTTCAGTGGTAAAGCTTTAGCTTACTTTTTGGTCTTGGGTTAGAATTCTTGTGTGAGCAAAATAAAATTACTTTTGCTAAGGACTTTGAATGCCGCTCAGCTAGTGGAATTTGGGTTAAAATTGAACTCTAAGAAATTTGTTAGATAAGGATTAGATTAGTGGGTTAGTTGGGATGTTATGTTAATTTTTATTTTATTTTGTCTTATTTCTTTTGTTTTGAAAATTAAAAAATATTCCCAAGATTTGTTTCCCATTATTCACGCTCCCCACGTTTCCCTTATTATTCCTATTCGTTTGTTTCACGTCAATTCTAGTAAAAGAATTTCTAAAATTTGTTTCTTTATTTCTTCTTCTTTCTACTCCAATTTTTCTTTACTTTCTTGTTTATGGTCCCTTGTGCCATTTAATTTTGATCGTAGGCGTGTGATTGAATAGTTTGTTACTTTGTTCTTGTGTAAGTAACGCTTTTCTCTTCTTATTTCATTATGGGGGTTTTCCTTTTGTTATCTTTTGTTAAAGTTGAGGTTTGTGTGATGCGTTATTCCGTGTTAATCGTCTAAGGTCTTCTAAGTGAAGTTCACGAGACAATTAATCCTCTAGTAAGTTAAGACTTGTGGTGGGCGGCTATTTTCGTTGGGGTAAGTGGTTAACCGTTGTGTTGGGGACTTTTTCTTTTTAGTAGGAACTTTGATCAACGTTTTTGTCAACATTATTTGTTGAATTCGCGTTCAGATTTGGTAAAAAATATGTGTTAATCAACTCGTGTATACTGTTAATTTAGGTATTGGATTACTCGTTCTTGAAAGTACATTGGAATTTTATCCAGTGTATAACAAAAAACCCGAAAAATAGCAAACAGAAGAAAGCCGAAAACTAGACTGTCAGTGCCACACGATCGTGTGACAGGCCGTATGCCTTCACGGCTTGGGTCAATTGGACTATGTGGCCCATTTTTTGAAAATTTTCCCTTAGGTCATATTTGTCATGCGAATCGAATTTAGCCTTTCCGTAGGGTACGTATGGTATAAATATATCTATAAACCATGATTTCTAATGCTCTGTTTCTGTTAAATGTGACTTATGAACTCATGAGATGTATGTTATATGTAATAGCATGATCTGTTTTATGATAATATGATATGAATCTGATGTGTATATCATGTTAGACATACACGCATTTGATATTTGTTTAATTTTGCATGTGCATTGGGGTGAGATTATGGTTATGGAGGAAGTGTTTGGTAGCTTAATTTATCTTCCTTATTTGGCGGCTCAGCCACATATTTCTGTTTCTGACGGGTTACTGCGTATTGTTCTGGCTGCTAGACTGCAAATTTTCTAAAAAGTGACACACGATCACTTAACGGTGTATGGGGCTGGATGGGTATTTAATACCCTAATTGGAGTATAGGGATGGTCGGAGATGGTGTGTAGCGGATGGGGGTTGGATCTGAATCTGTATCTAATATGCATCTGTTTCTATATCTGTTTATGAAATATATTTGATTGGTATCTGAGTGTATATATGCTACATTATCTGATGTATCATGTGTATCTTATTTATTGTTTGAAATAAGTTACACACTGAACTTGTAAACTCACTTTCTGTTTATTTGTTCTCAGGTAATCTACAAAAATAGAACAGATCGGTGAGATGGGAGCTTGGTTATTTATATTTATATTACTTTTCTCTTAACTTTGTTCGGATTAAATTCGTTTTGTTCATTTGACTGTTTTTAGACTTTTGGGACTATTTTTTAATTCTGAATTTCATTTCCCGTTTTAAACTGTTTTAACCTTTTTAGATTATATGAAAACTATCTACAAAATGTTCGCGGTTTCCAAAATTTTGTTTTAACTAAGGAATTCCATTGCAAAAGTAAGTGTTTTTTTTATAAGTATTTATCTGCAAATTTTAATGAATTAGTTAAAAGAGAAAGTATTACTTAAATGGATTGGGGAAGGCAACTACCAAAACAATTTCAAAACCGAGATAACTTCCTCGAGTTTAGGGCCTCTCACCTTCTGTAGCTTGCAGACCAGCCTGCAAGATGAATCTAGAGATGCTCCCACATCCCCTTTAAGCACGATTGCAGATGATTCAGTATCAGTGAGACTAAGCCGATGACACTCATCTACTATATTCGCCGCCATAAACTTCAAGGAAATCTGAAAACACAACGGAAGAGCTACCAAAAATCCGAAGAAAAAACCGACCCTAAATGACTAAGAACTCACAGAAACTAATGGAAACTGACAAAAACTAGAAAACAAGACTCAAAAGGAAAACTTAAACCACCTCAGACAGACGAAAGAAAAGAAAGAGAGAAAAACAGGGGTGGACTCGAAAGATGATTGAAGCTTTGAACAAGAATGCTTTGTAAAGGCTGTTGATTGAGCTAGAAAGGCTGTTGATATTAGATGTCTTGTAGTTCACCTTCACTGACTTGTTTTCTTCTCATGCTTTGTAAAAAAAAAAAAAAACAGAAAGTTCTGCATCTCCCAATCCCGAGGTGCCCGTATAACTGTGAACATCTAGTAAAATGTTTCAAGATTTTCGTTTTTGCCATTTTTATTCAATTGGAACATCAAAATAAGGATACACACAGGTCATATATTAAATTCAACTTCATTTATTATCACCATCATGTTACAAATTCCAATAAAATAACATTATTCATCATATATATTAAAATTTTAAACATAAAAGCTAATAATAACTTCAAATAATCAAATTGGGTTAATACATTATTTGTGACTTGAATATAGTAATTTTTCGCGCATTAATGTCTGAATTTTTTTTGCTTTTGTGTTTTATTCTTTAATTTGATGATTATTCTCACTGCAGGCATAAACTTTTTTTTTATCCAAGTTAATCATTAAACTTGTAAATTATTCCCATATTGAGACTGAATTTTTATTCAAATTAATATGAATCATTGTCAAGTTTAGGCCCAAAAATTATTAACCAACCAAATTCATTAGTAACAATTAAATTATGACACATCATAATGTAAGTGAAAAAAAAAATATGTACAAAAATATATTTAGTTAAAAGTTTATATAATAATAAAATAAATATTTGATTAAATCGATAAGGTTAATAGTTTTAAAACTGTAGTGTCAAGTAGACTTATTCATGGGTTGAGTTATCTGCCTAGGTCCACCGAAATTTGAAAGGGTTAGGGTACAAATATAAGGCTCGAGAAATGGGTTTGGGCCAAAAACAAATAGGTCCGTTTAAAATATGGTTGAATTCGGACTTGAACACAATACTTGAGCGTAACCCAGCCTGGCCCGATTATAAATTTGTAATATTTTATATTATGTTATTTTTATATATATTATGTAATTTATAAAACATGAAAATTAAATCTATAGTAATATATAATACTACTATAATGTAAACACTAAAGAATGTTAAAAAACTATACATAAAAAATTAATAAATAAAAAATATTAAATATTAAATAAAAATAATATAAATATATTTTTTAATTTCTTTTAAAATTAATATAGTCGGGTCTAAAATGTGCTTGGGATAGCCTAGACTTGTCCATGGGTGGGGCAGTTAACCTGCTTGAAAAGTGGGAAGGTTTGAATAAAAATATAGACTCGAAAAATGAGTTTGGACAAAAATAAAGCCCGTTTTTTAAATGGGCCGATCCTCGGGTAAGGTTTTTTGGCTGGGGCTTGGTCCGACCTGAATTTGAAAAAAAAAAGTAGCTACTGTTTTTTTACTATTTTACCATTGCTTTTCATTGTTTTGCTATCATTTTTCTATTATATTGTTATTGTTTTATTGTCTGGATATTGTATAACTCTTACTACTATTTTAGAGGTATTTTGCTTATTAAGTTGCACTTATCTTAGTGTTAATTAAATACTTTTTTAAATTTTTTTTCTACTGGTGGGAAATATTTATTTTAATATTTTTAGTGTATTTGATATATTATTTTTTAAATTTATTTTTTAAAAATAATAAAAATAATTTTAATACAGGTGAGTATAGTCAAACTTGGATATTAACATTTTTATTTAGATCAGGCTTAGACAAAATTTTAAACTCATTTGTTAGGCCAGACCTGAACCTAAAAAACAGGCCTAAACTTTTCATTTGACCTAGCTCAACCCATGTACAACTCTAGGATAACCATTTATAATTATAGAAAAATTTAGATAATTTTAAGCCCATATTTCAGAAGAACCTCTCGTATCAAGTTTTATTGATTTTATATAAAAAAATTAAAAAAATAAAAAAAAAATTCTTTGAAAAAGTTGATTTAGCTATTTTTAAATAAATTAAAACTTAATTTAAAAATTTCAAGAATAATATAGATATTAAAATATATTGTGTACCATCATCAAGGATTGTAAAACGAATCCGCACAACAGATTTGGATTACAAAATCTGTTATCCATGAAATTAATTCAACTTTGAATAATAAATATCCGAATCCATACCTCCCTTAAAAATCAATGATAATCAAGGAATATATCATAAAACCATAGGTAATTTACAGAGCAATGTAAACTATGCAAAAAATCAAATCACCAGCCGCACGATCTATACAGATTTCTCCCATGGTGATCTCCCCAAAACAAATATATCAATCCATATTGACCCAAATCTTACATATATTTATATTACAAAACAAGCATTGCTGGATCCCTGCATGATCCCATGCTATTAGACCCCAAAAACATATCCATATACATTACTAAACAGATTCTCTCTTTCTTCCCCCCAAAATATATCCAAAACTTCCTTGTTAATCCTGGCTTTCTTTTTCTTTTTTCTGAAATGGTGCTGGCACTTAACTTCCTTCTATGTACACTTGGATTCTTAATTTAAGTTCTAAGCCGTAGCAGGGATGGAATTTTGGCGATCCCTGTTAAGACAATCAAATCCTTCCACTCTAACTGCGGCCGGTTTAAGGCCAAATTTCATCCTAACACACCCTCCTTTACGTGCCAATGATGACGGCGATGATGGAGACGGAATCTGCAAAGTCGAAAGGGCTTGTGCAAGCCTTTCATCTCCGAACCGAGCATCTTGCACAAGTGGATTCGCAGCCCTACTTGGGGGCGATCCACAAAAAAACGGAGGTGATGATGCTATAGATTGTTCTTCTTCTGTCCCTAAATCCTCCTATAAAAACGACCAAAACATATATTAACAACCAACCGAGTAAAAACAATTCCATCTTTGAAAATAAACCATTAATATATATGTTTGATACGAGTATGTAAAGAAAAATTAATTTAACCAGCAAGCAAGAAGAATCTTAAGATTGAATGATATTGATACCTTATTGAGGATGATATCCAGAAGGTCCGCACCAGCTTTCGAATCGCTTACCTCGGCTTGATGACTGCAATTGAAAGGACAAATCAATTAAACGAGAGACCCTAAAAGCAGATCAAATCAACCAGAGAACAAAATTAGACCTCATATGCAATCTCAATGGCTTGGTAGGGTTATTGGCGAGGATCTCAATTCGCCGAGGCTTGGGGCAAACAACGGCACCGCCCTTTTGATGATCAGTGATTGAGATAAACCCTCTCAACTCTTCGTAAGCCGAAACGGTGGCGTTCTGCTGAAGATTGCAATGATTCATCTTGAAAACCCAAAGCTTCGGAAAGAAGGCCTATTCAAACACACACCCCACAGCAAATCAACACCAAGATTTCAATTAAATCTTTAAAAAGAAAAGGAAACCCAAACTCAATAAGATTACAAATAAAGATCTTCAAAACTTGGGGTTAATTGCATTTTTAAAATAAATAAAAGAATGCCGGATTAATAAGAAATTGAAGGGATTAAATAAGAATGAGAAACCGATACTGGAAATCCAAACTCTTAGGGATTAAAACTTTTCAGATCTGTTATAGAAACGCTTTGAACTTTGACTAAGAAACAGAATAGTTTTTAACAGAATAAAACTAGGAAAGAAAAACAGAAACCCAGATCTGCACACCAAAAAATTGTGAACATATATAAAATTAATTAAATTTGAAGGATGGATATTTGAATTTTTTTCACATTACCTGAAGGAACCCTTGGAAGAATAAAAGCAGAGAAAGGGCGGGTGCCACGAGGAAGAAGAGAGCATGCCAAGGCGAGGATGAATTATATAGAACTCTTAACTCTAACCTAAAATTTATTATTATTAAAGGTGGGAAGGGTACAAAAATTGTGATTTCACATTCGTTCTTTCAATTCCTAATTTCATTATTTGACTCCTTCAAACTTATAAAAGCATATAGTCGGATGACACACAACTAGGTGGGGAAAAGAAATAAGACTAATATAAAAATATTTAAGCAATTTTTTAAAAAAATTTCTTAATTGGATTAACAGCCAAGTTTAAATCTCTAGGAGTGTATGCTTTAAAATTAAATTAAATTACATATATAATTCTTCTCATATTTTACTTTTTAATTAAATTAATGTTCGGTTGAATAGTAACACTTATTTAATCCAAAATTTAAATAATAATATTGTTGTTGCAGTGTTCATTTATGAATGAAGTTTGGACATTCCTCCGCCCAAATCGCTATTAGTTTGTGCTATTCAATTCTAGAAAAAAATTATGTTTTTTTTATATCATCTATTTAAGTTTATGTAAAAAATTTGACTGAATTTCGTGTAATGAGTTAATGCCAATTAAGTTTTAAAAAAACCCATAAAAACCATTTTTTTAAATAACAAATATTATTCTAAGAATATTTTTATATTAGGTAAACTATAAACTTAGCCATTTTTGCATGGTTCAAATTATTTTTTGGTCACCAAATATTAAAAAAGTTACAATATGATCACTAACGTTATCAATTTGTTACATTTTGGTCATTAGCGGTCTAATAGTAAGCTACTCTGGCATATTATATCAACATTTTCGATGAAATTTTTAGGTCAAATTGCACAAGTAATCCTTATTCTTTTTCTTTTTCAGCAATTTAATTCTTTTGTTTATTTTTTTTAACTTTTCTTTTTCTTTTCATTTTCCTTTTTTGTCCTTTCCATCATTGTCCTACTATGCCATTTTTTTTATTCCAACTATCAAATGAGAGCTTCTCTTAGTTTTTTATTTTACCCACACTAGACCAGTATAACCTTTTCCCATTATCAACTATTAGAAATTGTAGATTACAAATTTAATTATTGATGAGCACTTATTCAAATTTAGAAAGTGATGATTTATCATTCAATGGATACATTTCCATGGGATATATTTCTTATGTCCAACATGAAGGGTTGTGACTCTTCAAAATAGGATCCATTGAGTGCATATAAATAGAGGGTCTATGGTGCCCACAAAATTACTACAATCAATCTTATTTTCAGAAATTAGAGTAAGAGTTAGGGAATTCCTCGATTTCTCTAATAAAAGGAAATTCAAAAGCTTCATTGTATCTCGGGAGGACCTTTGTCTTAACCCCCCAGCAACTTTGTGTGGGGGTAAACAGTTCTCTTTGGAAAGCGTCACCCGCGCCTCAAAGTCTATTATTTAATTCAATATCGTCTCCAGATCTATCTTCTCCACTTAATATATTCAACATTCAAAGAGAACTAATTTGGAGATGGCGGCGGAGACTACCATCGCATTCAAAGTGATGAACCAAGAGTTTGTGAAACTTGATCGATTTGATGGTTCAAACTTCAATCGCTGGAAGGACAAGATGTTGTTACTTGTTGCTGTCTTAAATATGGCATACGTTTTGGATCCAAACCTACAACCCTTGGAGGATCCCACCCCTAATGCAAACCCTGAGAAAATTGTGAAAGTGGCCGAACTCAAGAAGAAGCGTGAAGAAAACAGCTTCACATGTTGAGGACACATCCTCAACACCTTGTCTAATCGATTGTATGATCTCTACATGTCGATGCAATCATCGGTGGAAATATGTAAAGCTCTTGAAGAAAAATACAACACCGAGCGACAAGGTACTGATAAATTTTTAATGATTAAGTATTTTGAATTCAAAATGCTTAATAGTATCCCAATCATGGATCAAGTCCATGAATTACAAGTCCTTATAAACAGGCTCTGTGACTTGAAAGTTGTTATTCCGGAATTATTACAAGTCGGGGCTATCATCTCAAATTACTCTCGTCTTGGAACAATTATTGAAAGAAACTTCTACATATGGCAGAGGACTTTAATGTGGAGAAAATACTTAGGCATTTGCATATTGAAGAGGAAACTTGAAAGTGTGATGTAATGCATCTTCCTCAAAGTTCTAAATTGAACCATGTGAGCAAGTCCAAGAACTCTCGAAATGGTAAACGAAAGGCCACATCCGAGACCAAGGGCGTGAAAGACAAGAAGAAAAAATCTCATAATTGTTATAATTGCAATAAGAAAAGACATTATATTAAGAATTGCAAACTTCTCAAAAAGAAGCAAGATGCCACAACTTCTAAAGCCAATATAGTGGAGGACATGGACTTAGTGACCATGGTTACAGAAGGGAGCGAGAGGTTGGAGATTGATATGATTACCAAACTCAACATAGCCATAACCGATAAGTCTTGTAATTGATGGCTCAACTCTGGAGCTACTGTCCATGTGTGTAATGACCAACAACAATTCAAGAGTTATGATCTAGTGGCAAACCATGAAGTGCTTATGGGAAACTATCAATCGGTTAAGGTGTTCGGTCAATGGACGGTGGAACTCAACTTCACATCTGGAAAGATTGTCCTCTTGAAGAACAAAGCTTCAATAAAAACAATCAATGGTGATGAAAAGTCGATGTCCTATGAAACTTTTTGAAGAATGATATTCAACAAGCTCCATTAATGGCTCTAACCAACACCCTAAGGCCAAACCCTAGTAAATTGGAGGGTGAAAGTTCTACTACGACTTCAAAGAGAAAACCAAGAAGAAAACCTACTTCTAAAATAAACAAAAAAAAATCTCACAAAGAGAAATAACTCAAAGAGCTGAAATTTCTTAATCAATGTATGTCAATAATGAATAATGAAGAGGCCTTTATATAGGCTTAGCTAATTACATCCAAATAAAACTCTCAATTATAATAAAACTCTAATTAATCTAAACAAGATGTAGTTTTAGTATAACTAAACTTTCTTGTTGACTTTCTTGTTGACTAAGAAGCATAAAACTCCTAAACAACTTTAAATACTTAAAAAATCCTAAAATTCAAAATAAATAACAAAATAATAAAACTAACATATACGATATTGAGCTCATATATAATAAAAATTAAGCTTAAAAATTGAATCTGATATGATTTAAACTTGAATTAAAGCTTGCAACTCATAATTTTTCGTAATAATCTTATCCAAAAATTATGTTCGCCAGTCTTCACTAAAACAGGCATAACTTGAGTTGTTGAACTTGAAATCGAGCGATTCAAAGACCATTTCAGAGCTAAGAGATAACTATTCAAATTCTATGCAGACATATCAACCTATAAATGCCCAGCTCCCATCCAAAAATTCATTGCAAGTTGACTAATCTTTTGAGCTTGAAAATTGACAGCTAGGTTGAATTGACTTTAATAAATTTCACCCTATCCATGCGTGTATCACATGCCAAAATCTTCTAATACAATTGAAAACATATATATATATGCATAATACAACCTCAATTTGAAGGGTGATGCGAAGCTTCCAAGCCGAAACCTCAAACTTCTCAATGGATCCAACACCTATGCATTTAAACAACTAACAAGTGATATCGATGAGCTCAATAAGTAACATGAACAAGCCTACTTATCCTATCTAGTTATTAATGTTGAGCCCTATGAATATTTTGTTCTCAAACTAACTTTTCCACACCAAATGTTTCAATTGAGTCCATTTCTCTAATTCAAATTATGAGGCTCGGCTTGTTATTAATGATTTGTTAACCATTCACATTATGAAATTCATAAATTAGACTCTTATCAAGTACTCAAGTGCTTAATCAATAAATATCCTTTTGGCCATAAGTCCTTAGTAGTTTCACTCACATGTTCCATTTATGATCATTTGATTCATAAATGTCAAACATTTCCTTTTCATTTCTCTTATTAGGGTATAAGATTATCAATTATCTTATTATACCAAATAACGTCCAATTATGAATCAATTACCCAAAAACATAGTATCATGACATGTTCTTTATTCACCTATTAATTTATTAAAATTACCATTCAACTTGTTTACTCTATAGCTTTAGTACATACCAATTTAGTACACTCATACCATTTTTATTCATAGGCAAATCTCATTATAAAGTTTAATTTGTTTTACCTTTAGTAAACTCTAGTAAAATGACTCGAATGCACGGGACCCATCCATAACACACAAGAGAGCACACAAGTACTTTGTCCTAAGTTAGCATAACACATCCCTCCTAAACACACTAGAGAGCATCGAAATGCTAAGCCTCTAAAACACATCAAAGAGAGTTGGAAAAATCTGATTTAAAAATGATTTTCTTACACAGTAGAAAATTAAAAATTTTAAGACCAAGTCGGTTTGTAATATTTATAGAACTAAACCTTTTCTGAATTGCATCTGTGTTTTTGGCTAGACGAATCATTATCGTTCTTGGCTTTCAATAGAATGACCTTATCCACTATTCTAGTACGACGAACTGCTTCGAGTGTGGACTCAGAAGAATTTGAATCAAACACAAAACCATCAATTATTTACTTTATTTTCAATGGGAAAATAAAATTCTCTCTTTAATAGAAACTGATAAATTTGTAATTCTCAAAGAATAGAATTTACGCTAGAAAATAAATCTCCACTACTCTTTCGTAGAATAACAATATCTCAAAACTTGTGCATCTAACCCTACAGGTGCCATCTATTTATAGGGGGAAGAAGTGAAACCCTTATTGAATTAGTAGAAGTCTATTTCAATAGAAAAACAAAATCCTAGTCTAACTGGGAGAGAGAGGGGCGAAAACCTTTGTAACATCCTTAACCCTAAATCATAGCTGGAACAGGGTTACATGGCATTACCGAACCTTTCAAACAATTTACGAATAATATACAAATAAATATCTAATATACTATAAAACATTTATAATGTCCCTTTTATGGACCTTCGAGGCCCAAAATATGTATTAGAAGTGAATCGAGACCAACTTGGGTGCTCGAGAAATTTTTCGTGAAATTCTAAAATTTTTCCTAAGTACAGGGCTCACACGCCTGTATGCCAGGCCGTGTGGACTCAATATAACCCCTTTACAATAACCTAACCAACCTTGCAAATTTTAAATCGCAACCAATTCAATTTTAATATACAAATACATTTAAAACATATCAAGACATCAATATGATAATCTATACACTAAACATTCACAAGCAACATTAAAATTAGTTTAGAAATTTCATTCTATTCCATTTCAAAGTTTAGTATCATATGTGTCATTTTGTCTTTTTATCCTTTTATACGACCATTCAAAACAACATATGTCATCTTTTATGACCAAATCCACCATAACAAACATACATAACCTAGGTACATGCCACATTTACCAAAAAGAAATATTCATCACTAAGTTTCTGAAGCCAGGATCGGCTCTGGATGCTAGATCGAATCGTTTGACTTCTACTAACCTGCACACGGAAAGCAACCGTACGCTGAGTATGGATATACTCAGTGGTGTTACTATAATTCAAATTATTAAAGTAAAATAACAAATAAAAATATCAAATTATATAACAATTAATTCATAAATGACTAATTCATTCTTAACTTTCACTTCTCAACAATAGCAATTCAATTTGGGTATTCATCAATTTGATATCATATAACATCTCATTGGAATTGTCACACCCCGAATTTGGGCCTAGAAGTATTGGGCCTTGAGTGGGGGTCCGTAAAGAGGTTGTATATAGGTATTTAATTGTGCAATGAAATGAAACAATTAAATGTTTGTTTTAGTGGTTAATGGCTTTGAGAAGTGTTAGAGAAATCTTGGGTTCAAACTTGGGCTTTAGCAAAATTTTTGGTATTAAGTGAAAAAAACCTAGATGCTTGGATGAGGGCCTTTTAAATTATTGTGTTAAATAAATGACAAAGGAGCAATGTGGTCTAGTGGAAGTGGCGTAATTAAGGTTGTATGGGAGCCTGGGTTCAAGCCTTGGCTCTTGCAATTTATTCTGTTTTTTTTAAGGGAACCTGGACTTTGGCCTTTAGACCTTATAATTAATTGGGGATAAAATATGACACAAAAAGAGCCTATGGTGAAGTGGCAAGGTGGCGTCATAGAGTTGGCAAGGAGGTCCAGGGTTTGAAACTCATGGCAATCAAAGAGCATTTATTTTGCTAACAGGGGCGGTAAGAGTTGGTGTTGAATTTAAACTCTGATGTTGGAAGGATCCCACATCGGGAAGCTAACATAAGAGTGGATGCGAAGCTAGCTTTAAATAGAGAGAACCATAAGGAAAGTAAAGGTACCTTTCTTGGCTAATCCCTTTCGCTGTACGGCGTGCTCGTTTGGGTTGGGCATCGGCTAAGAGTGCTTAGAGTGTAGATTAACTCCAGTCTCCTATCAGGTGTGTATTTCTCACTACTCTAGTTGTAGGATGGCTACTTCTGGCCGAAAGGGGCTATGTGGGCCCAATGGGCCTACGGGCCCAATTAGATAAGTTGTTTGACTGCGTAGTAAATATTGTACTAGGCTAGGTGAATCTCATATCTGTGGCTAGATTTGGGCTAAAAGGGCCACGCGAGCGTGTGGACCCATTTGGGTTGAGAATAGGCTTTAGGGCCATTCGTATTGTTATCCCTGTTTAGAATACTTTAGTTTACCAATTACAGAAATGCCCTCGACTTGTAAAATTACCAAAGTACGCTCGATTTATAGAATTACTGTTTTACCCTTGATTTACAGAATTATTATTTTACCCTCGATTTACAAAATTACCGTTTTATCCTCGATTATGAAATTACTGAAATACCCCTATAGGGTAGAATTACCAAAATACCCCTAGTTTGTAAAATTACCAAAGTACCACTAGTTTGTGAAATTACCGAAATACCCTTAATTTGTAAAATTACCAAAATACCCCTGATTTACAAAATTACAGAAACACCCTTGACTTTCTAAAAATTATAGAAATACTATTGGTTTACAAAATTACTGAAATACCCTTGGTTTGTAGATTTACCAAAACACCCTTATAGGATGAAATGACTAAAATACCCCTAATAGGTAAAAAGACCGTAAAGCCCCTGTAGGGTAAAGTGACCGTAATACCCTTGTATGGTAAAATGACGAATATGCCCTTATGTTCCGTATGACTGATGTGCTTAGGATTTATATATATTCATATTGGATTAGTTAAGTTTGAGTGATAGGTGGTGGTTATCGTAGGTGATTGATTTTGGAAACGTTTCAACTTCAACCCATAACAGGTGTGTAATAACCCTCGCAGTAGCTTAGATAAATATTCGCCAAAAAGCCGAAATGCTAAAATTTTGGCATTTCGAGAACTTGTGATTTTGCCTTTGCTTAAAGATGTGATAGATACGATATGATAGGTGTTTGGATCGATGGAGAAGGTAAGAGCGTAATCTTGTGTATGATGGTAAGTTGGGCCTTAATGGGCTGGAATCGGGCCCAATGGGCTTTCGGGCCCATTTAGGTAAAACTGATAGAAAATGGAATATGGAAAAGTTGCATGTTACCACGGTTAGTACTGTTGTATAATTTGGATTAAGCAGGCTTAGTGGGCTAAATCAGCATTCGTAGGGCCCATTAGGGGTTTTGGGCCCAAAAGCCCGAATTTGATAAAGTGGGTTAAAGATCATTGTTTAAACACTCGAAAATATTGATAATTGTTAATGAACATGGAAAACCCTGATATTTGGTAAAATTACGAAATTACCCTTATAATATGCAAAATGACTGTTTTGCCCTTGTGGGCAAGTGACTGACTTGGACTGTGTGGTTGATAGATTTGATTGTGAATATATGTTGGTGATATGAATGACTTGACTGTGATTGTTTGATTCAAATATGGGCATGACATTCTGCATACATGACATGTTGCATGGGTTGGGTTTTGTAAATGGAGGAAGTGCTAAAAGGGCTATGCCCCAGTTTACTGAAAAGGGCTTTGCCCCAGTTTATCAAAAAGGGCTTTACCCCAGTTATTAAAAGAGGCTAGGCCTCCAGTTATATGATAAAAAAGCTATACTGCCAGTGGAGAGTTTGGTTGGGTGGGTTGAGTTATTCCCCACATGGTGTGTTGGTTGGTACGGGTGGAAAGTAGCGGATGGTAGGTTGAGTAGTCTCCCCAAATGGGCTTGCATACATTCATTGATATTACATGTGATATTGAAATGGGCCTATGGGCCATACCGCTTACAGTAAAGGCTTCAGCCAGTGATATGATTTATGAAAAGGCGTCGGCCCAGTGATATGATTTATGAAAAGGCTTCGGCCTAGTATATGTCGAGACTGAATTAGGGCTTAGGCCCATATTGCTACTGTTTAAGGGCTAAGGCCCAGACTGTACTATTACTGAATAGGGCTTTGGCCCAGATTGTACTGACACTGTGTTATTCACTGTTTGTTTTTTTGTTGGGGATTACACACTGAGTTTTCGTAAACTCACCCCGTTTCTAACTGTATAGGTAATCCCTAAGCTTAGATGGTTTGGAGTTGCGAGGGACTCGGAGATGGCCACACTACTGTTTCTGTTTCTCTTAATTGCAATAAGTAACTGGTTTATTTTTTTATAAGTTTTATCTTAATTAATATTATTATTTGGTTTTGGGTTGTAATAAGGTCATTTTAATTATTTTTCTGGGATTATTTTATTTTATAACCTATATTTTACTGATAACAATCCAAAATGGGTTAGACTTAGGGCGCGTTTCCAAAATGATAATTGTTTTCAAAATAACGTAACGATACAATTAATCAGTTTATCAAAAATATCTACTTAAATGAATTCCAACTCGTTTTTCTCAAAGCCTAACCTCGCACCAAAGTGTGGCAATAGTTGTGGGCATGTCTAGGATTGGATCCAATCAAGAGCTTGGTACTTAAGCAGCCTTCATGGCTCACCTCCTCTGTTTCGGATACCTACCTGGTGCACATCTTCCATTCACTTTATTAACTTAGCAAAGACTATTTTTTAAAACACTAAGAAGGACGTTGAAAGAGGCATGGGTTTTCTTAAAAACTTCAATGTGACACGTCGGATCTGACCATAACGTCTGGGCCGGGTTTGGGGTGTTACAGGAATATCAATCACTTCATGAATCTTTGATTCGTTCATTTCATTTTCATCTCTTAATCTCAATTCTCATTTCATTTTATAACAAAATCATTCATTTTCATTCAATTTTGCTATCTTAATTATTTACCCTATTAATAAGACTCGGACTTTGACGAATACACGGATCCAACCAAACACTCCAGTATGGCACCCAGTGCCTCATTGGATAGTTCGAAGTAATATAGTGACACCTAGTGTCTCATTAGCCTAGCCGAAGTAAGTTGGTACCCAGTACCTCATCGAATCTATTCGAAGTAATATAGTTTGACACCCAGTGTCTCATCAACTCATAGTCGAAGTATTCCTGAACACTTCCAATCCTATGGCATGCCAACTATATCCAACCTAGCTTGACCAGTTAATAGGGCATTCAAATAACATATATTCCTCAATTCAATCACAATTTCTCACAATTTCAATTCGATTATCTTCCACCTTTCAACCAAAATTCAATTCACAATTCACACATTTTCACAACTTAATACATTTTCATTCAATTTAATATCAGTCACAATTCGATTCAAATTCACTTTCCGCTTTCAATCAATATACAATTCAAATACAAATGCATACCAATTATTCAATTTAATTCCCACTCATCTCAATAATAAGAATAATATTATTAATAATACTTACCTCATATTTTATTTATCATACACATAAATAAAAATTTAACATTTAATAATAAATAACTTGAATTATAGTAATACAAATCAGAATTTTCTCGAGTTACTCCTCGGCAATCTTTTCCTTTCCTTTCTGGACCGATGTCACCGGTTCGATGTTAGCTACGAAAATTAAAATAATTTACAATTATTAATACAACACCATTATATCTAATAATTAGATTTTTCTATTGAGCTTTTACATTAATTTCAATTTAATCCCTAATCAAAAATCATTTATTTTTCCATCATCATTTATACCTTATTCCTACTCCATATTTATCCAAACTCAAACTTAACTCCCTAATTTTCATCATAAATACCTAATTTCAAAATTCTTACAATTTAGTCCCTATTACACAAAATTTATAGCCTATTCTACAATTAAATCATTCTCCCACTTCTAACTTGAAATTCTATTAATTCAATCCCTAATTCATACTTTTACTCAACAAAATTAGTGTCTAAAAATCTAATAACTTCCAAAATTTCAACATATACCTAGTAGTATTTTGTTCTAAGATCATAAAAGCTTAAAAATTACAAGAAAAGGACTTAAATTGACTTACCAATTCAATTTAGACCCTTTAAAACCTTATTTTCTTTATTCCTTCTTTTCTCCGTTGTTTCCTTTCTTTTTCTTTCTGTTTCGTCCCTGCTTAATGTTCTGTTTCTTTCTTTCTTTTATTTCATTTACTTTATATATATAATATAATAATAATTTCTTATATTATAAATAATTATATAGTTGTATTACAAATGTCTGTATTTAATTTATTACATATGTATTTTGTAGTTACCATAAAATTGTCAAAATCTTTGATTTATTTTATAATATAATATTATAATATAATTAATATAAATTACAATGTAATAAAATAATAATATAGTCTAATTAAATAATATATTTATATATAATAAAAATCTAAGATTTTTAACAACATATGCAGCCTCATTTAATACATTAGGTATAATTACCTATTTAGTCCTTTTTATTTTCTTTTAATCTACAATTAAACTTTCACACTTTATTCAATTTAGTCCTCTTCGGTAATTACTTCTAATTAAGACAATTTCACCTAACCAAGACCTAATTAAACACACAACTAACTTCGTAAATATTTCTAATAAATATTTACGAATTCATTTTACTAAGACGGAGGCCCAACAACACACTTTTTCGATGCCTGTGAATTTTGGGTCATTACAACCCTAGTTAAATATACTAGGGTTTGTCATCCCATTTATTAGAATGAGGGGCTTTTAGGCCTTTCCTGTAGTGAATCTAATTGTAAGTACTTCTTAGAGTTTTAATGTAACACCCTACACCCGAGCCCTACGCTGGGACGGGATACAAGGCGTTACCACGCTTAATCACATGCATACAATCATATCGATGTCATTAAGACTCGATCAAATTTAAAACTTTTTTGAACTTTATTTAAACTCATTAATATGGGCCTACGAGGCCCCAAACATCCATTGGAATCCATTCGGGACCAACCTGGGTTCTTTAACTAACTTTAGAAAAATAACCCTTGAAACAGGGCACATGCCCGTGTGGAAGGGCAACACGCCCGTGTGGTCATTATAACACGGCCGTGCTGATGGCCTGTGTGACACACACGGTCTAAGTATCTAGGGACATGCCCGTGTCCCATGCCCGTGTGAATTAAATTCTAAATTCGAACCTATAGGGGTTTTCAAAAAGCCTGACACACGCCCGTGTCTATGGCTCGTGTCCCTCACATGGTCATGACACACCCTTGTCCTAGCTCGTGTCTAAAAACCTTGACATTCTGTTTCTGACGTCAGCATCCAATTTAGGGCACACGGCCAAGGCACACACTGGTGGCTGAAGGCCGTGTCCTCCACACGACTGAGACACACGGTCGTGTCTTTGCCCGTGTGTTTACTACCATGCATACTGACTTATGAATTTTACGTGCAGGGGACACACGGCCAAGCAACATGCCCATGGGACTAACCGTGTGTCACACACGGCCTAGACACATGCCCGTATGTCTACCCGTATAAACAAAATAAGGCTATTTACCAAGCCTTTTTGCCACCCTTACTTGCACTAACTTACATAAAATCTAACATAACAAATCCACACAACAATACAAGGCCTATTTAGCAATACAAGGCATTATCTCATTCATGCAATTTACTCATCCATGAAAATATCCTTATTTGCATATATCAATAACGAACAATTAGCCATTATCCAAGGCTTTATACAAAATGAAGTGATTCATCCCAAGCCAACACATTTGGCCAAATTAACAATGACACATAACTCAAAAGTCAAGGTCCTATACATGCCATAATCAAAATAAAAGATCTAACTATACCAAGTGTTGCGGGTGATAGTGTGATCGATACCTCCGACGTCCGATGGTCCTCGAGCTAATTAAGTGGCACTATAAGAAAATGGAAAGGAGAGGGAGTAAGCATAAAGCTTAGTAAGTTGCATGCAAATAAATATGACAACAACTTTACCACTTGTCAACATGCTCATAATATAAAAGTAGGCATAAGCACAACTTACTCATCACTATCCAATACAATTCACATATCATACATTTCGAATAGGTACCTATACCACTCACAACATGGTTATACTTTTCTTGTTTAACTTAAACTAAAATTCTCACCGTTGAACCATTTGGCATACTATCAGATATTCATTAAGCCTCAAACATAGGATATAATGACGATGCCATGTCCCAAACATAGTCTTACACTAGCTCATCCTTCAAGTCGATGTCATGTCCTAGACATGGTCTTACACTGACTATCGAAATCAAGGCCGACGCTATGTCCCAAACATGGTCTTACACTAGCTCTCACTTATCTATGTCGATGCCATGTCCCAGACATGGTCTTACACTGACACATCTCGTAACGATGCATGTCTCAGACATGTCTTACACTGGCTTACATCTCGAGGTCGATGCATGTCCTAGACATGTCTTACAATAGCACACAAATGACCCAAATGTCATGGCATGAATATTTGATTTGTTCCTAAGGTTCATCCGGGAGTTCTATTATCTCAATTTTCATCATGTATTTTCATTACCACAATTAAGCAATTTATGCTATAAAAATTCATGCACAATTGATAACAATATAGTTGCACTATTTACACAGAACTTACCTCGGATTACAAAATGTAGACGACTAGTTCGGCTTAGTCCACTTGTTTTACTTTTCCCCGGTCTAGGCCCGAATTTTGTAATTCTTGATCTATAATGATAAAAATTCATTCATTTCATCAGCATATTAATCTAGGCACTCGAAAATTCATAATTGGGCAAAATGACCATTTTGCCCCTAGACTTTTACAAAATAACCATTTTACCCCTAAGTTCGAAAATTGATTTTTATCACATTTTCTCACTAACCAAGCCTAGCCGAATACTTTTAATACTATGACCAGCCCACAATTCTCATTATTTCACACACTTATCACCTATTTTTACAACATATGCAAAATGGTCGTTAGTTAGGGTTTCCATGAAAACTACTTCACGAAAATTGTTTATTTCACAACCATGATTCATTTTCTTCCGTAAAATTTCAAAAAACAACATGAAAACTCTCATGGTAAAACCCTAGACCTTCCACCATTTTGCAAAATAGTCCCCTCATTTGAAAGCTTATGCTACAAGGGGTCCAAAAATACAAAAATCATAAAAAAAAACTATCAAAATCACTTACTTGTGAAGGTAAAGAGTGGCTGTAATTTTTCAAGCTTCCAAACCCCTATTTTTTCTGGTATTTTCGGTGATGAAGAGGGTAAGAAAAAGATGATATCTTTTTCCTCATTATTTTATTTCATTTTGGTCAAATAAATTACCAAATTTCCACTTAACCTTGACTTTCTCTATCTTTTGTCTCCTATGGCCGGCCATCACTTATCCAAGGGTCTATTTTCCCTTTCAAGACCCGCAATTTTGGTTCTCTAGCTATTTAACACCCTTAGCTATCAAAATAGGACTTTTGCATTTTATTCGATTTAGTCCTTTTTCACAACTGGGCTCATAATCGCTAAAATTAATTCACCAAAATTTTCATGCACCTATATAAACATGCTATAACACATAAAATAATATTAAAAATAATAAAATAGTTTCTCTAACCTCAGATTTATGGTCTCAAAACCACTGTTCCGACTAAGCCCAAAATAGGGTTGTTACATTTAATCTAATACTTTATAATTCAATCCAATCCAATACATTTTTTCTATTTTCCAAAATAAATATCATAAATTAATTTCCCAATTAAATAATTTTTCAAATCGATTCTAGTTCTGTTAAAATCATGACAAGTTTATCGTAAAAGAATCTATGAGAAAATAAATTTAATATTTCTACATTCAACGAATTCACAATGACCAATTAATTTAGTTTCATTTTTGAACTTCATTTAATTAATTAATTAATTAATGATTCAAAAAACCATAAATTAATTTTTTAGATCATTTCCATTTAGTGAGAAAACTACATTCATTTTCGAATATTTCTCATTTCTCCAACTTTACCATTTCTATTCATTTGATTCAACATGCAATTCATTTCCAATTTCATCAAGCTAGTGAAGGGACCAATTGGACATATGTAATTAGAGCTCAAATGATTTATAATTAAATTTCAACTTTTTACCTATTAATTATAAACTATTTTAGTCATGAAGTCATTCCACTATAGTATCGTGACTGAGCTCTCCCTAATGACATACCATTACGAAATCAACTCGATCAATACTCGTTCAATGACCTTGTCATTAATGTGTTGCCCTTATAGGTTATCTTTAATCTCTTTGTGTTAAATCCACTCTCCCAATATGATCCTATTTTATCTTATGGTAACCATTACATCTTCCTTTATGAAAAGTCATTTACTATCAATCGTAATCAAGTCATTTATCACAAAGACGAACGACTCGTGACCACATTTACTTTTCATCTATCATATAATGCCAATAGGAGGATATCATTTATCCATATCTTGGGCTATGGATTCCATCATTGTGAATGACGCTACATATTGCAGAAATCGTATACCCAATGCACCAGTTTTTAGTTTCTTACCTATTTGAACTCAAACTTTTACTTACATCAAAGTATATGAGTCACGCATACATAGTCCGTTATCTACTCAGGATTAAGGTATGCCGCACTATGAAGGTCACAAGTGAATAAATCCATGAACGAATTCAGGATCTATTCCCTTTGGGTCCATTATGATCTACTGTTAGTTTAGTTAGTCACATCTATGTCTCTATCTTCTGAGAGTCATCCGCTTCGATGCCCAACACAAGGCATCTTCCCAATTAGACTTGAAAGGCAACATATTAGTTTTTCAATCGGTTTTTTCATTTCTGATTAGACTAAGAACCTGTTTAGGTTCGTCTACTAATATAAATTGTCTTTCCATAATACGATCCAACCATTTAATACCGCTTCGTATTAGTTTAAACATTAGAAAACTAGTGAGCCAATATTTGCTTCTATTTTTATTTCCAAGTAAAAACCACATGAAGACATTATAAAAAATATATTAATATAATTCATAAATTATTTTATTAACAAACTACAAGTTTACAAACGAATATATTACACTTTGGGCACCAGTTCCAATAAAAGGCACCAAAATGCTAAGCTTTAAGGCATCATAGTATGCATGTTAATGTATAGCCCAAAGGCAACAAAGAGTGCACGTAATATGTGCAAGGCCAAAAGGCAATAGAATTCCATATAGAACTCCAATTACACATCAAATCAATATTGGCATGCCGGTACTTTCCTAATTATTTCACTAAGTTTACTAGGACACATTATAGGTATAAATAGCATTTATCAATTAAGGTCATTAGTATTGTTAGTCCCGAAAATACCAAGAGGGGATGAACTGAAATTTAAAAATCTCTACAAACTTTTCTAAAGTAAAATAGAGTATGGAGAAAAGCTTGCATAAATGATTTATAGTGTTTGGCCCCAATTGTTTACCTTTACTACCTTAGCCTTCCAGCATTAAGGATTTCCCGATTCACTTTATTGAATTTATACATTTTGATGACAAGGTATAACCTTTACAACTCTATCTTTTCAAAGGCTTAGATAGAACCTTCCCTCCTAGTTTCTGTTAGTTTTGTGGCTCAACTAGTAGCCCTCCAATAAAAATGGTACAAAGATGAATTAAAAAAATATAACCTCTAAAAAGGTATGTGTTTACAAAGTTTAGCTCACAAAAAAATAATAACATAAGAGTAGGTAAATATTTTACAATAAGTACAAAGACTATGTATAAGAGAAAAAAAAAAGAGAAATAAAGACTTCGAAGGTTTTCTCTTGACTTTGATGCTTGGATATGTCTCTTTTATATCTTCAAATGTTCTTGAGGTCCATTTATACCAAGGAATAAGTTTATGACCGTGTTTAGCCATTGGAGATGAAAAATGGCCAACAGAAGCATTAAATTCACAAGTTTTTCTACCTTGCAAGTGAGGGGATCGATCCCTTAGTTCAAAAATAATATAGCCGTTAGACTAGAGGGACCGATCCCTTCAAAGGGGGGATCGATCCTTCTATACCAAAATGCCTAAAAATGAGCCGAAATTAGTTTAAAGCATGTTCAAAGGCATTTGGTTAACTCAAGAACATAATATATGAGTAAAATCAATTTAAACAAGTGCTCTTGAATTTGTTTTGGGATTAAAAATATTTTTATGATATTTCTTTTATTTTCACCAAATAAATTAGGAGATATAATAAATAAAATTTACCTCAAATATTGTTATATTAAAAGCTTAAGACATCGAAGCTAATAAGTACATTTACTAATTGAATAGAAGTATTTTCAGAGTTTCATGATTCAAAGATTTATTAGACAACTTCTTTAATTACACATGTGGGCGCATTAAATGCTTTGCATATACTCGTGATTTTTTTTCCAAATTAATAACATATTCCATACAAACATATTATTTACTTTTATTATGGATTCTTATCAACGGAAGGTTACCATTTCTCATAAATTTCATCTTACACATAGTTAAATTCATGAGTTATTATAACCTCACCAATAGTAAAGCCTTTAACTAAAGCCAAACCTTTTACCAAATTTCAAAACTTACAACCACACACACATATTTCCACATTTTGAAAATTGCATTATAGTTTTGTACCTATTCCATCGACAACTTGAAAATTTAACAATTTAGCTCCCAAATTTTCCATGACAACATATTTACAAAATTTTCACATTAATACCATATTTCACAATGGTCACATAATCCAAAATCACATTTACTAGCCATTCCATGGCATCAAAAATTTTTTCCATGGCATCAAAATTTTCATAACACATTTTAGTTAATAAGACACATATGACCAAGGAATTTTGTGACATCCCAAATTTTAGTTTAATGAGAATGTAGAATTGTATCAAAAATAAGAAATTGGCTTAATGGTTAGTTATTAAATGTGAAAGCATGAAAATTAGATGAGGTCCCAAGTTTGAATCCCTTCCCTTGCAAAATTCCTTGTTTTTTTTAATGTGTGTGTTGTCCATACCCTTATTAACCTATGTATAAATATTATTTTTACAGAAAATGATCAGCCTTTAATTCTTTTTTCGCTCACCCTAGTCGTCCCTCTCATCCTCTCCTCCCTCTTGTTTTCAATTTTTCTTTCTTCCTCTATTTTTGTCGCCGCCCATAGCTCTTGATTTATCATGTTTTTCTTTTCTTTTTGCCACTAGATTTTACATCATCTCCTCTACCATCTTACTGCTATTTTTTGTTGGAAAATATGGACATCACATATATAATAAGGGCAATTACATGTTATTATTTACTATCATAATAGGTTAGCCCAAATTAAAAGTGATCTAATTTGGTTATGGTTTATTTTGCTTTAATTATTAAATAAAGTATGGGTCAAATATGCCTAGATACTCTAGTAACTAATTTCTAATTGATAATAGGTTGATTAGAAATTAAGGCTAATGTGCCAAAGTAATATATATTAGGGTTATGGTCCTTAAATTATACACAAGATAACTTTTCTAATATCTCATCCTTAGGAAAAAGAGAGCCACCTTCTTTGGATTATTTGTGTGCTAATTTGAAAGATCAAAACCCCAAGATCTGTAGATTTCAAGAAATTGATGAATTCAGGTACGCTTCCGTATCTAGTTTTGTTCTTGATTTATTCTTGATGATTTGACATGATAGATCCTAATTTATTAAGTTTTATTTTAGATTTATTTTACAATCATAACAGTTTTTCCTAAAATATTCAGCCCCAACTCTGAAATCTTAGACCCCCAAGATCGATTCCTATCTTTGTCAAGAAGTGCCATTGTCGCCCCTAGCATCTCGCCTGTGTAAGATCTCATTTTCTTTCAATTTATTGATAAATCTTGTTATATAAAAACCTAAATTTCTAAATCTAGAATTTGGGGGATTTTTAAATATTTAACAGGTATTTTTTAAGCTTTTTAATTGATCTCAAAAGTGATTTTAAATCAACCCCAATTTAGCCACCGCGGGTGGTGGTGTGCGCGCCTATGAGTAAAAAAAGGGAGATGTTTTCTTTATTTCTTTCCCATCTTTTTTCCAGCATATTCTTGAGTTCTTGAAACCCTCCTAATCAGCCTTTAAACATGTGTTAATTAGAGAGAATCAATCTTGATCAATCGACAATTCAAATCTGACAAATTAGGAAGCGTAAGTGTGGTTAATTGTAAACTAGTAAATATTTTCGGTTTGGATATTGGGAAAAGTTATTAATTGATAAAATAAGGAATTTTAAATTATATATTAGCTACTAATTTTTCAATAATTAAGTGTGTTAGGTGCCGACTTAAACGTCCCAAACCAGCAGTAAAGCTGAAAGACTTTCGCGCGTACGATTCGCCTTAAATCAGTATAAGAAGTCTAACTAATTTAGATTCAGAAAATTGATGTATTTGTGACGAATAGATTGAACCCATAAATGGGTGCTTAGGTTTTGTTTAAGAGGTGCATTAATTGAGTTTTATACTAATTTTTAATTTAGGTTCGTTTTAAAATTTATTAGAGAAACCGTAAGATTCGCTAGTGTGCTGCAAAAGAGCGTAAAATAAGGTATGGGTCCTAAACTCAATAACTTGATTGGTAATAATAATTATTATTATATAATTGATGATTTAGTTTGTTTATTGGTCTTGACTTAATAGCTAAGTAATTAAATTTGTGAGTGACTGAATCGGGTACATTTCAAGCCCTAACTATTTAGCATGATAGCAATGTTGCTAGTTTGATTGAATGATTGAGTGATTAACATTGTCATGAATGTTTGGTTAATTTGATGAATGAGTGATTGTATGTATAGCATGTTTTTTAATGAAAATAGGGCTTATGCATGATGTATTCATATAAGTGATTTGCTATGAAATTTTTGTAAGACCGTTATGCGTACACACAAAAAAGTTGTGAATGTACATGAAATTGTGATTTGTGAATGATACCATATTAATGGTAATTTGAAAGTTGGATTATTGATTCCATATTCTAAAAGTATTCGATAATTAAAGGCGTGCTGAACATGCCAATTTAATATGAAAGAATTGAATTATGGCTATGTATGAGATTGTGTGACATAATGCATATGCATTGGGGTAGGTAATTTTTGTGGTTAACAAAGGAGTTCCGTGGAGTACTGACTGCATATTAAGTCCACATTTATTCGTAGCCAGTGCATTGCACTTGAAGTACAGAGTGGATTGGTGATTTTATCGTATTAAATGTTATTCGACAAATTTTCTGCATTTATGATGTACGGTGGTTTTTACCAAATCAAGCTTTGCCCGTATTCGTTGGAGTTTGACATACAGGTTCTGGGAAACTCATAGTGTGTAATGGATGGTTTAGGTAGGAACTCACATGTGCATTATGTCATGATCATGTTGCATAAAAATGTTACTATTGATGTTTGATTGTGTTATTTGGTTCCATAAGAAAATGCTTGAGTGTATGTACTATGCTTGATTGTTTAGACTCACACTGAACTTGTTAAGTTCACCCCATTACATCAACTTCTCAAGTAATGAACGAAATTAGGATCGGATTTGGTATGAGGACGTACAGAGGAATCCAGACTTGTTTTTCACACTATTATTTTTATTTTATTTCTATTTAAAATTTCCTAGCATTATTTGGGTTTTAGATTGTAAAATTATCTAAACTGTGGTTTGGGACTGTTGTTGTTTTAGGGTTTTCATGCATGCATAGTTTTCATAGTTGGGATTGAATATTAATTACATGTTGAAATTAGATTGAGCTTGTTACTTGGCTAAATTAATAATTGGGGATTTTATTCATTTTTCCGCTGCAAACAAGATAAATAATTTTTTTTTCAAAGGCATTATCGTGTAATGAGTTGTTTTCTAAAAAAACATGCCAGCTTTGCTAACTTGACTTAATAAAAGTTGGTTCAATTAAATGAATGTTTTCCCAAGATTAACAAAGGCAACAGTAGTTTTTATTAAAAGAGAGTATTTTAGAGGTTTTCAACTATCAATAGAGTAGGTACAACGATTATGTGTCCAATGTGACTTTCACGATCTGACCATAATGTCTAGGCCGAGTTTAGGAGGTTACAAATGCCAACGCATACATTAACATACTTATATTCATATTAACATTAACTTTTCACTAATCCCTTAATCAAGTTAGAATAAGAGGAGAAAAGATATCCAAGGGTACTTACTTCTTGGATGCACATTTTCTCAAAATCAAGCCTTAATCTATTTAAAATCATCCTCACTCAAGCTTGGAAGTCCCATTTCCCATATTTTTCTCATTTATTCATACACCAAAAATTCAACTAATGTTAACATATAAGCTTCTAAAGCTTTCTTGTACAATAAAACTCAAAACACTAAGCTAGGAGGAGTGGAAAACACCATTTCTTACCTCAATGAAACTTTCTCTTTCTAGCTTCTATTTTCTCTCTCACACCCATGGGAACCCTTTTATAAAATTAGTGGTTTTGAAGGTAGAAATGAGTTGAGTAGATAGTTTTATAAGTGATTTTAGTAAAATCTCAAAGTTTGGGTATTGGGTTTTAGAGAAATTTCAAGAAAAAGCATGAAAAATGAAAAAGAATGAGAGAACCCTCGTGGGACAGGGCTCGTCCACTGGAGCAATTCCACTCACCCTTTTTCCAATTTAAAATTACAAAACGTGGGCCAAATGCCCAAAACTAAGTCCAAGTTCATGGTTTTAAAGATAGTTGCCCACTTTTAATATCCATGATCCAAAAGTCTCAAGGTTTATGTCATATATCAAATATGCTATCCAATTAATATTTTATTATAAAATTCTCGAGAAATGATCAAAATGCCCCATTCATGGTAAAATTATGATTTTGTCCTGATGAGTCTTTAGTACAGTTTCTTCACTATAATAAACACTTATCAAATTCAAGTCTCACACTTTACATTTATTCATAATATCGGTCCATAGGTATAGAAAATTACATATTCGCCCTTTTCTCGATAAAATTTGGAAAATTACAATTTAATTCCTATACTTTCAAATCTTTTCAATTTAGTCTCAAATGTGATTCTCATTATACCTATACATATTCTAACTTATTATTATGTCAATTAATCAATACTAACTCACATTTTATATTTTGGTCAAATTTCACTTTAGTCGACTTTTTCAAAATTTGCAATTGAGTCCTTTTTGCTACATTTTCACTTCCAAAATTTATTTCATCATTTCCATATCAAATATTAACTTTGCTTTTGCAAGAATTCTTTATCTAACTCATGTTCTAAATTTTCTTTCAAATTCATTAAATCCAACTTTGGAATAGTGCCATATGTTCAATCGAAAATTTAGCAAATGATTTTTTTTAAATATAGGCCACAAAGGGCAATTCCATTCAACAAATCAAATAATATCTACAAGTACAATATCATGAAGCCTTTGGTGGTAATCCACCCCAAACTAGACCTCATCTTCAGAATCTAATCCCATGTGACCAAGCGTATCAGTGAACTTATTAGACGCTGGACAAGTAACATAGTAATCGAAAGCATCAAAGTCTAAAAACATTGTACGAGCCTTCAAAACAAATTGGCCCAATAAAGACAAATCATGCGACATACTAGGAAAACTTTTATGATCCAATAAAAATATTCATAAAGCCCATATCATGAGCGAAAGTAAGACCCATCATCACCGCACGAGCTTCCACCAAATTCTAATCAAAACAATTAGGGGCTCTCATCGCCATTCCACCCATAACCAAAGCATCCTTGTCTTGCACTATACATCCAAACCCAACTTTATTTGTGGTAGCATCCCACGAAGCATCAACATTAATTTTTACACGACTTAGGATAGAGGCACACCATCGTTCAGTCTACAGTTGCCTCAATAAAATAGGCCTATAAATCATATTATGAGCACGAAAGTCCTCAAGTGGAAACCACGCAAAATTTAGTGCAATGTTGGGGAGGGGAAGTAAGACGCTTGTTCAAAGCCTCATTATTCCACACAATCAAAAGCTCCCACAAAAACATGCAAAAATTAGCTATGGCAGTCCTATCCAATTTACGCATAGCAAAATCTAACCAATCAGTATAATAAGAAGCATCAAAAGTGAGAGTAATGTCATCATACATGCCAACCAAAGAGTTCTCCCTATCAACTCCACACCGACAACAAATAGAATTAAGAGAAGACTTAAAAGTTGATATCTTAGCAAATGAAAAGTTTTACCTTAGGACGCATAGATAACTTTCGAATGTAACACCTTTCACCCATCCAAACTTATGGTATGGAGGGAAATGTCATCGAAGTACTTCTTAGTCATCAAAGTACTTCTTATCAAAATCTCAAAGTTATTTAAAAATTCATAACTTTTTTCTTTTTTACAAAATCATTGGATAAATTTTGATATATTTTAAGAACTTTAGAAATAATTTAAAACCATTTAGAAAAGATTCGGAAGCAACCATGTAACACCCGCTAATCCCAAACCGTCGCCGGAATAAGGTTACGAGGCGTTACCGAACATATTGGTTAATTTACAAAAAAATTTATGAATAAACAACAAATATATTAAAATTAAATCATTAACTCTCTTTTATGAACCCTCGAGGCCTATATCATGTATTATAAATGAATAGGGACTTATTCAAGTACTCCGAAAATTTTTCGTAATATAATAATAATAATTATTTTTTTAAAAAAAAATTCAATATTACCCCTTTAGAAACATATAACCTTCCCTGCAATTTCAAATTTGCAACTAACTCAACACAACAATAACTCAACAAATACAATTTTCATCCAAATCATATTCGTCTTATAACAATATCACTAATCCTTATTTTATCTAACATTATATCCATTCATACTTTCAAGTAGTATTTAAACATCTTAATTAATTTCCATTCATATCATATATCAACTTATATTAACTTAACTAATATATTCATGAGTTGATACAAAACATAATCATATCAGCTCTTATACATGCCATATAAACCATTTAAAGTATTTATAACAAAATCTACCGGAAAATCGAGATAGTGTGACTTAAGCGTGATGATCCGATCCTCTGACCCTCCCGTTAATCCGGAACAATTTGCAGTAGTTGTAGAGATTTCTTGAACTATTCCGGAATTTTCTCTTTTCCTCGTTTATCCTCAATTTCTTGATTTGGTGCAAAAATTATGAAATACCAGCTTAGAGAACCCTCCTATGGCGTTTTTAGCTTCTGAATTGAAGAGAAATGAAGAGAAATCTGGATATTTCCTATTTAGTCCTAGCTTTATTTAGTTAATTTTGCAATATTCCAATTTTGCTCTTAATTCATCAATTTTCCTGCTGATTTCAAACCCCTTGCCGTCCAGCCCAAATAGACCTTGGGTCTATTTGCCTTTTAAACCCTCCTTCTTTTATCATTTAAGCTATTTAATCATTCTTCATAATTTTACATTTGTTACAATTTAGTCCTTTTTATTCAATTAACCATCGAAACTTTAAAATTTCTTGACGAAACTTTAATACTAACTTATTAACACTCCATAAATATTTATAAAAATATTTATGGCTCGTTTTAAAATTTTCAAACTCTAGATACCTCATTTTCGATTCTAATTTTTTTTAATATTTATTTCTAGTACACTATTCGTTATTTCAAAAATTTTCCTAACTTCACATTTAACTTATATTCACTAAATTATTAATATTTTTCTACTCATTTGTCGGATTTAGTGATCTCAAATCACTGTTCCGACACCACTGAAAATTTAGGCTATTACAATTCTCCCCCTCTTAAGAAATTTCGTCCTCGAAATTTATTACCTGAAAATAGGTTCGGATATTGTGCTTTCATTGATTCCTCTATTTCCCAGGTTGCTTCCTCCATACCATGTCGATGCCACAACACTTTAACTAATGGTACCTTTTTATTCCGCAGTTCTTTAATTTCTCGAGCTAAAATCTTTACTGGTTCTTCTGAATAAGTCATATCTGACTGAAGCTGAATTTCTGTATGCGGAATCACATGTGAAGGGTCTGATCTATAATGTCTCAGCATAGACACATGGAATATATTATGAATCTTCTCAAGCTCTGGAGGTAAAGCTAACCGATATGCTACAGGGCCGACTCTTTCAATAATCTCGTATGGTCCAATAAATCTTGGACTTAGTTTTCCTTTTCTACCAAATCGTAATACTTTTTTCCACGGCGACACCTTTAAAAACACTTGATCACCCACATTAAACTCTATTTCTCTTCTTTTCAAGTCAGCATATGATTTCTGACGATCTGAAGCAGCTTTCAGACAATCTCGGATAATCCGAACCTTTTCTTCAGTTTCCCGAATTAAATCGACCCCCACTAACTTGGATTCACTCAATTCTAACCAATGCAATGGAGTCTTACATTTTCTTCCATATAAAGCTTCAAATGGCGCCATCTTTATACTGGATTGATAACTGTTGTTGTAAGCAAATTCGGCCAGTGGTAAATACTTTTCCCAACTACCACCAAACTCAAGTATACAACATCTCAACATGTCTTCCAAAATCTGAATTACCCGCTCTGATTGCCCATCAGTCTAAGGATGAAAAGCGGTACTAAAATTTAACTTTGTGCCTAAAGCTTCTTGTAGTTTGCTCTAAAACCTCGATGTAAACCTTGGATCTCGATCCGTAATAATGGATGTTGGAACCCCATGTAACCTCACAATCCCAGAGATATACAATTCTGCTAACTTTTCCAGTGGAAAATCTGTTCTGACTGGAATAAAATGTGCTGATTTTGTCAATCTATCGACAATTACCCAGATTGAATCTTTCTTATTGGGGTCACAAGTAACCCGGATACAAAATCCATCGTAACATGTTCCCACTTCCACTCTAGAATCATAATAGGTTATAATAAACCCGTTGGTACCTGATATTCTGCTTTCACCTGTTGACATATTAAACACTTTGCTACAAACTCACAAATTTCCCTTTTCATACCAGGCCACCAATACATCTGTTTCAAATCACAATACATTTTTGTACTTCCAGGGTGAATAGAATACCTATACTATGAGCTTCAGAAAGAATATCATTTTTCAAGTCTGAATTATTTGGAACGCAAATTCTTTTACGATAGTATAACATACCATTCTCATCAATGTTATACTCTGAATCCTGCTTGTCTCGAGCTATTTGTTTCTTTAATACCAACTTTGAATCTTCATCTTGCAACTCCCGAATTCGTTGGAGAAACATAGCTTTGACTTTCAATTCCGCTATTACAGATCCATCTTCACTAACAGACAAATGGGCATTCATTGACCGGAGTGTAAACAAAGATGATTTCCGACTGAGTGCGTTAGCAACTATATTAGCCTTCCCCGGATGATAATCGATAACAAGTTCATAATCTTTTAATAACTCAAGCCATCTTCTCTGTCTCAAATTCAACTCTTTCTGCGTCATCAAATACTTCAAACTTTTATGATCTGTATACACATAACATTTTTCACCATATAAATAATGTCTCCAAATTTTCAAAGCAAAAACAATTGCAGCCAACTCCAAATCATGCGTAGGATAATTCTTCTCGTGTGATTTTAGCTGCCGAGAAGCATAGGCCACCACTTTTCCTAACTGCATCAGCACACAACCTAAACCGTTTAAAGATGCATCACTGTATACAACATATGGCACACCTGATTCTGGTTGAGTCAACACTGGAGCTTTTGTTAACATATTCTTCAACTGATCAAAACTTTGCTGGCATTCGTCAGACCACACAAACTCAACATTTTTCTGTAGCAATCGTGTCATAGGCGAAGCAATCATTGAAATTTTTTTAATAAAACGGCGATAATATCCAGCTAAACCCAGAAAACTTCGTACTTCCGTTACATTCCTTGGAGTTTCCAATTTACCACTGCAGATACTTTATTCGGATCTACTCGAATCCCTTCGGCTGAAACAATGTGACCCAGAAATCCCACCTCATGAAGCCAAAATTCACATTTACTAAATTTTGCATATAATTGCTTTTCTCGTAAAGTTTGTAACACTATCCTTAAATGTTGAGCATGCTTGGGTTCTGTCTTTGAATAGATCAGTATATCATCAATAAACACAACTACAAATCTATCCAAATAAGGCTGAAAAATCTGATTCATTAAGTCCATAAATGCAGCAGGGGCATTAGTTAAACCAAAAGGCATTACCAAAAACTCGTAATGAACATACCGAGTTCTGAAGGCAGTTTTCGGCACATCACATTCTTTAACTTTCAGTTGATAATATCCGGATCGAAGATCTATCTTTGAAAAATCGGCAGCACCTTTCAACTGATCAAACAAATCATCAATGCGAGGCAAAGGATATTTATTTTTAATTGTAACCCTGTTTAGCTGCCTGTAGTCTATGCACAGTCTTAGAGATCCTTCTTTCTTTTTCACGAACAAAACTGGTGCACCCCAAGGTGACATACTCGGTCTAATAAACCCTTTGTCTAGTAATTCCTGCAACTGTGTCTTCAGCTCTTTTAACTCAGCTGGTGCCATACAGTATGGTGTTATTAATCTAGGAGCTGTCCCCAGTACTACATCAATCACAAATTCAACTTCCCGATCTGGTGGTAAACCCGGTAATTCTTTAGGAAATACGTTAAGAAATTCATTAACAACCAGCAACTGTTCTAGTTTTGGTTCAGATCCTTGAGTATCAAGGATGTAAACTAAAAATACTTCATTACCTTTCCGCATTAACCTCTGAGCCGAAAAAGCTGAAATAATTTTAACAACATCATTTGAATTCTCAGGCTCAACAGAAAGTATATCACTTGTCCGACATTTCAAACTGATCCGCTTCTCATGAAAATTTACCACAGCATCATATTTTGTCAACCAATCCATTCCCAATATAACATCAAATTCCCGAAAGGGTAACAACATTAAATCAGCAGGGAACTCATAGCCTTTTATTTTCAGTGGACAATTTTGACACACTAAATTTACTATCACCTTTTGTCCTAACGGATTAGTAACTTGAATATCATATTCAGTTGGTTCAACAGAAAATTTATTTTCTTTTGCTAATACTGTACAAATATAAGAATGTGTAGACCCTGGGTCAATTAATGCATATACAATAACATCAAAGAGATAGAAAGTACCAGCAATAACGTCTGGAGCCGTGGCTTCTTCTTTAGCTCGGATGGCGTATGTACGTGCTGGTGCTCTAACCTCTGACCGAGCAATAAAATCTTTTGCACTCGAGCGAGTAGCTCTTGCAGCACTGCTTTGACTCATACGTTTACTTCTCTGAGAAGTAGTCATCTGTTTCTTCTTCTGTTCTTCTTCATCTTTTTGTAACAGAGGACAATTCCGGATAAAATGATCAGTGGCTCCACATTTGTAGCAAGCTCCTATTTTACCTCTGCATTCACCCAAGTGGTATTTTCCACAGTGTTGACATTTAGACTTGGAATATTTTGTACACTGGCTTCACTAGCAATTGATCTGATTGATATTGCACGATCAGATTGAGTTACTCTAGTCTTCGATCGTGCAGGTACCGATGTAGCTCTAATGGAATCCTCCTTAAACTTTTTAATCGGAAATGCTGAAAATGTTTTGGAGGATCTTCTTTTATAAGATTCTTTATTTCTTCTTTCTCGTTGCATCTTTCTATTGTACACTTCTTCCATTTTTTGAGCTCGATCGGATAAAACCACAAATTCTCGAATTTTCATACCGCCTATCATCATTCTGATTTCATCATTCAGACCTTCTTCAAATCGAACACACATGTCTTCTTCTGTAGGAACAATCTCTCGAGCATATCTGCTAAGGTATACAAACTCTCTCTCATATTCAGATACTGTCCAATTTCCCTGTCGAAGATCAAGAAATTCTCTCTTTTTCTTTTCTAAATATCTTTTACCAACATATTTCTTTTTAAACTCAGCTTGGAAAAATTCCCAAGTAAGTTTATCGGCTGGTACTACAGCTTCTATTGTCTCCCACCAGTGATATACTTCTTCTTTTAACAAGGAAACAACACACCTTAAATAGTCATCTGGAGAACAAGCCATTTCTTTAAAAACTCTTATCGTGCTATGCAACTAATACTCAGCTTTTACTGGATCATCATCTGACCTGCCCCGAAATTCTTCAGCCCCAAATTTTCTGAGTTTTTCTACCGGAGTTCTCTTACTTGATTCAGTTACCGGAGGAGGAGGTGGAGGAGCAACCAAGGATACCACTGGTGGTACTGTAAGGGGAAGAGGTTGTTGGGTCTGATTCCTTTCCTGCATCCTCTCATTATACCACTGATTCATTACTCCAATAATTATGTTTCTAAGTTCTTGTTCTCGCATCAAGGAAATTGGAACATCGCTACTTGTCCCTTGTTCAGATGTCTGTACTCTACTATTTGCTTTTTCCTGTTCAGTATGTTCAGGTCTATCCGACATCTTTACAATCTATAAAAAAAACAAGGGTTAAATCGGATCATACAGATCACACTATCACAGATTTATATGGCATGTATTTCTAAACATTTTACGTATCATGTCTATTCCGAGAATCAACTAAACCGGGCTCTGATACCAATAAATGTAACACCCCCTAATCCCAAACCGTCGCCGGAATAAGGTTACGAGGCGTTACTGAACATATTGGTTAATTTACAAAAAAATTTATAAATAAATAACAAATATATTAAAATTAAATCATTAAGTCTCTTTTATGAACCATCGAGGCCTAAATCATGTATTATAAATGAATAGGGACTTATTCAAGTACTCCGAAAATTTTTCGTAATATAATAATAATTATTATTTTTTAAAAAAATTCAATATAACCCCTTTAGAAACATATAACCTTCCCTGCAATTTCAAATTTGCAACTAACTCAACACAACAACAACTCAACAAATACAATCTTCATCCAAATCATATTCGTCTTATAACAATATCACTAATCCTTATTTTATCTAACATTATATCCATTCATACTTTCAAGTAGTATTTAAACATCTTAATTAATTTCCATTCATATCATATATCAACTTATATTAACTTAACTAATATATTCATGAGTTGATACAAAACATAGTCACATCAGCTCCTATACATGCCATATAAACCATTTAAAGTATTTATAACAAAATCTACCGGAAAATCGAGATAGTGTGACTTGAACGTGATGATCCGATCCTCTGACCCTCCCGTTAATCCGGAACAATTTGCAGTAGTTGTAGAGATTTCTTGAACTATTCCGGAATTTTCTCTTTTCCTCGTTTATCCTCAATTTCTTGATTTGGTGCAAAAATTATGAAATACCAGCTTAGAGAACCCTCCTATGGCGTTTTTAGCTTCTGAATTGAAGAGAAATGAAGAGAAATCTGGATATTTCCTATTTAGTCCTAGCTTTATTTAGTTAATTTTGCAATATTCTAATTTTTCCCTTAATTCATCAATTTTCCTGCTGATTTCAAACCCTTTGCCGTCCAGCCCAAATAGACCTTGGGTCTATTTGCCTTTTAAACCCTCTTTCTTTTATCATTTAAGCTATTTAATCATTCTTCATAATTTTACATTTGTTACAATTTAGTCCTTTTTATTCAATTAACCATCGAAATTTTAAAATTTCTTGACGAAACTTTAATACTAACTTATTAACACTCCATAAATATTTATAAAATATTTATGGCTCGTTTTAAAATTTTCAAACTCTCGATACCTCATTTTCGATTCTAATTTTTTTAATATTTATTTCTAGTACACTATTCGCTATTTCAAAAATTTTCCTAACTTCACATTTAACTTATATTCACTAAATTATTAATATTTTTCTACTCATTTGTCGGATTTAATGATCTTGAATCACTGTTCCGACACCACTGAAAATTTAAGCTATTACAGGAGTTGTCCAAGACCTAAAGCAAGCCCTTAGAAGCCAAATCAAGCTAAAGTAGTGCAATGGCCTAGGTGTAAGGAAGTCATATCTGTACCTCTAAGGAGATGTACCAATACAACTCCAATAGCATGCTCATTTCAGCTCTTTGGCTCAATTATTCCAAAACAACTAAGCCAAGTACCTATACTTGGAGCCATAGAACTAAAAATCAATCTAAAAAACACTCTAAAACATCTCCAAACACTACTAAAATATATCAATGGGTTTTAAATCATTTTAACTTAATTTATAAACTCATTTAAACTTAAAATACAAGATATACATGTATTCGAAATGAATAACAGAGTAAAACTTCATTAAGAAACCAAAAGAGATTTAAGTTAAGAATAAAAATTTACAAATATAATTTCAATCTAAGCCTTTAAATGCATGCCAAGGATCTTATAAAAAATAAAAATAATATAAATACATTACAACCTCAACTTGAAGGGTGATGCGAAGTGTAGACACCTAATTTTATCTAGGGATTGCAATTTCGAATTACGCTTCAAAATTATCAAAGGTAGCAGATTACTTTTTTATTTTTTGGTCTGAAATTAAATTAAATTAGATTTTATTTAATTTGGATTTAATTAATTTTAAATCAATTTTTAAATAAATTCTAATTTAGTTTAATTTAATTTTTGAAATTTTGACATGAAGTGGGGGTGGATATTAGGATGTTGGTTTTTGAAAAAAAATAATAAGAAATTTGTTGAAAAAAAATTATTTTTTAGAAAATTAAAAAAATCAGTTTTAAATAAAAAAATCATTTTCAGGCTTAATGTTGAAAGATTTTTTTTAGAGCTCAAATTAATTATAAAAAAGATTAAATTAACATTTAATTTTTAAGGCCCAAATTAGTTTTAATTTGTTTCTAAAGCCCAAATTAATTTGTTTAATTTAACATCCAAACCTTTTGCTTTTGAAAGCCAACATCATTTTGTAGGCCCATTTCTTGTATTTCCAATATGTTTTTAATTTTAATTCGAGCACAATTTAATTTGCACCTAATATTAATTATGTTTAATGCTTTGAGTCAATTTTTTAAAAGAGATTAGGTATATGTCAATTTTTTAAATCTGCTTATATAATTAGAAAAAATATTTTAATAGTGTTAATGTAAGTAATGAATGATAGTTTAAATTCGGGGTGACCATTCGATCTAGTAGAGTTGAATCAACTAAAAAAAATTTTGAGTTAGTCGAGTTGACGAATTCTATTTTAGCAACCAAACCCAATTTGATTTTTTTTAATTGAATCGAATTGAGTCAAGAAATTTCGAGTCAAGTTAACGAATCCTATTATTTATACTCAATGTTGCGTTTTTATAGACTGATTATTTAATTAGTAGATGAAGTACAAGATTATTTAACTACATAAACAATATAATGGTTTTGCCTTTAAACTTAATGAGTAAACATTTATCAAAACAACGTAGTTTTGTCTTTTCTTACTCGGACCTTCAGATAACTCGAATTGTGTAATTCATATTCGAGTTAAACTGAAAAACTTAATTTTTTATTCGAGTTGATCCGAATAACTTAATTAATTCAAATAACTTAAACTATTTAATTCAAAATTTAAATTTTTATCAAAATTTTTAAATCGAATCAAATTTTGCTCAATCCTAATTTAAATGTCAAAAAAACAAAAGTAAAAGACATGATTGAAAGTGGAATTAGCATAAAGCTACGAATAAACTACATACATAATCATTTAATTATAAAAAAAATTATTTTAAATATTAAAAATATTTATAATTTAGATACTCACCTTACTTGATTAGATGATTTTGGTCAAAGTGGAAACGGAAATATGAGGTAGATATTTTATATATTTATTTGTTTTCTTATGATATGTTTGGATGAGCGAAGAGATACAATAAGTTTAATTTATTTTTAGTCTTAAATAACAATATCATAATAATAAAAAGTAATCCGAACTTAGCTTTATTCCCTCTCAATTTGTGTTTTTCTTACAATAAGCTGAACACAACATCAAAGATTTTTGCAAAAGGGTAAACTGCAACTGCAGTTTCTTGTTGAGTGTTTTCTTCTTCTTCCTTCCCAATGGGAGGCTGTACTTCCAAGCCTTAAAAACCCAAACACAACCACCCAAAATGACTATCCTACCCTGCCTCCGACCACCCAACCAAACCCAAAACTCCTTCGACGCCGCTGAGGTTTCTTAAGAAATCGTTTTCCGTCTCCTTCTCCGGAGAAACACATCCGGGCGGTGTTGAGACGGTGGGAGCGTAACAAGAAGGCGGCGGGAATTACGGAGACGAAGGAGGATGAGGATGGAGTTGAACCGGATAAAAGATTAGGGTTTTTGAAGGAGTTGTATATTTGTTCTGCTAAGCTCCAGAAAGGAAGTTAAAAGGAGAACAGGTTGCTGTTAAAGTGATTCCCAAGTCCAAGCTAACAATTTTTTTTTTCTGTATTAAATTTGGGACATTGAAATCAAAGTTATGTGCTTTAAGATACCGAATATTAGCTGAAATTTCTTTGAAGTAGTCTTGTATGATTCTTGTTTCATTTGCCATGAATGCGGGAATTTACTGTTTTTTGTGTTCAGCTCATTGTATATCAGATTTCTGCTTCCCGCAGATATCAAAATGATCGAAATAGATACTTAAATTGTAAAAATATTTGGATTACAATTTTAATTTTAATAAACAGTGGGAAGAATATTTTAACACGTACGTGAGCACTTTCCTTCCTTTTATAGAACTCAATCACCTTCACCTACCGCCTTTTCCTTCTCTTTGCGAATCTTCCAAGTAATAAATTAATCAGAAAATAGAACAAACAATTTCCTCGTACGATTTTCCTTTATTAAAATCTGACTTTTAAAACAAAATTTTGAAAGTAAATTAAATAAACTAAACTACTGCACTCTACAAAGAATCTCTCCATTTCAGCTTTTGGACTTTTGCTTGCTGACATTTCTTACCTTATTAATTTTTTTGCCCCATTTCCTGGATTTTAGCTATATAATTTAATTTATTTGTTTTTTTTTTACTTTTTTTTTCTCAAGAGGAAAAGAAAGGGCCACATGGCTTTGAAATCTTCAAACTTGCTCCGGAGTCATCTTTTTTATGGTAACTCTAGAACCCCCTCCCCTCATTGTTTTTACTTTTTTCTGTTTATGTAGAGGAATGGGTATCTGAAAAGAGATAGACTTCTGGTTATTGGCAGGGTTTTTGTTGAAGTGGAGAAGAGAAAAAAGCAGAGTAATGGCTAAGCCCCTTAAGTTTAAAGGGGTGGATGAAGAGTTGCAGAAGATTTTGGATGCTAATATGGATGAAGCACCTGCTAGAAGGAGAGCCAGGGAAGCCTTTAAGCATATTCAACTTGGACTTGATCATATTTTGTTCAAGGTCTTTGTTTTTCAACTTCATCCTCCTAATATATATACTTGCCTTCTTTTGGCTACTAAATTTATGTATTGCCTTGAAGCATTAGTTCCTTTTTTCCCCTTTTTTCTTCCAAGGGATCTAGATGGGTTTCTTTTATCTGGGTTTTCTTTATGCCGTTTAGAGGATTTTTTTTTTGGTATTCAAAAGATTTATATTTCATATATTGATTGTATACAATTCTATGCGCTTTTTAGAGGATTTGGTTGAGTTAATATATAGTTAAAGGAATGGCTAGATTAAAAGGAAGTTAGGGTTGTAATTAGAATGAGCAGACAATTTCTCAACATTCGTGTTCAAAGAAATGAATAAGCTATAAGTAAGATCGTTTGTTGGCATTATTTTATTTTATTTTCTGATTCTTTTTAGTGATAGTTAAAAGGACTCGGTTAAAGTTGATTAGTTTGAGATAAAAAAATTAAATTGAAGGAAAATTGGGTAATTATTAGAATGAATGAACTTATTCTCAATGCGAGAACTCAGTTTTCATATTCTCGTTCTTTTGGTTTGATAAGGCTGGTAGATAATTTTAACGTTTTGAGCGGTTGTTAAATAAATGTTACTTGGTTTTGACAGACACCTCTTGATGGGCTGAAGATGAAGGAGGTACAAGCTTTGGACTTGCACTTTTCCCTTTGATATTTGCTAGGCTTTTGTTCGCTACAGCTCTTCTTCTTTTATCTCATTTTGAATGCATAAGAACTTCCGAATCCGAATGAAAAGTTTTGTGTAAAGATCTTGCTATGGTATTAGTTGTAATCTTGTGTTAATATCAATTGAAAGGGCACCAGATTATCCTTAAGAAAGAATAACCTTCTTTGACTGGAAAGTTTTTTTCTTTCTAAAGGAAGATTCCTCCATCATAAATATGTCTACAAAGTTGCTTATTCAGATGCTTTTCTTTTCCCTTGTGAACACAATTGATGGAGTTCATACTTAAGTTGTTGTCTACTTTGCCAGCTAAATGTTTTGTTATCTCATGGATTCTTTGAGGTGGTTATAATCTACTTCTTAATCACCTAATATTTTGAAATTTTGAAGTACAGTCATATGAGGTGAATTCTAGGGGACTGGAAATTTTCTCAAAAAGTTGGCTTCCACAGACCTCTTACCCCAAGGCAATGGTGTTCTTTTGTCATGGTTATGGAGACACTTGCACATTTTTTGCTGAAGGCATGTAGTTTAGAACTAGTAACTAATGACCTTTTTGCAGTTTTGCGTATTGCTTTAATGGAACCTAATCAACTTTTGACATTGTTAGCAGGGATTGCCAGGAAATTGGCATCATGTGGATATGGAGTTTTTGCAATGGATTACCCTGGATTTGGCCTGTCTGAAGGTCTTCATGGCTATATTCACAGATTTGACTGGCTTGTGGATGATGTGATTGAGCAATACACCAAAATTAAAGGTGTGGTTTCTCTGTCCTAAGCCCTAGTGATATATATATTTTTTATCTTTTTCTAGAACTTCTCTGGTTGCTACAAGATTTTTCTTAGATAGCCTCTGGTTCCCCTAGATAGAAAATTTCATTGATTTCCACGTTGAATGAAGCAAAGTAACTTGATATGGGGATTTAGTTTAGTACATTGTGGATTTTTTTTGTTTGTGAGTGCGCATTTGCAAGTTCTTGGCACTATATGATCATTTATGATTTTTGTTCTATGTTGCCATTAATATTTGTGTCATGAATCATCTAATAATAATTAGTACTCCTAGAACTTGGAAAATTATGAAATAATGCTTTGCACATGGTTTATCAATTAAAAGTTAAGTCCAAAAGATATGCTGACCTTTTGAATATGAAAAATGTTGCTCTTCCAACCTCTTCAGTGCGTAAAGTTGGTTGAAATATGTGAGGCATTTGTCAGCGTCCTCTACTGATAAAATAACCTGGAGAAAACCCTCACAAATGCTTTTCTTTTCTTTTTAAATTTTTTTTAAACTGCTGGGTTTGACACTCTATGGGATATAGTTTGATATAAGCTGAAGATGCAGAAGGCACTGGCTGTAGTTTCAGCATCCAATGGCAGTGATGTATCATGGCAGAGCACCTTAATGCTTTGCTAAATATTGAAAACAAACTTCTCAATGTGAAGAAAATAATAAAAAACTGACAAGGATGATAGATACTTGAATTGCCACCTGTGCTTTGTTAGTGGATTTGTAGGTGAATTGATTCCTAAAATGTTTAAGAACTTTCATGTTGTGGAGAATTGATCTACTGGGATCAATTTTTTCATGTAAACACAGCTACTACAGTCTCCTATATATACATTCCTTACCAATTAGGGAACTTATCAATAACTAGCATTCTAAAAAAATTAGAACTCCTATATGATATATACCCTTTATCTAATATACAATCTATTAAAACTCTAACTCAGCACTTCACTAAACCTCAACCACTCGTACACAAGAATTCAGCAAAACCAAAGCGCACACACACACTATCACACTATCCAACTCAAGCTGGTGAATGGATATCCTCCATTCCGAGCTTGTTGGCAATCAATGTCTTGAAACAATTAGTTGATAGCCCTTAGTAAGTATATCTGCTACTTGATCCTTTGTTGAAACAAATGGGGTACAAATAAGTCCACTGTCGAGTTTCTCCTTGATAAATATCTATTTACTGCAGCATGCTTGGTTCTATCATATTGCATTGGATTAGGTGCAATGTTGATTGCTGATTTATTGTCACAGAACAATCGTATTGAACCTTCTCATCTTATTTTCATATCAAGAATTATTTTCAACCAAAGTAATTCACATATTCCAAGTGTCATTTACCTGGATTCTGACTCCACTCTTGACCTTGTCGCTACATTTTGCTTTTTACTCTCCAAGTCACTAGATTGCCACTTTGGAATGTACAATAGCTTGAAGTTGGTCTCGTGTCAACTAATGGTCTGATGTGGTCTCCGTCAATATAAGCTTCTAGAGTCATGCCTCCTCCTTTATTGAACAAGATTCCTTTTCCAGGATTACGTTTTAAATACTGCATCTTGATAGGATTGTGCATAAGTTGGCTGACTACACTCATAGCAAATGCAATGCTGGGTCTTGTATGTGCCAAATAGATTAATGTTATGACAAATGTTTGGTAAGACCTTTTATCTACAATAGAATCTTCTGAAGCACCACATAGTCTATGACTGAATTCAATTTGTGTATCATTCAGCTTACAGCCCAACATCCCTGTTTCGTTCAATAAATCAAGCATATACTAATAAAAAAATCTTTGCTTTGAATGTGCTACTTCAATACCAAGGATTCAGTTTCCCAACTTCTTTGATGTCAAATTCTTTCAGTAAGCACTCTTTTAAATTTTGCATCTCCTCTGTATCATTACCAGTTATGATAATATCATCCACATATACCAACAACATTGTCACTCCCCATGTCTTCGAATGCCCCACAAACAAAATGTGGTCTCTTTGGCTTTTTTTATATCCCAAGGTAATCATTGCATTTCTAAATCTTTCAAACCAAGCCCTTGATGACTGTTTAAGTCTAAAGAGGGTGTTCTTCAACTTAAAAACCAGGCCTTTGGATTCAAAACCAGGAGGAACCTCATGTAAATTTCTTCTTTTAATCGCCTTGAAGAAATGAATTTTTACATCAAACTATTGTAAATTCCATCGCAGGTCCTGATTCCTTTTGTAAGGGTAATGGATAGGTCATTAACATTCGGTTGCACTGGCTTGCTATCAATGGGTTGATTAATATTAGCTGGTGATATGGTGTTTTCTATAGGCATGGAAGTTGTTTTTGAGTTTTGATCATGGAAGTTGTTTTTGAGTTTTGATCAATGTTGGTGACAATATGTTGGAATTCCTTAAATTAAGCAGATTTTCTACCTTAGTTCTAGGAATTTCCTTGTACTATTAGCCATAATCAAATTACTAATTTTTAGGGATAGGCTAATTTCTAGAGATTATTTCCTTTTTATTTTTCCTGCTATTCTTTAAAAGGCTGTAGTCAGATTAGAAGAAATAAGAATTATTCTTCTTCCTAAACTTGTTCACAATATGGTATTCTCTATGGGTGTGGGAGCTGTTTCTAGGTTTTGAACAGTTGCTCAAATAGGAGATTGTACCTACACAGGTTGAGAGATAGGTATTTCCCTTCGAGAATAAGTTTGCAGTGGTCAAGTATTATCTAGTTTCCCCTTATCTTCCATCATTCCACCAAACCTTGGTGACTTAATTAGTGACGTTGACTTGAGCACAAACGAAGCACCTAAAACTGACTCAACAGAAATTCACTCAGCAAAAGTTGGGGTTTGATTGGTAGTAGGAGTTTTGACTAAGACTAGTGGTTGACTAGGAAAATCAGGTACAGATAGATCGTTTGCTTTATCTTCGAAGTCTCCCCCTGAAGATATGAATGTTTCAAAAAGGACTCATTTTCACCAAAAGCCACATCAATTGAAGCGAAGATTTTCATAGTAGTTGGATGAAAACATTTGTACCGTTTTTGAATGGAAGAATATCCAATAAAGACACACAGAAGAGCATGTGGATCAGGTTTTCCCCTATTGTGAGAATGAACATGAACAAAAGCGATACTCCCAAAAACTCAAGGAGTAAGATTGGTGAATGAGCTGAAATTTGGAGATATTTTTGTGAGCGTGTCTATTGGTTTTCTGAAATCAAGGATTTTTGTTGGAACTATATTAATGAGATAGGCAACAGTTAAGACTGCCTCTCTGTAGTAGTGTTTAGGGGCAGTTCACCAAGGCTATAACACTCACACTATCACATTATCTGACACATGTTCTCTCACATTTTGCTATTTGTAATCTGTATAAGTTGCTTGATCAAAAGTTATATTCAGGTGAAAATTGCACCCACATTTTTGTTCTTACTTCTCTATTCTCATATCAAGTAGAAGAAACTTGCACTTTCACGTTCTGTTTTTCAATCTTTTCCATTCTGTCCTCTCATTTCACTTTAATTGTGCATGCAAGAATACAACTGATTCTTTTCTCGAAAGAAGATGCCAGAGGGAGCTTGTGACTTAGCTGGTAGAAATATAAATTTCAAGCATTAAATTTCAAGCATTCTGTTGACCTTTCTACTCTATCAAGTAGAAGAACATTCCACTTTCAGCCTTCCTTGAAAGTTGAATTCGAAAATCTTTTACTATCTTTGCAAACATCATTGTTGTTATCAATATTTGCCATCATATCTGTAAAAGGTGAACTGGGATGATTTGTTTGCTTTTAGTTCTCCAGTTGTGTTACTCATAAATACACAAGAATCTTCAGTTCTTCTATGTTCTCTTGCAAGTTCATTTTTCTTTGTAGAGTTTTCCATCAATGATGTTCTGTTCGTAATTTCATTTGAAGGAAGACTTGCACCCTTTTTTATACTTGATTACTGGACTGCTCTTGATTGAATTCGATTACAGAGAATCCTGAGTTTCGGACTCTTCCATGCTACCTCTTTGGCGAGTCATTGGGTGGAGCTGTAGCTCTAAAGATGCACTTAAAACAACCTAATGCCTGGAGTGGTGCCTGTCTTGTTGCTCCTATGTGCAAAGTAAATTTCCAAGCTGAAACATTTTACGGACCTTGTTTACACTTTTTTTCTTTTATCTCTATTGATGGGAGTACTTCATTTAGATCGCAGATGACATGGTTCCACCCTGGATACTGAAGCAAATTCTGATCGGTGTAGCTAATATTCTTCCAAAACAGAAGTTAGTACCACAGAAGGATTTGGCAGAGGCGGCATTTAGAGACATTAAAAAGAGAGAACTGGTTCGTTTCTACGGCTCAGTTGAATGATTTGATGTATGGTAAATGTTTATGGTAAATATTAGCGATGTACTCTGGGATGCTTAAGTGCAAAACTGTGGCATTTTTATGAAGTTAGTTATGCCTATGATGTAATCATTCATCTCTCTGCATCACAGTATTTGCTTGAATGAATAAGCAAAACTTCTATTATAGATATTTACTTTTCATTTTTCTGCCTATGTAGACACCCTATAATGTTATTGCTTACAAGGACAAGCCACGCTTACGGACTGCGGTGGAGATGTTGAGAACGACAGCCGAAATAGAACAACATTTGGAGAAGGTCCAGTTCCGTTATCCTTATTGCTCTAATAAATTTTGTTATTTATGTTTTCAAAATGATATTTGAACCAACTATTCTTTTTGTTGCTCTCTTTTGGCCTGTTACTCTTCTACTTTGTACTTGGAGAAATATGTATGTATGTTTGCGTCTGTTTGGTATTGTGCCTGGATTTAAATTTCTCTAGACCTATATAACGTGTAATGTTTTGGTTAAAACCAACCCATGCTTTACCATACTGTCTGCAACAATCCCCAAACTTGTTTTTTAAGTTGGGTAAGCGAAATGTTATCAAAACCTTGTGAGAACCTTTTAGCGCAGATCCGAGGGACTGAATTTTTTTCTTTTATACCTTGGAAGAAAAGTCATGCATGTTGCTTAGGACACATGATAGGGGCACTGTCTCAGTTACCCTCCTTCTATTACCATACCACTAGCAAATATTCCAGGAGTGCCATCATAAATCATATAGTTTAGTTCTTTTTTGGTGTTATGAGATCCTAGATCACGCAAATTTTATTCCTAAATGAAGTTAACGAAGCATTTGCTTTTTCTTTATAAATTTGGTATCTTATTAAGCTTGGAATATGTTATAAACCCAGTTTTGATTCTGGGTTCGAATTTATGATTTCAGGTTTCGCTTCCAATATTAATCTTGCATGGAGAGAACGATATCGTTACGGACCCAGCTGTGAGCAAAGCATTGTATGAAAAAGCAAGCAGCTCAGACAAGAACATTATTATATACAAGGATGCTGGCCATTCTCTTCTTGAAGGTGAACCAGATGATATGATTAACAGAGTTTTTAGTGACATAATTTCTTGGCTTGATGAACATAGCAGTAATACTGCAGGCTAATCGCAATCTCTCTTATTTAATTTCATTTATAAATAATAAATGGAACTAAGATACAATGTTATGATTAAATTGGAATAAGGATCCACTGCAGTGCTATAGAATTGTGTAAATTAAGGAATTTAAATTGATTTGTGGGATATTTTATTGTTCATAAACCAATTAAATGACCACTATTTCACCATTGATGCTTGAATGGCAGCATTTTCCGTAATTTGATAAGTACAATTCTTTTTTGCCTAATTTAATGATGGAGATTAAATTTAAAATTCAGACGCAAATTTTGTTTAATTAATATGGGGTAATTATACACACATTAAAATCAGTATATTTACTCATTTTCATGTCGAATAAATTTGACCGATTGTATGTGTAACATAAATTAAGAATACTTCCGCCCGATGATTTTATATTTTAAATTAATATTTTCACTATTATATTTATATTTTTGATATACATGAATTTATGATACATTTGATTAATGTATTTAGTAATATTGTAAATTGTTTCATGAGAAATAATATTAATGTGTTTATATCTATGTTCAAATTTTTTTTTTAGAGTCGTTAAATTTTAAATTTTAATCATATTATTAATTTAATAATATTCCCTTAATATAATGCACAAAACAAAAGAGGTAAATAAAATAAATTATGTAATTAGAGTTGTTCATGGGTCATGTTATACATGATAAAATTTAAAAAAAAAATTTCAAGCCCACATCGAAATTTGATCTAACCCGATAGCTTATTTTATTATTCATATACTAATAAAATATTAAAAATTATATATTTATATTAATATTTACATATTTTATAATTAAATTTAATAAAAAAATAACAATTTAACTTGAATTTGAGTTGGGATTATTTGAGATAAAAAAAAAACTCTTTGCCCAAGCCATGCTTAATATATTGTCATGGGTCACGGATAAAAGCCTGTGATGAATGCATGCAGAACGTCTCATAGAGATCAATTAATGAAATGAGACTTATTTGACCCATTTGAATTGATCCGATTCGTAAAACACATGGAGAAACTCATCTACTTGAAGCCTTGATGACATAGTGGAATACTCCAGTAAAACTAGAGTTACCATGGTGAATATTGTAAATCCTAAGGGATGAGATTGTATAAAGTTTAAATACTTTAAGATCATCATCTTGTAGATAGTCTTTAATCTTGACGTTGATATGATTTAAACTGTACCGTTGGACTTGGGAGAGCTCAACTATACATAGAGGCATTCCCCCTCATTTGTAATCATATCATTCATAGTGATTGAATATATTTGAGAGCATTTACTCAAACACATTGTGTGCATTACTTTCTTATGGTTTGTTCAGTTCTTTTATTGCTTCTTCGCTTTGAGTTTGTTTTCGCTTTATTTCGATGCCTTAGAGAATTTTATTTCTGAACTCTCATTTTCGAGAGTAAGGCTGACTTAGGCAGATTTGACGCTAAGGAATTACCTAAGGCCGCGCGGTTTTGCGAGACTAAAGTTCTAGCCCCCTAATAGTTGGTATCCGATCTAAGGTTTGCAGGCGTCTGTCGAAACCATTTTTTTGAAAAAGGGTCGACTTTTATTAAAAACGAAAATGGGAGTCGCCAACAATCCTTTTTTATGAGGTGTGATCGGTTCACCTTGTAATTTGATCGTTTTAATAAAAAGTTTTAATTTACTAATACAACGACTTTGGTCTACGAATTTTAGAAAAATAGGTTCGGGAGTCGGTTACTTACGAGGAAGGATTAGCACCCTTGTAATGCCTAAAATTGGTACCTAATTGATTAATATTTGAAAACTTGGAAAGAATTTAAAATATGATCCCTCTTTGTATTAATGTTAATTTTACGAAAAAATTTTGCTTGGATAAATCGAAACGAATGTTAAAGACCTTCTCATCTTGAGGTAGCAAAATGTCATATCCCGTAAGTTAGGACACGACACTTTGAACCTTTAAGAACAAGCTTGTCTTTATTTTTTATTTTTGAAATCTCATGCGTTTTAATTTAGAAGGATATTCGATTATTTAAATCCAACGAGAAAGAATCGAGACCCGTAAGCTAGGGCACGACTTTCTCGAGTTTCTAAATACGGAATATTACCTTTATTTTTGTTTAAAATTCATGTATTTTGAAATTTGAAGTGATATTCGACTATTTAGGTTTAATGAGAAAATCGAGACCCTGTAAGTTAGGGTACGATTTCTCGAATTTCCTAAATACGAAATATTGCCAGTTTTCAAAATTTTATTTTTTACAAGTTTGGGTAAAAATTTAAAATATTTAAAATGGTTCACAAATGAAAAGTCATATTTAGCAAAGGACAATAATGAATATGTTAATAAAACAACATATGAGAATCGTATAATGTACACTATTTTAACATTAACAAGCACCATCAAATGATAAATAAAATAAATAATGACAATGATAATAGCAACAACACACATATAAAGAACAATGCCAATCAAATAATGCAGACAAAGAAACAAATACACAAATAAATACAAGGGAAAATAATTTGTAAAATATCGAAAATAAAGAATCAAACTAAAGTAAAATAAAATTAAGGATATAATTTGTAATAAAATATATAAATAAATAATAATAGTCACAATGGTAAAATATAAGAGTAAATAAAAGAATATAAATAAACGAACTTTAATTGTTAGAAGGGTTGAAGAAATAAATCATTAAATAAACGAATAAAATAAAAAAATAAAACAGTTTTTTTTAAAATGATAAAAATAATAATTATAATAATAGTAATAATATCATAAAAATAAAATAATAAATAAGTAAATAAAACACAATACATAAAACTAAATTTAAGGATTCTAAAAGTAAAAGAAATAAAAGAAATAAATTATTAAAAGAAATATTAAAATTTAGATATAAAAAAGATAAATAATGGATATGAAAATAAAAATAATATTAACTTAAAAAAAGAATAATAGAAAATTTAATAAATAAATAATAAAATACATTAATCAAAGGACTATATTGAAATCAGAATAAAATTAGAGGCAAAAATCGTAATAAATTTAATGATAAAAGCGAAATAGGAGCAAAATGAAACACGTGTAAAGGGGCAAGGACTAAATGAAGAATGCATGATTAAAATAATAGCAAGCATGGCACAAAAATAACAAAATAAAAATGCAACAATAAAATGTGAAAGTAATAAAAAAAAAGCGTATTTAAAAGATTGCAAATAGGCCATATTTTTTTAGTGTAAAAAGATAAAGAATTAATTATAAATAAATAACTAAACAAAATAAATAAATAAGTAAAACAAAGTAGAATAATATATATATATATATATAATTTAGAGAGTATCTAAATTTAAATAAAATAGATGCAAGGATATGAAAGGATTAAATTGAAATCTAAATGAAATTTGGGGGGAGAAGTTCGGGTAGAAAAATAAAGTAGCGGACTGATTTGAAACGCGCAGAAAATACGAGGGGTTAACTGGGAAAATAGCCCAAAATCCCATTAAGTATGCCATTCCATTTTGCGAATCGATGGACTAAATTAAAAGTGAAATAAAGTTAAAGGGTTAAATTAAAAAAATAGGACTATATTAAAACAACCCCAAAATGTAGAAGGACCATGGACGTAAATAACCGAAAAATAAAAAAACACGCGGACCCCCTGGAGTGGGTCGGGTCACGCGCGGGTTGCCCTAAATGACATTGTTTTGGCGCCTAGGATTAGGGCCCAAAACGACGCCGTTTTAAATGGGTATAAAAGCCAAAATTTCCTTAAAAATTACATTTTCCTGCTTTTTTTCTTCAAAAAAAATACTGAAACACTTATTTTTCTCTCAAACTCCCCTCTGCCCAAACCCAGACTCCGGCGTCGGACCACTGTGGCGGCCGTCGGTCGCCGGTGACGGCGCCGCCATCCGCGGTGGCCGAAAAGCAAAAAGTCTCTTTTTTGGGTTTTTTGGCTTCCCGAGTCTAAAGACGCCATCTTTCATCAGAGATGGTAACCTCGGCTCCCTCTTTTCACAGCGATATAATCGAAAAGGTAAGGTTTTTTTTCGTTTGTTTCTTTAAAAAATAAACAAAACAAAAAAAGATGAAAAGGGAAAACAGAAAAATAAACCACCTTTAGAAACTTTCTATTATTTTGATTGCTATCTCTGTGTATTCGTCTATAAAAAAATTTACATTGATTATTGTGGCTTTTTATAGCCGAAAAATAAATACAAAGTTTTTTTTTTGCCATATTTTCTGTGTTGTTGCGTTCTTGTCCTTCTTACAGGTACGGTGATGGCGACGTGGCGTGCGGTGGTGCGTGGAGGTTGTACATGGGAGGGCAGCGCAATAGGAGTAGCAGCACAAAGCTATTGGGGGCTAGGGTTAGGTTTTCCCCAAAGTGTTTAAATATTTTGGGCCTCTGGGCCTAGGGTTTTAGTAATTTTGGGTATTGCGTTGATGTAATTGGGTTAGGGATTGGGTTTGTAATTTAAACTATTTAAAAAAAATTAGATTTTATTTTTGTTTATTATATTTTTTGAATCTTGGGCCTGGGCCAAAATTGGCCTATTACAGTGTCAATCAAGATAACGAAAGGAGTAGACGATCAGATTGAGCCTAGAGAGACTCGTGGTGGGGGTAGAAAAGCTAATAGATCGACGAATATGATGTCGGCTTTGGAAAGTCAAGTAGTCAATCTCGAGGAATCCATGGGTGAAGTGAATGGAACACTTGAAGTAGTTAAGGGACACACTGATGAGCTGGACCCGATGAAATAACAGCTCAAGGAATATGTGGTAGAGGCCGTTAGTTCCAATATGGACATGTTGCTAACGCTCCTCAATACCATTGTGGGTAAACAAATGAAAAAGAATGAGACTCTCAAAGTTGGGATGATAGTTATGAAGGAAGAAAATGAAGTCGTTGTGACGGCTTTGAACACAAAAATTGAGGAGCTTGAGGGAGAACTCGTTGTGTGCCCAGTTGTTGTGGTTAAAGGGGTGTTGGGAGCGATACCAGGCCATAAGATTGATGTCCCCAAACTGAAAAATTTTAAAGGGGCACGGTCTGCGAGGGATGAGGACAATTTCTTGTGAGAAATGAAGCAATACTTTCATGTTGTGGGCATCAAGGTTGATGATGCTAAGGTAAATACCGCTTCTATGTATTTTACTGATGTTGTTTTTTTATGGTGGCGTCGTAGGTTCTCAGATGAAAAGTGAGGTGAGACTGAAATTGAGACTTGGGAGGAGTTCCAGAAAAAAGCTTAATGAGTAGTTTTACCCTCAATAAGCCGAGTAAGAGGCTCGGGTTAAGTTTCTTCGGTTCTCACAATAAGGCATAATTAAGGATTATATGAAGGAGTTCAGTGAACTAATGCTCCAAATCATGGATCTGAGTAAGAATGAGACATTTTTCTTTTTCATGGATGGGTTGAAGTTGTGAGTTAAACAGGAATTGGAACATTGAGGGGTCCAAGATCTGTCCAAAGCCATGATCACCACAGTGTCCTTAATCGAGCTTGTTTCGAGGAAAGACAAGTTCGTGTTTTCCAAGCCTAAAGAGAAGGGCAATGGTAGGGGAGATGAAGAAGGACATGTTGAGAATAGCAGTAGTAATGGTGGCAATGGGACACCACAAAATGGGAAGCCCACTAGTAAATTGAAAAAGAAGAAAACCGAGATACAATGCTTCTTATGTTGTGGTCCACATAAGGTGTGAGATTGCCTACAGTGATCCAAGTTCGCTACGACTAACAAAGAAAAGGAAGCAGAGCTCGAGAAGGATAGGCTATTAAAGCTTGGGTCAACGATACTCAATTATCCTAAAGCGAAGAGGGATTAAAGGTAGAAAGGGTTAATGTTTGTAGACATCAACATCGCAGGCCAAAAGAGAAGTGCTCTTATTGATACGAGGGCATCTAATTTGTTTATGTTAGAAGAACATTTTCTTGGTAGATCAGAGTGCTACGAAGGTCACCTTGGAAATGCCAAAGAAGTAGCAAATTGATGTGAAACTTGTTGAATTACCAATGAGGCTACCTCATATGAAAGATGTGGATTGTGCATCAAACTTTGTGGATAAAGTGGTGATACAAACTGGACAGTCAAATTGAGTAAATGCGACGAGGGAGGTATATCCAAACACTTTCCTAGTGTTTTACATTATGACTTACCATTGGCTTGGCAAAGATACAAGGTCCCTTTAAGAGTTCTGAAGTGAATAAGCCAATGGGCTTTCAAACTAGAGTTGGCAATAATACTTAAGGTTAACCTAGTGGTTAATGTAGGCATGCCTAACCCTATTTGTGAATATCAAGGGGATCCAAATACAATTCACAATGGGGCCAAGTAAGAGCGGTGGACTCTTGTGAACGAGATACACAAAGGAGAGAAACAATTCGAGTTAGATGACGACAAAGACATAAGTCGAGGCAAATGTTTCGAGGGGCAGAACTACCCAATAGAGAGAATGGTTGGGAATTAGTTGAGGCGTCATGACAGTTCCAAGATGAGTTAGACCAATGTCATTCTGTTGATCGATGCCCATGACGGATACACACAGAACGTCCTATGGAGGTCAATTGATGAAACGGGGCTCATTTGATCTACTTGAATTGGCTTGATTCGTGGAACACATAGAAAAGCCTATCTACTTCAAGCCTTAGTGGCCCAATAGAACGCTCCGGTAAAACTAGAGTTACCATGGTGAATATTGTAAATCCTAATGGATAAGACTGTATAGAGTTTAAATCACTTAGTACTCTCATACTGTAGATAGGCTTTAATCTTGGTCGTCAATGTAATTTAAATTGTATCATTGGATTTAGGGGAGCTAAACTATAAATATAGGCATTCCCCCTCATTTGTAATCATCCCATTCGTAGTGGTTGAATATTTTTAAGAGCATTTACTCAAACACCTTATGTAAATTACTTTCTTGTGTCTTTTTCAATTCTTTCGTTGCCTCTTCGCTTCAAGTTTGCTTCCGCTTTATTTTGGTGCATTGGAGAATTTCCTTTGTGAATTCTCATTTTCGAGAGTAAAGTTGACTTGCGCGAATTTGATGCTAAGGAATTAGCTAAGGTTGTACGGCTTGCGAAACTAAAGTTTTAGTCTTACGACACTAGCTCTATGAAGCCACTTGCTCCATAGGCAATATGCATGATATAAAAAACCAACAAGTAAAGTAAAAATAAAAATCTTACTCCATATTTCTTCTATATCATTATTTTAGGTGAATGTATCTGGAAAGTTTTTATTATAAAAACCACAATAAATGAGTCGTTCTATTGTTTATTATTAAGTGAATTAATTTAGTTTGTGTAGTATATAATTGAAGGGATTTGTCAGATAGTTGTACCTACTTTTAAATTATACAATTAGTAAAAATATTTATAGTCCACAAATTTTAAACTAATCGTTAGACTTAAAACTTTGTACAGATCCGTTCCATTTTGATTATTTTACTTACGTCTTTTAAAATTTTTTTCCATATACACATATTTGAAAAGTTAAACAACATGCATGTAAATTTCAAATTTCTGATGAAAAAAAAATCCAATAATATATATATTTAATTTATGTAACTAAAATGGATTTTTTTAACCTAACTATTAATTGAATGTTTTAACCATAATTATTCTACAACTAATTATAAAAAAAATCATATGAATTCTAATTAATCAAGAGTAAAACAATAACTATATTTTAATTAATATGTTGATTGTCCAAGAATGGTGATTTAAGGTGTTGAGGATGCATTACCATTATAATTTGTCTATTGAATAAATAACTTTTATCTTTGTATATACTTAACAAAAACAATAACTTGAACTACATATGCAAAAGCAAAAGATAACTATTTTCATAAAAATAATTCTACTGCAATTATTCTGTCCCGGAATTATTTTATAAGCAATGTGTTATTCTCATCCCTTTTTAACCTTTTAAAACCAATCTCATACCTGCAAACCAAATACATATCCATAGTAATAAAGCCTAATTCCAAAATCCTCAATTGAAATACAATATGTAAAAGAAAATAAAGAGTTTGAGTAAAGAAATTACTAACCTAAAAAAAATACTAACAAGTCCCTACTATTAACCTAATAATTTTCAGCTTTTCTATCCTAAAAACTAATTAAAATCTATCTTTTTACTACTTAACCACCTTCAATAGTTGATATAAACTAGTATTTATAGTTCAAAATATAATATCCTTGATATCAGTCTCAGTTAAGGCATGCTAAACCAATATTTTCACAAATTACCCTTCAAAATCTCAACAGATTTAACTGTTATAGACTTAAGTTCATGTTGCTGCTACTCAAAAGGCTCTGAATCACCCTTGAATTTTTTTTTATAGTATTCAATATATATTTTATGAAATAATTTAATTTAATTTGAAAATAAACTTTCAAGATAATTATATTTTATTATCAAATTAATTCCTCTAATTAATCTTAAATAATAATTGATTTCTCTAGAATTAATCACACATAGAGAGTAAAAAATCCTTTTAAATAAATAAATAAATTTTTAAGGGATATTGTCACATTTAGTACCTATACTTTAATAAAATGTTAAATATGATACATGTGCTTTAAAATTGTCTAATGTTGTTCTTAAACTATTAATTTGTGTATTATTTGGTACTTACACTTTCATAAAATGTCTAATGTGGTATTTGTACTTTAAAAATATCCAATACCTAAACTATCAATCTGTGTATTAATATGATACCTAGAATTAACACCCTTAGTAAAATGTTAAATCAACCAATGAAAATTCAACATGTGGATTTCTTCCAAATAATCAATTCCTTGTGGATAATATAACATAATGCAAAAAGATAAATCAAACAAAAAATTAAAATGGAATTAAATGAAATTTGAAAAAAAAAAAAACTAAACCTAAACAACATAAGTTTAATTAAAAAAAAAAGACATCAATTTTTAACTCAAAATTTCTTCAATTTTTAAAAACCCTAAAATTTCCAAAATTTATACAAGCCAAAAATTTTCAAAATTTATGTCTCTTGCTTGACTTATTGAGCTTGAATGGGAGATTGAATAACTTTAATTTTGACTACCAATTAAATTTTTTGTTTTATTTATCTTTTCACATAATATTATATTATCCATATGGAATTGATGATTTGGAAAAAAATCTATGTGTCAAATTTTCATTGGTGGGTTTAACATTTATTATGTGTGTTAACTCCAAGTACCATAATAATACACAGATTAATAGTTCATGTGCCACATTGAACATTTTCAAAGTATAAGTACTACATTGGACATTTTATGAAACTACAAGTACCAAAAATACACAAATTGATAGTTCATGTACCACATTGGACATTTTCAAAGTATAGGTACCGTATTAGACATTTTATGAAAGTACAAGTACCAAATAATACATAAATTGATAGTTCAAGTATCACATTGGACATTTTATAAAAGTACAGGTACCAAATGTGACAATATCCCTATTTTAAAAAAATATATATTTTGAAAGAAAATAAATAAAAAAGAAAAAACAAATATTAATTATTTTACTTAAAAATAATTATATCTTGAAAGAAAAATAAATTTAAAAACTTTTAATTAAAAAATTTTATTTGAAGTGAATAATAATATTTAGTAATAGTTATTTACTAAAAGTAGAGAAATTATTTTATGGACCCTTCCCACCACATTATTTATGGCCCATTTCCAATTATTTAATGACATTTCAATAATATTTTCCAAGTTATTGGCACATAACTTTGATATTTTTTTTACCTTTAACTCAAAAGCTCAAACCCCAAACCCTAAATCATTACCATAAGCCATAACACCCTAAATCTAAATATGAACCCTAAACTCAAAACCAAAACCTAAACTTAAACAATGAACTTCAAACCCGAACTTAAACCTTAAACCTCAAACCTCAAACCCTAAACCTCGAATCCCAAACTTGAACCCTAAACCTAAGTTTTGGGTTTAGGTTTGAGTATAGTATTCAAAGTTTATGTATAGGGTTTAGGATTCAAGTTCAAGGTTTAGGTTTGAGTTTTGAGTTTAGAGTTTAGGGTTTAAGATTTGGGATTTAAGATTTTGGATTCGGGGTTTATGGTTTAGGGTAAAAATAAGTGTCAATAAAATGAAAAAAATTATTGAAATATCATTAAAATTTGAAAAAAAAACCATAAATAATATGATGAGAAGAGTTCACAAAATAATTTCTTCTTATTTAATTTATTATTATTAATCTTAATTTGGTTTTTCTGTAATCTCCTTTACAGAGCTAATATTTTTAACTCATGCCATTAAACCATGTTTGTCCTTTTGTAGTATTGCGAGAATGTGCTTCACCCATAATTTGTGTTAAAAATATTATATATTAATTTTAAATTAAAAAAAACAATATTTCATATATAAATTTTACGTTTTTGAGAAATAATAACATTAGGAAAAAGAATAGATGCTTTTTTAGGAGTTAAATAAATAATAATGAATAATGAGTAGTTTATTTTTTCTGATTTGAATGTGGTTTTTTTAAGAACTCTAACATTTTAAGAAAATTATTATTCGAGGTGATATTTCAATGTGACTTAGCTGCTTTTTTTTTAATTAATGTTATTTTGCTTTTGATTTATAAAGAATTCCTTCGTTGGTTATTTTTTTATGAAAAAAAAGGTAAAATTACATTAAATTAAGATATGAGATATCTTTTTTAAAGGTTCTTCTATAATAATTAATCCTTCTTCTCTCAAAAGTCATTTTAGCTATGCAATCAGTGTCTTTGTTGTTATCTTTAGGCACATACTGTAGAAGCCAATTCCTCACTTTCATCAACAATTGTTGCATGCGTCTGATCAATGTAGAATTCTAAGATGCCTTGGTGAACATTTGAAGAGAATTCACAGTTTTCATACTATCAATTTGAATCAATACTTTATCAAACATTCTACTCAACAAAGCATTCAAACCATCTAAGATTCCTCAAAATTCAACATCGAATATTGAGCAATTTTCCAAGCACTTGTTATAGCCTAAAATCCATTTTTCTCTCTAATCTCTTAAGACTTCGCCTTAAGTAGCAGAACCAGATTCCACATTTATAGCACCATCAACATTTAATTGAACCCAACTAAAGTAACAATATTTTTTTTTAATTAAGGGTGTTTTTGATAATTTCTCCAATTAAATTTTGATGTTGCGTTAACTCCACCAAACCAATCAAAGATTTTATTATTAATATTGATAAATATCTATAACTTGATAAAAGACAATTCAAAATATGTACTATTATTTTATGAAAGAAACATATCATAAAAAGAAGTTGAGGTCCAAAAGCAAGTATCGAAGGTTCTTATCCAAAAGTGTTCAATGTTACGAAAGCAAATCAAGCAACAACGTAACTACAAAAGGGGTAATAGAATTTAAATCTTACTGTGGAAACCATTTAAAAAAAAAAAAGAAACGGGTTGCCAGACTTTTTATTTTGAAAATGAAAATGGGGATGAAAGTCGCCACCAATCCTTTTTTATGAGGTATGATCGGGTCACCTTATGATTGATCGTTTTAATAAAGCGTTTTGATTTACTAAAACAACAATTTTGGTTGACAAAAATCGAGAAAACGGGTTCGAGAGTCGGTTATATACGAGGAAGGATTAGCACTCTCGTAACGCCCAAAATTGATACCTAATTGATTAATTAATGTCTTAACGTCGAAAGTTGAAAACCCGAAAAGAATTAAAAATACGATCCTCTCTTTTTTAATGTTGATTTTTTTACGAAAAATTTACTTACGTAAATCGAAACGAGACCTTCTTATCCCGAAGTAATAAAATGCCACATCCAGTACGTTAGGACACAATATTTTAAAACCTCGAGAATAAGTTTATCTTTTGATTTTCAGAACTCATGCGTTTTAATTTCAAAAGATTATTCGGTCATTTGGGTCAAACGAAAAAAGAGATCAAAACCCAGCAATTTAGAGTACGACCTCTCGAATCCCCAAACACAGATTATTGCCTTTATTTAAAAATCCATTTTTTATGTATCGGATAAAAGTTGTGACACGATTTTGTTGTGTTATGCAAAATGAAATTGTAATGTTAACATGCATACCAAAAAAAACATAATAAACTCAATAACATAAATGACGATAATGAATGCAAAATAATCAATAAAATAAGTGAGTTAACGAAAACAATAAGTAAATAAACAAAATTATTTAATAAAGCAAAGGAGCTCGAATGATAATAATAAAACTAAGTAAAGAAAATGATGAAAAATATTAAATAAAACAAACAAATAAAAAAGATAGTAAGAATAATAATGATAAAATAGAAGATAATAAAAATAATACATTAATAATAATGTTATGTAGATGATAATAATAATAATAATAATAATAATAATAATAATAGAAAAGAAAATAATACATTAAATAAGATAAAAGTAATAATAATAATATAATACTAATTATAATAAGGACGATAGATATAAAATATATGGAAAGGGTAATAAATAAATAAATGAATGATTATAAAATGATGACAGGTACTAAGGTGATAATAATAAACAAAGTATAAATAAATAAGGAAAATAAATACATATAAAGATTAAAGTAAATGAATGTATGAACAATATATGAACTAGAAAATAAATGATTAAACGAATGAAATAAAAGAATAAGAAGAATAGTGAATATAAAAAACAAACAAATAAATAAAAGAACAAACACAAGAATTAAAATAGAAAGGGGTTAAAACAAATAAATAAAAGAACAAACACAAGAATTAAAATAGAAAGGGGTTAATTAACACTTAAAAGGAAGTTTAAGAACAAAACAAAGAAATAAAATGAAGCAGAGGGATCAAGCTATAACATGCGAATGAAATAGAGGGTCTGAAAGGGAAAATATCCCTATGCTATAAAACGCAACGTTTTATGCGGGACTGAAATGAGATAAAAGCAGAATTTTGCGCTAAAATTAAAAGAAAAAAGAACAAAAAAGACCCAATCGAAACAGACCGAAAAAGTAGAAGGACCGATTTCATAAATAACCCATAAGGCGTGAAAACACGCGGGCCATGGCCTCCATCGAGTCTGGTCTCCGCGGGTCAAGGTGAAACGGCGTCGTTTTAGGCGTCTGATGCTTGCCCCAAAACGACGCCGTATGAGGGCACTATATAAATCAAATTTTTTGCTAAAAATTTCATTTTCCTTCTTCACAAAAAAAGGTAAAACTTTACCCCCAAAATTCTTTCAAGCCCTTCCCCTCTAGCCGAATCACGGTCGGTGGCTGGAGACCTCAAAAATCTTATTTTCAACCCAAAAAATTTCAAATCTCCATGCAAAATCCCAGAAAAGTAAAAGAAAGTGAGAAATAATCGACTTTGGCCCTCTGACTTCCCATATTCCTTTTTTGAAGCCCGATCTAAACCCTAAAGGGTTTTCGTGGCCTTCACGGCTGAAGGGGGACCTCTGACAATGGCATGGCATGAGGAGGGAGATAAGTGAGTTTTTGTTTTCTATCTTTTATTTCGAGAAATGAAACGAAAATAAATAAATAAAAAATGAAACGAAAAAAATAACCTTTGCTGGTTTCGATTTTCTTTGTATTTTTATTTCAAAAATCAAAATCCCCCTTACACTCGATTTTCTTTTTCGGCTTTATAGCCGATTACAAGTCACTATTTTTTGCTACTATTCATGCTGCTCTATTCTACTATTTCTATGCTATTGTTTCCTTTTCTTTTGTTTCTTTGCTGCCATCTTTTGCTTTTCTGTCCTCTTTTTCGCTGTTTGCAGGTCTTTGGAGGTCCAAACGATGGGACGGGGCGCCTGTCTCGGGCGTTGAACGTGCTGACACCACGTGAGGAGCGGCGCGACGCTGGAGAGGGGAACCCTAGGGTTCCTTTGAAAAATGTTAAACATTTTGGGCAAAGGTTAGGTTGAATGGTTTAGGTTTGGGCCTATTGTGATTGAATTGGGTTTAATTTTGGGCCTCGAGTTTGGATGTGGGTTTGTGGTTTAATTTTTGGGTTTGGCTGTTAATTTTGGGGTCCTATTGGGCCCTGGGCTAAATTGGGCTTGTACACTTATTATCATCCTTCTTTTTAAACTTATAATATGTAATAAAAATAAAAATCAAATTTAATTGCCCCATTCAATCTAAAATTGATAATAGTCGATTGACTCTTAGTCCAATTGGCTTAGGTATTATTGCCAATGTAGGAAGATGTGAATTCGAGTGCTCTTATTATGGGTTGAGGATGGACTATGGGTAAATCTAGGTATTATCATAAAAAAAAGCAGATATGACCAAAATCTATAATGAGATTGTTAAAAAAAATCAATTGACTATAAATAGAGAGACACAAAATGAATTTAAGATGTTAAAAAATTTGGAACAAAACATATGTAAGGTAACACTGTATTTTAAGGTGTCCACACAAGTTAACGTGTTACATGGAGACATAATAGCTTATCAAATGGTAAACTTGAAAAAAAAAAAGAAGATAAAGATTAACATGCTACAACAATAAAATTAGATTTTTTTATATTAAAGGTGTGCTTGGTTGAATGGAAAGTGGAAAGAAAATAAAATTTGGAGTTTACTTTGTAAGGAAGAAAAGTGAGAGGGAAGAAAATAGGAGAGATGATCATTTTCGATCCTAATGCATAAAACCCTATCTTTCCAAATTTAGGAGATAAAATATGTAAGGTGAGTGTGTCAATTCAAAATTATGCATTTTTCAAATGTTTTATCTTCTATGTTTTTTTCAACTCTATCAAGTAATGGATGTAAAGAAAATAATTTTTCTTTCAAATTTTTCATCTTTCCTATCAAGCACACCTATAGAAAAAAGTTATATTTTCGAATGATGGAATGAGAGAAAATGTGAGAGGGAGTATATGATAGTTTAAAATTATGCATTTTTCAAATGTTTTATTTTTTTCTTTCATTTTTTAACTCTATCAAGCAATGGATGAAAATAAAATTACTTTTTTCTTTCCATTTTTCCTACCAAGCGCACTTTTGGCAAGAAAAATCATATTTTTGGTCCTCTTATTTTTCTAACCCTTCAATTTTTCGTCTTGGCAATTTTCTTTCCACTCTACCAAGCAATGCCTAAGGATGTGCTTGGCTGAAGATAAAGTGCAAAGATGGAAGGAGGGAGTAGAAAAGGAAAAAAAATAAATAAATTCTAAGTAAAATTGGTATAGAAGAAAAGTAAAAGGAAAGAAAATAAAAGAGATGATCATTTCTCATCTTAATGCATAAAAACTAATCATTTCAAATTAGAATGATTAGAGGATAGAAAATAAATGAATGTATGTTAGTTCTAAAGTATACATTCTTTAAAATTTTCATTTTCTTCTTCTCATTTTTCAATTGACTTTACCAAGCAATCAATGAAAATAAAATCGTTTTTTCTTTCAAATTTTTATTTTTCCTACCAAACATGTCTATAAAAAAATTTATTTTTTATTTTTCTTTTTTCACTTCTTCAATTTTTTATTTTTCTAAATTTCTTTCTACTTTACCAAGCTTACCCTAAATAAATTAAAATGGGATGAAAATGTTCAATCTTTATGTAAAACTACTAGAATCTTCTTTGTTTGTTTGGAATTACAAGAACAGTTGTAAGATAACCAGTACAAATAATATATATCTGAATAACTATCACCATATTAGTAGCTACAAAATATGATTAGATTTGTAATGAAAATATATTTAGATTTAGACCAAAATAAATCTACATAATTTACATAAATTGAAACTTAAATATGATCAACAAAGTGATTGGAAGAAGTGGAAATGGGTTTATTCCTTCTAGAGCCGATATTGTTGGGAGGGTTTATTTAAATATCACTTCTAGCCCAAACACAACTAATTGTAGACAATAAAACGAATAAAAAGACGTGATTATTTTATTACGATTTTTTTCTAATATGGAATTATTTATTTAATCAGTTTTGCATTTCAATTAAAACTTCACTTAGTTTTAAGATATTTTTTTATAAATATTTATTTTTTTGAATAATTTCATTATAGGTTCTGATCACATATGATCATTTTGACATAATGTCTAAAACTACCCATAACCCTTCCGCATCCCGTAAATAAGAGGATAATGTGTTTCAACTCACTCAAACCCACGTCCTTCTCTATTGGCAACAATGCTCATGCCAATCAAATTAAGACTCAGTCGTTATAAATACATTTTTTATATAGGTTTGTAATGGGCCAATTTAGCCTGGGCCCAAGACAAAGTAAAATAAACAGAAAATAACTAAACAAAAAAAACCAAATTAAAACAGCCCATTAACAGTTCAGTCCATTTACATCAACCCATTAATAAAATATCAACCAATTATAGCCCAAAAATTCAAGGCCCAAACAGCCCAAAATATTTTAGAAACAGAAACCCTAGGGTTTCTGCTTCTTGCGCCGCAGCCAAGCCCCAGCTTTTAGCATCGTACGACCGTCATGCACACCTCCGTATGCCCCACGCCGAGTGCCACGTACCCCCGCAGCTGGCCCCGTACCTCCGTACCTGCAAACTAAAGAAAAAAAACACACAGCGAAATGAAAACAAAAAGAATATTGTATTTTTTTATCATTTTTTATTCCCTCGGCTATAAAGCCCAAAAAAGAATCATCTGTAAAGGGTTACGAAAAACTGCAATCAAATACAAAAAAAAATCAATTGCATTCGAAGGTAGTACATTCTTGTTTCCTTTTTTTCTTTTATTTCATTTGAATCAATCATACAAATAGGCAAGAAAGGAGATTTGTTTACCTATCGTTCGGCATCAATCCAATCAGCGTTCGTTCCTCCGATCTAAAGGCTGACGGATCCCTAGGGACCGGTTGAAGCCATGATGGAGGGTTTATTGCGGCGCCTTTGAGGTCTGCATGAGAGATTAGAAGATTTTAAATGATTTAGGTTTTTGTTTTGAGGAGATAGTCTGCTAATTGATTTTGAGGGCAGATTTTGGTTTTTATAAGTGCTTAAAAATGGCGTCGTTTTAAGCCGTGAGTATCAATGTTGAAACGACGTCGTTTTAAGCCCCTGGATTCGCGCGTTGACCCGACCCGGGAAGGATCCGCGTGTTTTCCATTAACGAGCAATTTGCACCATTAGTCCCTCTTTTTAGCACAGACATTTGATTCGGTCTTATTCGATTCTTTTTTATTCTTTTATTTTTTTCCTGGAATTTGTGTGCTGTTTTAAATTAATCCGCGCCTAAACGCAGAGTTTTGGGATCTGGTATACTGCCAGTTTTGGTCCCCGTGCATTCGTGTGCATTGCGCTTTAGTCCTTCTTCTAATTTCAGTAATTTATTTTATTTATTAATTATCCTTTTAGTTTAATTTTATTTTAATTGAGTCCTTTTGATTTGTATAATTCATCATTTTTTTAAACTCACTTAATACTTATTTTTTTTATATGAATGTATATATTTTTTTGAGTTATCATGATAATTTTTATTCTTTTTTTTATATAAAATCGTTATTTTAAAGCTTTTTATATCGTATGGTTTTAAAGATCTTGTATAATACTTCATTTAAATATTCTTATATATTATTATGCATATGTAGTTCATGATAAACTTAATTTTTATTCTACATATATATTATTAATTCTATGTTACTTTATATACATGATCTCTTTTAAATCTACTTATATATATATATTTTAAACCTTATGTATATATAATATATTTTATTATACATTTTTATCATTTTAAAAACCTTTCATATTGTATATGTTGTTTAAATTATTTTTCTTTTTTTATTATATGTATATGGTCAACTTTAAATAGATATTTCATTTTAAAAAATATTTTGTACATTATTTGACTCAAATTTCCCCTTTTATAATATCTATTTTAATAATAAGTTATGTATATACTTAGTTTTTATATATATAAATTATTTCAAATGTTGCATGTGTTATTCACTTATAATTTTTTATATAGAGTTTTTTATATCGTTTCGCATCGTATTAGTTCCTAGTGTCTATATTGTTTGGTATATTATGTGGGGTTTTTGGTTTGCATATTGTTAATATATTATAGTTTCATATTGCCCGTTAGTCTTTTGTGTTGCTCTTTTATCTATGCTTGGAAACTTACTATAGTCTTTATGCTTATTTGTTCCTTTAATTAATTATATTACTAGTTTTCATTGTTCGAATTATAAATGTTTGGATGTGAGCTTAATGTTATTTTGTAGATGTCAATTTGTTTTTATTTTTATGCTATTTTCATTCATTAATAGAGTTCGCTAACCATGTATATTGTCTGATGTTTATAATTTCGCCTTTCATTCGCAATTGACTCATTGTGATTTTCAACTTATTAATCCAAACTAATTATTCTATTTTATTTCAAGTCAAATTAATGCGTTTTGAGCTAGTTCTGCAATTGTTTATTTGAAAATTTACTAAAACAAAGGTAATGATTGATGTTTGGGAACTCGAGGAATCGTGTCCTACCGTGCTGAGTTTCGATTTTCCGTTGTCCAAAATAATCAAATATTCCTTTGAAATTTCATCCTTATTTTCTAAATTCTAAAACAAGGCAATGTTCAATGTTTGGAAATTCGAGAAATCGTGCCCTACTATTGTAACGCCCCAATTTTCGGGAATTCTGTGAATGTTGGCATAGGTTTAATTATGTTAGTGGGCCTATAGAAGGCCCAAGCTTAAGATAGAACCCGACAATTTTAGTTAATTTTTGTTCCATAAGAAAAAGGGGGTGAAATTATGAAATAGGACCTATGTGAAAATGTTTGAAAATGCTATAGGCTAAATTGAAGTGGCCAAATAAATAGGAGTGCAAAATAGGAGGATTTACATGACAAACCTCCCATTTTACATGAAGTGGCCAGCCATCATGTTGTTGTAGACAATATGAGCACTTGATATCCATAATTCATGGTACAAATTGATAATGGGTTAGGTAAATGTTCCATGATAATGGATTAGGTAAATATTCCATGATAATGGGTTAGGTAAATGTTCATGATAATGGTTTAGGTAAATGTTCCATGATGGGCATTTCATGTCTTTTGTATTAAAGAATTAAATAGATGAAATATGAAATTTTATTAAAAGAAAAAGGGGTGAAAAGAACAAAGTTTTGTCCATCTTTGTTCATCATAGCCGAAAGTTAGAGAAGAGAAAGGAGAGGAGAAAGCTCTTGAATGTTCGGTCCCTTGGGGAAGAAAATTGAAGGTAAGTTCATGGTAGTTTGCTTCTATCTTGATGTTCATGAGTTCTTCTTGATTCTACATTAACTCTTGAAGCATATTTTGGTTTTTGGTTGTGTTGTGAGCATTTGGTCATGAATTAAAATGAAGGAAATGGTTGTTGTTTCATGTTCTTTTGATGAAAAATGGAAGATATGTGAAGTTGAGCCAAACAAATGAGCATGCATGTGCTTAGATGCTAAGGGGAAAAATCGGCTAATATGTTGTACTTTAAAATGATGAAATGGAGATTATACTTAAGCAAAATCATAGATATGTGATGATTGATTGGTGATATACATGTTTAAAAAAAACATGCATGCAAGTTATGTGTGAAAAAGTGATTTGGTAATAAATCTGCTTGGGACAGCAGCAGTAACGTGAATTTGGAAAATCACCATAAATTGTAGGAGATGAGTTAGAAGCTGAATAAATTATGTAATTAAATATTTTTGAGTCTAGTTTCAAATGAAATAAACGAGAACATATTTTGAATTCTGTACAATGAGAAATTTTATTCGTAATGAAGAGTGGTCAGATTAGTCAAACAGTGAAACATGAGAAACTTTAAGAAAAATCTGGTATTGATTGGCTAAACCAAAAATTCTAAAAATTTTATGGATATAAGATATATGAGTCTATTTTCAGGAAAAATTAACGGCACTTGATTTGGAGTTTCGTAGCTCTAGTTATAAATGATTTAATGACTGTTGTTCAGGAAGACAGCTTGCAGTGAGATTATAATTATGTGGTAAACATTGACAAAAATTTATTAATGAGTTGCTTATTGATTTCTTATAAGCTTACTATGATCTGTAGGTGTGGTTGGCCGAATATTGTAAGGGGTTAATACGTAGTTCATATTTGAATAGTTAGATTAATGTGTTAGTAATCCAATTGTAGGCAGTTCGTGTGTGGATCTCGTCAGCATATCGTCGCAAACAGGTGTGTAACTAACACCCTCTTTCTTAGTCTGGATCGGCAAAAGTCGAAAAGCCGAAATGCCAAAAATCGGTATTTTGTAGATTTGCGAGTGTGCGAATGCTCGTGAGTTAAATCGATTAATGTTTTTGGTAAGCTGCAAAATTTGGACTGCAAAGTGCATGATTTCTGTGCCCTCGATATTTTTGGACTTAATGGGCCAAAATTGGAATGATGGGCCAACGGGCCCAATTCGGTAAGAACCCTCGGTACGTGATTCTGTTAGTACGTGAAAAGTAGGAATATGCATGAAAAACCTTAAGAATAGATAAATTACTATAATACCCCTATGTATGGAAAATTATTGTTATACCCCTAGGTGCAAAATTACCGAAATACCCCTAGGGTTAAATTGACCTAAATGCATGTTTGACTGTTGTTATTTACTGCATGCCATGTTGTTATTATCTGATGCATGGGACTGAGATATTGACGGAGGAAGTACTGAAAGTGGCTTGTCCACGTACTGGAGGCTTTGCCTCAATTTACTGTTAACTGAGCAGCAAGGCTGCAACTGTGGAGTGTTGGGCTGGGTGGGTTGAGCTATTCCCCACATGGAGTGTATGACTGGTACGGGTGGAGTGTAGTGGTTGGTGGGTTGAGTAGTCTCCCCAAATGGGCTTGCATATGTTTATTGATATTGCATGTATTTTGAAATGGGCCTATGGGCCATACTGTTATCTGAATAAGGGGCTAAGGCCCAGTTTTTTGTAATCTGAAAAGGGCTCTGGTCCAGTACCACTGTTACCTGAATGGGCTTAGGCCCAATAAGCTTGAGCTGACTTGGGCTTTGAATGGGTTTTCCTTACACTCTGAGTTTCCCCAAACTCACCCCTTTTATTTTCATCCACGCAGGAAATCCCCAACCATAGTGGGCTTGGAGCTGTGAGGGAATTCGGAGTGGCCACCCGTTCTGAAAGTTTGATTTTCTTCTGGTGAACTAGACATCCTTTTATTTACGTTTGAAGTTTTGGGTTTTTAAATGTAATAAGGCCGCTTAATTATTTTTGATGGTTTTAATATGTATTACTAAGATAGGTATTACTTATTTTAACTGTTGAAATTGGATAGCCTTAGGGCGCATTTTCAGAAAAAAAAAACAACAATTGATTTCAAAATAACACGACAACTAGCAAAGCTTCCGCAATGAAAGTATTTTCCAAAATTAATCACTTTTCCTAAAAATGACTTAATCAAATCGGTTTCTTAGAAATATCCATGACGTTAAGGTGTGTCAATGGCGGTATGCATGTCTAGGATTGGATCCGAAGGGAGCTTGGTACTTAAGCAGTCCGATAGACTCACCACATCTTTTCCGGTTTCCTACCTAGTGCACAGCTTCCATTCACTTTAACCTATAATAAAATTATCTTTTAAAACACTAAGTAGGTTTTTCTGGATCAACAATATAAAATGTTTTGAACGCTTCGATGTGGCATGTCGGATTTGGCCATAACGTCTAGGCCGGGTTTGGGGTGTTACATTTAATGGTATCAGAGCCTAGATTGCAACAACTCGGTTGTGGAATGGGTTTACAAAAATAAAGATTTTCGAAAACAAAAATTTTATAAAGAATGCGAAAAACTCGATTTTTAAAATTTAGATCTTTAGAAGGTGGCATTTCGAATCTCCGGCTCAAGCCTGTAAGTATTACTCTGAACTCTTTTGAATATTTTTCTGACTTATCTGTCTGTACTGAAATCCTGCTAGGATACTCTAGATAGGATGATACTGAAACCATAGGAAAATCTGATAAGAGACTGAAACTGTAGCTAGACTTCGATTCTGCGGAAACAAACTCTGAACTACTGTCTGATTCATAAAACATCTGTAATAAACACTGGAATATTATTTGATGCATAACAATTCGTAATCAAGATAATACGATATGATTACAAGAGGCCGTGGACGGAGCCAAGGAAGTGTTCGAGCGAGATCTTCGTCTTCGAGACATATGCCAGCGGTGGATGCATCGGTACCACCGGCAACAGAGGTAGAGTCTCATGACCGCGGTGCCGAGGATGATGCCCTGTCACAGGCAATGCTTCGTGTTCTGGAAAGGGTTACTAGAGCAAGTACGGGTAATGGAGTTCGGGGATCTATTTTTGAACGACTTCGGGCTAACGGAGCATAGATCTTTAAGGGCGTGTCTGGTATAGCCCTGAATGTGGCGGAATATTGGTTGGAGGCCACAGAACGGATTATGGACAACTTGGACTGCTCTGAGGAGATTGTGAGTGGGGTATCTGTACTAAGTCCTTTGGGTCACTCGGTTAGGGTAGACAAACTGTATAGGGATGTACCCTTAGAAACTCAATGTAGGATTTTCCCTGGAGATCTGATGGAGTTACCGTTCGGAGAGTTTGATATCATTTTTGGAATGGACTGGCTTGTTAAGCATAAGGCGACCCTAGATTGTGCTGCTAAACGAATGGTGTTAAGGACCACAAAGGATGAGGAGGTTATGGTGATAGGTGAGCGAAGGGATTATTTGTCCAATGTGGTGTCGGCATTAAGAGCCGAGAAGTGGATTCGAAAAGGTTGTGAGGCCTATTTGGCATTTGTAAGTCAGTCAGAAGAGAAGGGACTGACAGTGGATAAGGTTAGGACCGTAAAGGAGTTCCAAGATTTTTTTCTGGAGGAGCTTCCAGGATTGCCTCCGAACCGAGAAATTCAGTTTGGAATAGATTTGTTTCCTGGAACGGTGCATGTGTCCATCGCACCGTATAGGATGGCACCGAAGGAGTTAGTGGAGTTAAAGGCTCAAATTCAAGAGTTGTTGGATAGGGGCTTCATTAGGCCAAGCGTGTCTCTATGGGGAGCACCGGTGCTATTCGTGAAAAAGAAGGATGGTACGATGTGGATGTGGATTGATTATCGCCAGTTGAACATGCTGACGATTAAGAATAAGTATCTACTGTCAAGGATTGATGATCTATTCGACCAGCTTAGAGGAGCTTCGGTATTTTCTAAGATCGACCTCCGATCTGGATATCATCAGTTAAGGGTCAAGGAGGCGGATATCCATAAGACGGCATTCAAGACTCGGTATGGTCATAACGAGTTTTTGGTTGTGCCATTTGGACTGACGAACGCTCCTGCAGCATTTATGAATCTGATGAATCGGGTGTTCCAACCATTCTTGGTTCGATTCGTAGTCGTCTTCATTGATGATATCTTGGTATATTCTGAAACTGAAGCGAAACATGATGAGCATCTCCGTATAGTGCTGGAAGTGTTAAGGGAGAAGGAACTCTTTGCGAAGTTCAGCAAGTGTGAATTTTAGTTGAGGGAGGTAACCTTCTTAGGACATGTGGTCTCTGCCGAAGGGATTAAGGTGGACCCTCGAAAGATTGAAGCAATTTTGGAGTGGAAGCCACCTAGGACGGTGTCAGAAATTCGAAGTTTCCTATGGTTGGCAGGATACTACAGAAGGTTTGTGGAAGGTTTTTCTGTGATGGCAGCACCTTTGATAAAACTCATAAGGAAAGGAGTATCGTTTGTATGGACTGAGAAGCAGCAGGAAGCTTTTGAGAAGTTGAAGAAAGTTCTGACTGAAGCACTTGTGTTGATTCAGCCGAAGTCTGAGAAGGATTTTACTGTGTACAGTGACACATCACACGTGGGTTTGGGCTGCGTGTTAATGCAGGAGGGTAAGGTGGTTGCATATGCATCACGACAGCTTAAACCTCACGAAAGGAACTATCCTACTCATGATTTGGAGTTGGCGACAGTGATATTTGCACTTAAGATTTAGAGACATTACTTGTACGGGGAGAGGTGTATTATATACACAGACTACAAGAGTCTTAAGTATTTGTTGACTCAAAAGGAGCTGAACCTTAGGCAAAGGAGATGGATTGAGTTGCTTAAGGATTATGACTATTCGATCGAGTATCACCAGGCAAAGCTAATGTGGTAGCCGATGCTCTAAGTCGTAGAACTGTATCTGATCTAAGAGCAATGTTTGCTCATCTGAGTCTGTATGATGATGGAGGTCTGTTGGCTGAGTTGCAAGTGAGGCCAACCTGGGTGGATTAGATTAAGGAAAAGTAGTTGAACGATGAGTCTTTGGTCGCTTGTTTCCAACAAGTTAAGGAAGGGGAAACTTCTGAGTTTGGGTTAAATGGCGAAGGAGTTCTGTGTTTCCGAGGAAGAATTTGTGTTTCGAAGGACTCTGATTTGAGGCAGACAATATTGAAGGAAGTTCATGGAGGACTTTGTGCCATGCATCCTGGAGGGAACAAGTTGTACCACGACTTGTGAGAATTGTACTGGTGGCCTGGACTTAAACGAGAAGTAACGGAGTTTGTAGGGAAATGTCTGACATGCCAGCAAGTGAAAGCTGAGCATCAATTACCTTCTGGACTGTTGCAGCCAGTGAAGATACCACTTTGGAAGTGTGAGAGGGTAACCATGGACTTTGTGAGTGGACTGCCTTTGACACCATCAAAGAAAGACTCGGTGTGGGTGATTGTGGATAGGTTGACCAAATCAGCCCATTTCATACCTGTACGTACTGACTTTTCGCTTCAAAAGTTAGCCAAGCTGTATGTGGCGGAGATTGTACGACTTCATGGAGTCCCAGTTTCGATTGTCTCTGACCGGGATCCCAGATTTACATCTCGGTTTTGGCAAAGGTTGCATGAGGCGTTGGGGACGCGATTGAATTTTAGTACGGCTTTCCATCCCCAGACTGATGGTTAATCGGAAAGGGTTATTCAGATTCTGGAGGACATGTTGAGGGGATGCGTGATTGACTTTCGAGGTAGTTGGGAGGATTATTTACCGTTGGCAGAATTTGCGTACAATAACAATTACCAGGCGAGTATTCGAATGGCACCGTATGAAGCACTGTATTGACGAATGTGTCGTACACCTAGTTATTGGACCAAACTAGGAGAGCGACAAGTTCTTAGACCAGAGTTGGTAGCTGATACTGAGGATAAGGTCAGAATAATTAGGGACCAGTTAAGAGAAGCATCTGATAGGCAAAAGTCGTATGCAGATTTGAAGCGTAAGGAGATTGAGTACTCAGTAGGTGATATGGTCTTCTTAAAGGTTTCTCCTTGGAAGAAGATATTAAGGTTTGGTAAGAAGGGCAAGTTGAGTCTGCGGTTCATTGGGCCTTATCAGGTTTTGAAGTGAGTAGGCCCAATGGCTTATCAGTTGGAATTGCCTCCAAAATTAGACAGGATTCACGATGTTTTTCACGTCTCCATGTTAAGGCGTTATCGTTCTAACCCTACTCATGTCCTGCCAGTTGCTGAAGTTGAAGTTCAGACTGATTTGACCTTTGAGGAGGAGCCTGTGCAAATATTGGCTCGAGATGTTAAGGTTCTCAGAAAGAAATCTGTCCCGTTAGTGAAAGAAATTTGGCGTAATCATGGAAGGGAAGAAGCTACTTGGGAATCAGAAGAGACTATGCGTCAACAATACCCTCAACTAGTTGGATCAGGTAAATTTCGAGGACGAAATTTCTTTAAGGAGGGTAGAGTTGTAACGCCCCAATTTTCGGGAATTCTGTGAATGTTGGCATAGGTTTAATTATGTTAGTGGGCTTATAGAAGGCCCAAGCTTAAGATAGAACCCGACAATTTTAATTAATTTTTGTTCCATAAGAAAAAGGGGGTGAAATTATGAAATAGGACCTATGTGAAAATGTTTGAAAATGCTATAGGCTAAATTGAAGTGGCCAAATAAATAGGAGTGCAAAATAGGAGGATTTACATGACAAACCTCCCATTTTACATGAAGTGGCCAGCCATCATGTTGTTGTAGACAATATGAGCACTTGATATCCATAATTCATGGTACAAATTGATAATGGGTTAGGTAAATGTTCCATGATAATGGGTTAGGTAAATGTTCATGATAATGGTTTAGGTAAATGTTCCATGATGGGCATTTCATGTCTTTTGTATTAAAGAATTAAATGGATGAAATATGAAATTTTATTAAAAGAAAAAGGGGTGAAAAGAACAAAATCTTGTCCATCTTTGTTCATCATAGCCGAAAGTTAGAGAAGAGAAAGGAGAGGAGAAAACTCTTGAATGTTCGGTCACTTGGGGAAGAAAATTAAGGTAAGTTCATGGTAGTTTGCTTCTATCTTGATGTTCATGAGTTCTTCTTGATTCTACCTTAACTCTTGAAGCATATTTTGGTTTTTGGTTGTATTGTGAGCATTTGGTCATGAATTAAAATGAAGGAAATGGTTGTTGTTTCATGTTCTTTGATGAAAAATGGAAGATATGTGAAGTTGAGCCAAACAAATGAGCATGCATGTGCTTAGATGCTAAGGGGAAAAATCGGCTAATATGTTGTACTTTAAAATGATGAAATAGAGATTATACTTAAGTAAAATCATAGATATGTGATGATTGATTGGTGATATACATGTTTAAAAAAAACATGCATGCAAGTTATGTGTGAAAAAGTGATTTGGTAATAAATCTGCTTGGGACAGCAGCAGTAACGTGAATTTGGAAAATCACCATAAATTGTAGGAGATGAGTTAGAAGCTGAATAAATTATGTAATTAAATATTTTTGAGTCTAGTTTCAAATGAAATAAACGAGAACATATTTTGAATTCTGTACAATGAGAAATTTTATTCGTAATGAAGAGTGGTCAGATTAGTCAAACAGTGAAACATGAGAAACTTTAAGAAAAATCTGGTATTGATTGGCTAAACCAAAAATTCTAAAATTTTATGGATATAAGATATATGAGTCTATTTTCAGGAAAAATTAACAGCACTTGATTTGGAGTTTCGTAGCTCCAGTTATAAATGATTTAATGACTGTTGTTCAGGAAGACAGCTTGCAGTGAGATTATGATTATGTGGTAAACATTGACAAAAATTTGTTAATGAGTTGCTTTTTGATTTCTTATAAGCTTACTATGATCTGTAGGTGTGGTTGGCCGAATATTGTAAGGGGTTAATACGTAGTTCGTATTTGAATAGTTAGATTAATGTGTTAGTAATCCAATTGTAGGCAGTTCGTGTGTGGATCTCGTCAGCATATCGTCGCAAACAGGTGTGTTAGTGACTAACACCCTCTTTCTTAGTCTGGATCGGCAAAAGTCGAAAAGCCGAAATGCCAAAAATCGGTATTTTGTAGATTTGCGAGTGTGCGAATGCTCGTGAGGTAAATCGATTAATGTTTTTGGTAAGCTGCAAAATTTGGACTGCAAAGTGTATGATTTCTGTGCCCTCGATATTTTTGGACTTAATGGGCCAAAATTGGAATGATGGGCCAACGGGCCCAATTCGGTAAGAACCCTCGGCACGTGATTCTGTTAGTACGTGAAAAGTAGGAATATGCCTGAAAAACCTTAAGAATAGATAAATTACTATAATACCCCTATGTATGGAAAATTACTGTTATACCCTTAGGTGCAAAATTACCGAAATACCCCTAGGGTTAAATTGACCTAAATGCATGTTTGACTATTGTTATTTACTGCATGCCATGTTGTTATTATCTGATGCATGGGACTGGGATATTGACGGAGGAAGTACTGAAAGTGGCTTGTCCACGTACTGGAGGCTTTGCCTCAATTTACTGTTAACTGAGCAGCAAGGCTGCAACTGTGGAGTGTTGGGCTGGGTGGGTTGAGCTATTCCCCACATGTAGTGTATGGCTGGTACGGGTGGAGTGTAGTGGTTGGTGGGTTGAGTAGTCTCCCCAAATGGGCTTGCATATGTTTATTGATGTTGCATGTATTTTGAAATGGGCCTATGGGCCATACTGTTATCTGAATAAGGGGCTAAGGCCTAGTTTATTGTAATCTGAAAAGGGCTCTGGTCCAGTACCACTGTTACCTGAATGGGTTTAGGCCGAATAAGCTTGAGCTGACTTGGGCTTTGAATAGGTTTTCCTTACACATTGAGTTTCCCCAAACTCACCCTTTTTATTTTCATCCACGTAGGAAATCCCCAACCATAGTGGGCTTGGAGCTGTGAGGGAATTCGTAGTGGCCACCCGTTCTGAAAGTTTGATTTTCTTCTGGTGAACTGGACATCCTTTTATTTACGTTTGAAGTTTTGGGTTTTTAAATGTAATAAGGCCGCTTAATTATTTTTGATGGTTTTAATATGTATTACTAAGATAGGTATTACTTATTTTAACTGTTGAAATTGGATAGCCTTAGGGCGCATTTTCAAAAAAAAAAAAACAACAATTGATTTCAAAATAACACGACAACAAGCAAAGCTTCCGCAATGAAAGTATTTTCCAAAATTAATCACTTTTCCTAAAAATGACTTAATCAAATCGGTTTCCTAGAAATCTATGACGTTAAGGTGTGGCAATGGCGGTATGCATGTCTAGGATTGGATCCGAAGGGAGCTTGGTACTTAAGCAGTCCGATGGACTCACCACCTCTTTTTCGATTTCCTACCTGGTGCACAACTTCCATTCACTTTAACCTATAATGAAATTATCTTTTAAAACACTAAGTAGGTTTTTCTGGATCAACAATATAAAATGTTTTGAACGCTTCGATGTGGCATGTCGGATCCGACCATAACGTCTGTGCCGGGTTTGGGGTGTTACAACTGTGCTGGGTTTCGGCTTTTCGTTGGACTAAATAGTTGGGCACCCTTTTATAATTTTCAACGTATAAGTTTTTGGAAGTCAAGAATTAATCGTGGTTTCGAAGGTATAAAGGATCGTGTCCTATCGTGCTGGATGTGATGTTGTATTCCTTTCAAACAAGAGAATTTTGATGACCAACTTGAGCCATTTGGATGTTTTAAAAGAAATCATATTTCAAAGGATTTTTTTTAAATCTTAGACGTAAGGACAATATTTAATCAGTTTGGTACCAATTTTGGGCGTAACGAAATTGCTAATCCTTCCTCGCACGTAATCGACTCCCGAACTTATTTTCTCGAATTTCGTAGGCCAAAGTTGATTTAAATAAAGTAAAATGTTTTATCGGGTGATCCAATCACACCTAAACAAAAGGATTGATGGCGACTCCACTCGTTTTAAGGTCGATCCCTGTTTTTTTTCCAAAAAAATGGTTTCGACAAGGTGTTTTTTTACCCACATCATGAATGTGTATATTTTTTGCATAGGTTTTTTCCATCCACATCGTGGATATGTCATAGCTTAGTACTATATTTAAAGGGCTTTTTCAGTTGATGTCACTTTTTAATCGAGTTAGAAATAATTTTATTTAAAACAATTTTAAATCATGTAAAGTATAAAAGCATAAAATTAATGAGATTCTAACTCAAAACACCATAATTTTCGATATTTTACTATTTCAATTAAAATTTTATTCCATCTTTAAATTATATTTTTATAAACGTATTTATTCAATGTGAAAATGCTATAATCTAATATATATATAAAATAGATAGAAGCTACGCTCGTATGCTTTCTTTACAATAAAGTAAACTTGCCAAACCCATCAAAACATGAATAGAAATTGACATCCACCACATGTTCATGGTGTTTTATTTTTTCTATAAAATAGAAATTAAATGGATGGTTGAATGTGGCATGAATCTTTACATCCGATCAGCAGGACCCACGTGTCAAAGCACAGCTGGATAGCAAAAACAAAAGTACACCCATTATTTATCCATGCCGCCAACAAGCCAACCTAAGCTGAAAGGTTGAGAAAGACAGAACTGTACAAGTTTTTGAGTGAACCCACCATACCCTTTCTTCATGCGCTTGTTTCAAGTCCTAAATTTGTCAAAGTGCCGCAAGTGCGAGGTTACCGTTAATTGTAGGCCATTATATTCTTATAATAATAATTGCAAAGAGTATATTTCCACCTACTATTATCAAATCATAAGATGAAAAATTAATTTGATGAAAATATTATTGTCCATTAATCATTATAACCAGTCATTTGTATTTTCAGGAAACACTTACGATGAGAGATTTAGTTATTATTATATTAAATTAATATAAATTTTAAATTCAAAATAAAAATAACTAAAAATTTAAAGTATAATATCAATAAAAATAAATATGTAATTTTTTTCTATTTTTATTTTTCTACCTGCATTGACACGAGAATCATTTAAAATGTGAATATTATAATAAACTACGATTTTTAATATAAACATATCTTTTCAATTAGATGTTATAAAGATAATGATATTTATAAAATGTATACTTTTTTACTTAATTAATATGTTATAGAATTTGTTACATTTTTAATTATAATTATTGAGTACTTATTATCATCTACATCAGTGAATTAAAAAACTTTAACCGAAATATAAATTTTCTATAATGGCAAACTAAAATATTAATTCTTTTACAAATATTAGTGATTAAATTGTAAATTTTTAGAATTAATTTTTTTAAAAAAAATCATTTAAAAATATTCAAAATACTATTTAGACATTGTCATGTGACATGTTAATAATTACAGAAGAATTATCGCAAAGCAATAAGAAAAAGTAAAATAAGAACACACAGATTTTATATGAAAACTCTTTTGAGGGAAAACCACGGGCAGAGGAAGAGAAATTCATTAATGTTGAAAAATGAATGATAGAAGAGGAGTTTCGTCTACATCTATTTAAAGGTTGAAAAACCCTCGACCTTTCGCCCCCATAGATTCCCTTATTTTGTTATTGTATTTATTTCTTCAACAACTGTCAGGAGTCGAATGACATAATCTCTAATAACCATACTATCTGATAATTAATTACTAATTACAAAGTGATCAAACTTTCCAATATTCTAAACTTTGGTGCATAAATTGATATTTTAATAGATGGATGGCCAAACTTCTCAAATAAATAAGTAATTATATGTTTAATTTACTTTTTTATTATCAATTATATATTAATAATTGGTCATCTCTTTACAAGTAACATTATTTATTTTGCCTTTATCATTTCACAATTATTAATCTATATACTTACAAATTTACTATCAATTTTGCTATTAGAATTTCTCTTAATTACTAATCATAAAAAATAAACTATTTTTTTCTAAAAATGTTTGCAATCTTAAATACAATGTATTTTTTTTTCTAAAAATATTTTCAATCTTAAAAACATGAAATTTCATGATTTAATATTTTGTGAATTAACTTGAAATTTTATATAATTTTAAAATTAAATTAATGTTGAAATAATGATTGCATTTGTAAATATATATAAACTTATTAATAACTTATGTAAACTTTAACATTTTAATGACGATAATTATAATTATTGTCTTATATGTCATAATTTACTATTTTATTATGAATTGTTAACTATTACGTTATATGATATATGCTACAATATTATTGATATAAAAGCACATTCTTTTTAATTATTCATTAATATATTAATAATTTATTAAATATATTCTTATTTAAATTTATAATTATTTAACACATAGGTTAAATCATGATTTAACTTTTTTGGCCTATTATAAATTTTATGGGAACTTGAAAGAAATGATAGAAAAATTGAATACAATGATTTATAGTGGTTCGGCCCCAATTGTCTACTCCACTACTTTAACTTTTCACAACTAAGGATTTCCTCAAATTCACTAATTTGATCAACCATTGAGGACAATGTTTAACCTTACAACTCCCTTAAAATTTCTACCCAAATCTTAAGATACAAACTCCCTCAAAGAGAAACAAATAAGAAAATAAAGAAATAAACCTCAAAAGATTAGAATATTTGACAATTAAGCACAAATAGAAGGAAAACACTTGAGCTAATAGAAAATACAATGAATGCTCACAAGTGTTTACAAGAAGAAGGTAAAGAATTGAAGCACAAAGTGATTGATAATGGATTTTTGATGTATCTTGAAGCACTTGATCTATTGTAATCTCACTTGTAGTTGTAGGATATTTGGAGACTAGTATTTATACCATCTAATTGATTTTCAACAGTTGTGTTTATTGAGGAATTGAATAGAGCTGTCGGGGATGAGAATAGCAGATCATTAAATTCACCTGAAACAAAAGGTATCGATACTTTTTCTACAAGTATCGATACTATTAGCATTTAAAGTCTGATTTAGTGACCGTTAAAGTTAGTTTACAACAATACCAAAGATATTTTATCGATACCTGGTAAAAGGTATCGATACTTTTTGTGATTGTTCAAAAATCTTTAAGTCAGAATGCAAAATCTGTATCCATACCAACCAAGGCATCGATAGAAAAAGTCTAGGTATCGATATTTTTTATTTTTGTTTAATATTTTTAAACTTCGAATGTAACGACCTGATTTATTAAATCTTGTTGTTATAAATTTTGCCATAAATGAGTATCTACTTCAGTGGTTAAGTGATATGGGTGTGTGTTTGAGGCCTTGGGTTCAAGTCCTACTTTTGAAAATTTTGCTATTTTTGTCCCTAGCCTTATCCATAGCTGCTTGACTTAAATTATACTGTCAATCAACTTATACAGAATGAGCTTACTAGTTCAAGTGATAAGGTGTTAGCTTGTCCTGGGGTCTTGTGTTCAATCCCCCGTGTGAGTAAAGGGTGTTAATTTTTGCTTCTGTGAATGTGTGTCGGTTGTGTGGTAAAGATTTGATAGGATTAAAATTCTGTGGTAGTTGGATGAGAGTTAGTGGGTCGATTTTAGTAGGATTTGATAGTTAGTGGGAAGTTGAGATATTATTTTAGATTTGATTTGATTTTTAATTTTATTTTTTTCTTTTACCCAATCTCCTCTTTCCCACGTTTCCCGTCTGTTTTCACGTCAGTTCTTTTTTCTTCATTGTCTTCTCTTTTTCTCTCTTGATTATTCTTCGTTCTTGCTATCTCATTCAATTGGTGGTGATTCTTGTCTCTGTTGGATTTCAATTATACTCTTGCGTGGTGTTGGGAATCTTCTTTGTCCCTTTTGCAATTTGATTTTCTGGGTAATTGGTTGTAAGTTTTTGAAGTATAAGTTAATTATGTGTATCATTTTGCTAGGTGATATTCAAGAAATCCAAGACTCTCCTGTTGTAAGGTAGAGTATAGGGGTTGTGGTGGACATGGTAAGTATTTGAAACGATTATGAGTGCAATCTTTTTGTTGAAATTATTTATGGTTGCGTTATAGTCAAGTGGTGACTTGATAAGAATTGAGGAATTAAGATTGATTTTGGGTCTTTTATTGGCAAATTTTAGGTTCTAATTATCTTGTGAGAGCATTTGCATTAAAATCGAGCCAGGCGTGCAACAAAAAACTCAAAAATGGCAATCAGTGAAAGCCAAAATTGGGGCCTGTCAACACCACACAGTCGTGTGCCTGGCTGTGTAGTAGGCCATGTGCGAGACATTAGCGTGTGACAAGCCATGTGCGAGGCCGTGTGTGACACACGAGTTAGGCCATTTTTGGTTGTATGGACTACACGGGGTAGGCCATTTTTGGACGTGTGGGCCTAAATTTTAGAATTTTTCAATAGGGTTATATATGTCATCCCGATCGACTATAGACCCTCCGTAGGACCGATATGTGTGGTATAATCCGTAAAGTATGAAATCTGCTACTCTGTGAGATTGAAATTGACGTAAATAACATCTACATGAGTATTGTGTAATATGATATGTATGAGCATGTTTAGTATTTGTTATACGAACATGCATGTGATATATGTTCTGTTATCTATTATTCTATTATATTTTATATTCTATCTGTATCTGGCTATGGGGTAGGTTATGTATTATGAGGAGGAAGTATGCTGTGTGAGGCGATATCTCGCTAATATACTGGCAGCAATGCTGCGATTATTCTTAAAAGTGTCGTATGAACACTATGCGGTGTGTAGGTTTGGGTGGGTGTTTTATACCCCACGTGGTTTGTTGGTATGGTCGGAGTTGGTGTGTAGAGGATATGGGTAGGATTACGCATATCTGTATTTATACGATTCTGTTATAATTCTGATTCTGCAAAAGATTTACGTCTGTATCTGTTCTGCCATGAGATTGAATCTGAATTTATGTTTAGGTATGCATTACACACTGAATTATCAAAACTCACTCTCTATCTATTTGAAAATTTTAGATAACCCTTAGACTTAGGCTGGTCGGTGCGACGGGAGCTCGGTTGTGTCCATTATGCCATAAAACTATTTTTTACCTTAATTTGGCTTACTTAAATTTCGGTTTTAAGAGTTTTTTATAATTTGGACTCTTTGGACTTTTGGGATTATTTTTGGTTTTGGATTTTTATTTTGGTTTTCTAGCATAATGACTGATAAAACGGTTTTATGAAAACGATAATTTTTTTTTGAAAATAACGATTTTCAAGGAAACAATTCAATTTACCAAAATATAACATTTTAAGAAACTCCACTGCAAAATATTTGATTTAATTGAAAGATGTAAACGAACAACAATTTTAAATTAAATAATTATATTAACATGTTTTCCAAATAAATCGAGCTTACTAAGTAACAACGATTTACGATGATTTCAGATAAAAAGGAAGTCAAATTTATAACTTTTCTTCGTAACATTTCCAGATTCGACAATAATGTCTCAGCCAGATTTGGGGTATTACATTTAGTGCTATTAGAGTCCAGTTGCAAAACTCAGGCTGTTAAATTTTGGGTTCAAAATTTTATTTCTAAAAAACAATTTTTTGAAGTAAAGTTTATTTTGAAATCTGAAAAGTAAGTTGTGGTAAACCGAGTCTCCGGTGCTGATCCTGTAAGTATTTCTAACTTAAATATACTTTAGTTAGAAAACTCTGAAATGATTAAAACTGCACTGAATTAGCTAGGGACTGAAAACTTCTAAAATTTCTGATAATTATTTGAAGCACAAAACACTTGTTAATAAACACTACAACTGATGCATAAAAATTTGTAATGTAGATAAAACTGTGAATACAATGAGTGCTCATGGAACGCGTGGTTAGGGTATTCGTGGGCGCGGCGTGTGCCGTAGAGGGACTCGAGTTGAGTCATCCTCGTTGGGTGGTATGCTTAATCTGGATACGAGTGAGACACCAACTACACCTGCTGCTGAGACCGGGCCTTGTAGTCGCTCGGCTGGGGATGACACATTGTCTCAAACCATGCTTAGAGTATTGGAGAGGGTCGCTACACCCCATTCTAGTTCTGGGAGTCGTGTGTCAGTTGTAACACCCCTATAGTTCGACTCAAGGAACCTGATATAGGAATATTACATTTGGTGCCAAAGTAATATTTGGCTAATCACTAATATATTAGAACATAAAAACGGACAAATAATAAATTTAAATAATTTATAATTTAGCCCTTACTACTACTTGGAACATACTTGATTTTTCTTAAGTACATGTCATTCTATTCAAAATTTTAAAACGTACCCTCTTGTTGCTTGAAGATGTGATGAGATGAAGGCTCGTAATCTCAGATACAACTCTTTAAAATTTCGGTACCTAATCTACGCACGGAAACAAACCGTGCGCTGAGTATACACCCATTGGTATTACTATAATTTAAATACTTAAAGTAAAAACAATAAATATGCACAATTAATCTTACCACTATTGTACTTTCAATAAATCATTCATGCATTTAAAACTTTAAATTTTCTTAGTAATATGTATCTTAAATAGCTTTTCTTCATTTTAATTTATATATCTTCTTACTATATCAATATTTATTTCATGCATTTCATCAATACACCATTTCATAAAATCATTATTTCATATGTTTCATTTCTATATCTCAATTCAATAACTTATTCTGTCTCATATCTAAAACCTTACAACATTAGTCTTTCAATAATTCTTTAAACCAACATTTTTCAATAAAAATAATTATAATTAATTCATATGATTATATTCAATTAACTCATACACTATTTCATTATTTCCAATTCATTCTATTTTCACTTCTTATTTCGATATTTTAACAAATTAATGGACCTTAAGTTCATGCTTCAAATCTCATGTCTCAATTCAATTCACAATTCAACTCATAATTTCTCATATTTTTTATAGTACGATCAATCAAATTTATTTAATTTTCTCATTTCAGTTATTCACCCTATTAACAAACCCGGACCTTGTCGGATACACAGATTCTAACCAAACACACCAGTACGGCACATTGTGCCTAAACCGGTACTCAGTACCTGATCAATATATTAGAAGCAGTATACGATACATAAAGTACCTGAAACGACACACGTGGTGCCTAATACGACACATATAGTGCCTAATTGGCAAAGCTGATAAATTCCCTTACTCTTCCAATCCTATGGCATGCCAACTATATTCGACTCAGCCCGACTAGTTAATAGGGTATTCAAATCATTTTTCTATTTCAGATTCACTTTCAATTCAATCACAATTCAATTCAAATTCACTTTCCACTTTCTAATCAATATACAATTCAATACCAATACATATTTCAGATATTCACATATTTTCTTCATTCAATTCAATTTGATTCAACTCAAATACTTTTAGTTTCCAATCAATATACTTTCAAATATTCACATAATTCATAATTCAATTACTTAATTCAAATCATTTTTAATTTCCAATTTGTTCACATTCAATTTCAATAGCCATAAACATTTTTGAATCAATTTCATTCAAAGCAATATTATCATTTCAATTGCTTACCTAATTTTACTTACCATGCGTTTTAATTAAATATAACAATTAATAATAAATAGATGAATTATAGTAATACAAATCGTGATTTCTCGTTTTTACTCATTGTCCACTTTTTCTTTTCCTTTATTCGTGGACGCCTCGGGTGCGATATTGGTTACGAAAAATTAAGATGAATTTCATAATCATTAATACAATATTAATTTTTCATCTAATACTTGAATTTCTATTCTACTTTCATTTCAATTTCAATTTAATCCCTAACTAAATTCATTTATTTTTCCATCTCAATTCATACCTCATTTCTACTCAAATTTCAACTAAACTTAAACTTAACTATCTAATTTTTATCATAAATTCCTAATTTCGAAATTCTTGCAATTTAGTCTCTATTATATAAATTTTATAACTTATTTTACAATTTAATACATCTCTCAATTCTAATTAGAAATTTTATTAATTCAATCTCTAATTCACACTTTTACCTAGCAAAATTAATGTCTAAAAATCTAATAACTTCCAAAATTTTCTGCATATACTTAATAATATTTTGTTCTAGGTTAATAAAAATTCAAAAATTACAAGAAAAGGACTTAAATTGACTTACCAATTTAAATTTGAACCTTGAAAACCCTAAATTATTTCTTTTTCTTTTTATTTCTTCTTTCTCTCTATTTCGTCCCTGCTATTCTGTTGTTTTAATTTCTTTGTTTTCTTTCTTTACTTTACTATATATATATTATAATAATATAATATATAATATATAATAAAAAATAATAAAAATCTTTATTATTTAATAATATAATATATATATTAAACTTAAAAATTTCAGATTTTTAAGGATTAACCGCCTCAACTTATACTCTTGGTTTAATTGCCCTTTTAGTCCTTTTTACTTTCTTTGTATTATATTTGTTTATTAATTTAACAATAATATAATATATAATTATAACAAATATCTATTACTTAAATAATAAGTAAATTAAATACATATATTACAAATGTACATATTTTAATTAACACACTTATATTTTATCATTACCATACATTTTTCTTTATTTATTTTGTTTCATAATTTAATAATAATTAATAAATATCTTTTATTTATTATTTAAGAAAATATACAAATATATTACAAGTGTATTTTTATGTATTTTACACATTTTTATTATCATTACCATGCATTTGTCACTATTTTAATTTATTTAATAATAATAATTTTAATATAAAACCATAATAATATTTATATATAATATATAATCTAAGAAAAAATCTTAGATTTTTCTGCCCATTTGCTGCCTCACCTAATGAAATAGGCATAATTGCCTATTTAATCCCCTTTATTTTATTTTAATCTATAATTAAACTTTTACCCTTTATTCAATTTAGTTCGTTTTTCTAATTTCTCCTAATTAAGCTAAATTCACCTAATTAAAACCCAATTAAACACACTACTAGACTCATAAATATTTCTAATAATTATTTACAAATTTTGTTTATTAAGACAGAGGCCCGATAATGAACTTTTTCGATGCCCGTGAATTTCGGGTCATTACATCAGTAACTGAACAAATCCAGTCTAATGGTGCTGAGCTGTTTAGGGGAGTCACTGAGATCGCCCTGACTGTGGCCGAATACTGGTTGGAAGCTACCGAGAGGATAATGAATGATATTGACTGCACCTCTGAGCAGAAATTGAAGGGTGTAGTATCTCTGCTTCGCGATGAGGCATATCAGTCATGGTTAACGGTTATAGAGGGTACTTAGCCAGATCAGATTAATTGGGAATATTTTAAGACCGAATTTTAGAGGAAATATGTGGGGGTGAATTATGTGGATGCTCGTAGACGGTAGTTCATGAACCTCACTCAAGAGGATAGGAATGTGGCTGAGTATGAGGCCGAATTTATGAGATTGAGTTGTTATGCTCGTGGGATGGTGGCGACCGAGTATGAGAAATGTGTCCATTTTGAGGATGGTCTTAGGGATAATTTGAGAGTTCTGATAGCTTCATAGAGGGAGCAAGAGTTCGTCGTCTTGGTGGACAAGGCGAAGATTGCCAAATAGGTTAAATGCGTTAAGCGCCAAAATAGAGACTGTGAGAGAGGTAAGAATAAGACGAACACAGAGCCCTCTAGTTTTGTTCAGAGGCCTAAAAAACAAGTCAGATCTGATGGGCCTTCTAGAGTTAAGGTTTCTGTTGCTGCTACTGTGGCTCAGCCATGTAGTAATTGTGGTAGACATCATCAGGGCAAGTGTTGGAGGAGGTTGGGAGCGTGTCAGCAATGTAGGTTGATGGAGCACTGTATTAGAGATTTCCCACACTATTCTAATCAAATGCAAGCTCTAGCTTCGGCAATATCCAATTAGGGGCCATAGTCTGATCAGGGGTGGTAATGGTATGGGTAGAGAATAGAGAGCACTGGGCAGAGGTTCTAATCAGACCGGGCGAGGCAGCCTACGTTGGTTTATACTGCTCGATGTCATGAGGACAGAGACATTGCTGATGTGATTTACGAGTACGTTCCTTATTTATGATGTTCTTTACTTTGCATCAATAGACATAGGGTTAACACATTCTTATGTAGCTAGCTCTATTTCTGTAAGCTTAGGTGTTTCGATTGAAAGCACTTCCGGTGAGACTACTTACTAAGTTCGTTGGGTCAATTTGTTTGGGTGAATAGACTGTATAGGAATTTACTGTTGGAGGTACAAAGGGTTGTGTTTTCGGCTAATATGATAGAGCTGTCGTTTAGGGAATTTGATTTAATTTTGGGTTTGGAATGGCTTGTGGAGCATCGAGTCCGCTTCGATTGTGCTTCTAAGAGGGTGGTTCTGAGATCTGAGAGGGATGTAGAAGTGGTTATGATCGATGAACGTAGGGATTACTTATCTACTGTGATCTTCGCTCTTGTGGTCGAAACAGTGGTTCGAAATGTGAAGCATATTTAGCTTTTGTAAGTGATTCAGTTTCTATTGACTTTTTTGTTGGGAATATTCGAACAGTTAATGGATTTTCAGATATTTTTCTTGAGGAATTACCAAGTTTGCCTCTGAATTGGGAATTGAAGTTTGGTATCGAGCTTCTGCGGGTACAGCTCTGGTTTTCATCGCTCCTTATTGTATGGCACCGAAGGAGCTTATAGAGCTAAAGGCTTAGGTTCAGGAGCTCTTGGATCGTGGGTTCATCTATCCTAGTGTGTCTCTGTGGGAAGCACTGATTTTTTTTGTAACAAACAAGGATGGTACCATGAGAATGTGCATTGATTATTGTCAGTTAAACAAGTTGACAGTAAAGATCAAATACCCACTTCCGAGGATCGACGACTTGTTTGATCAATTTCATGGGGCTTCTATATTTTCTATGATAGATCTCTATTTTGAGTATCATCAGTTTAAGGTTAAGGAAGTTGATGTTCATAAGACTGCCTATAAGACTCGTTATAGGCACAACAAGTTCCTAGTCATGCCCTTTGGTTTGACGAATGCTCCGGCTGCATTTAAGAATCTGATGAATCAATTTTTGTAGTTGTATTTGGATCAGTTTTTTATAGTCTTCTTCAACTAAATTTTGGTATACTTAAGACTGAAGTTGATCATGATCAACATCTTAGAGTAGTCCTTCAGATACTTCGTGAGAAACGACTCAATGCTAAGTTGAGTATGAGTGAATTCTGGTTAAGAGAAGTAATGTTTCTAGGGCATATGGTTTTTGCGAAGGGGATCTAAGTTGATTCTAAAAATATCGAGGTTGTACTTTACTGGAAACAGCCTAGGAGTGTTTTTGATATCCATAGGTTTTTGGGTTTTGCGGGCTATTATCAGAAGTTTGTCAAGGAGTTCTCGTTATTGCAGCTCCTCTGACTAAGCTATTGCGAAAGAACGCCCCTTTTGTCTTGACTGATGAGCAGTAGTCAAGCTTTAAAAAGCTCAAATTTGTTTTGACTCAAGCTTGTTCTGATACAGTTTGAATATAGTAAGGAGTTTGTGGTATATAGTGATGCGTCGCATGTAGGTTTAGGATGTGTTCTGATGTAAGATGGTAAGGTTGTGGCTCACGCGTCCTGACAGCTTAAGTCACACGAGGGGAATTATTCGATGCACAATTTCGAGTTAGCTGCTGTAGTTTTTGCCTTAAATATTTGAAAACACTATTTATATGATGAGAGGTGTATCATCTATACCGATCACAAGAGCTTTAAGTATCTCCTTACCCAAAAGGAGTTGAACCTTAGGCAGTGTAGATGGATTGAACTGCTTAAGGATTACGACTACACTATAGAATATCATCTCGGTAAAGCCAATGTGGTGGTCGACGCTCCTAGTCGTAAAGTAATTTTGAATTTGAGGGCAATGTTTACTCGCTTAAGTCTATTTGATGATGGGAATCTACTAGCCGAGTCACAAGTTAAGCCAACTTGGATTGATCAGATTCAGGATAAACAGTTAGGGGATGATTCTCTAGTTCTGCGTTTCGGTCAAGTAGAGGATGGTAGTATGTCTAATTTTTAGTTGAATAGTGATGGGGTTCTATGTTTTCGAGGATAAGTTTGTATACCGAATGACTCTGATTTCAAATAGTCTATTCTGAGGGAAGCGTATAGTAGACCATATGCTATGCATCCTGGTAAAAATAAGATGTATCAGGATCTTTGTGAACTGTATTAGTGGCCGAGTTTGAAACGAGAGATAATAGGTTTTATTTCTCGTTGTCTGGCGTGTCAGCAAGTTAAGGCTAAGCATTAGTTGCCTTGGGGTTTGCTTCAACCTGTTAAGATTCCTATGTGGAAATGGGAATATGTGACTATGGATTTCATTAGTGAGTTGCCCTTAACACCTACTAAAAAGTATCCTGAATGGGTTATTGTGAGTTGACCAAGCCTGCCAACTTCATACATGTTCAGACAAATTATTCTATTTATAAGTTGGCCAAGCCATACATTTCTGAGACTGTGAGACTTCATAGGGTACCTGGTTCGATTATTTTAGATAGAGATCATTGCTATACTTCTCGGTTTTAGAGGAAGCTTTTTGAGGCTTTGGGTTCAAGATTGGATTTCAGTACTACGTTCCATCCTCAGACAGATGGTCAATCTAAAAGGGTAATTCAGATACTGGAGGATATGTTTCAGAGTTATGTAATTGATTTTCAAGGTAGTTAAGAGGATTTTCTGCCATTAGCCGAGTTCGCCTACAATAATAGTTTTCAGTCCAGTATTCAGATGGCACCTTGTGAGGCTCTATATGGTCATAAGAGTCATACTCCGTTGTGTTGGACTAAGTTGTGTGAGCGACGAGTTTTGAGTCATGAGTTGGTTTCTGAGACTGAAGACAAAGTCAGACTGATTTCGAATCGTCTTAAGACGGCTCTGATAGGCAGAAGTTTTATGCAGATCTGAAATAGAGGGATATCAAGTATTTCGTGGGTGATTTCGTGTTTCTTAAGGTATCTCCGTGGAAAAGGGTTCTACGGTTTGGATGTAAGGGCAAGTTGAGCCCTAGGTTCATTGGGCTATATCAAATTTTAAATTTGCTTATCAGTTAGAGCTACCTCCAAAGTTAGTTGTATTCATGATGTGTTTCACGTCTTCATGTTGAGGCAGTATTTGTCTGATCCATCTCATGTTGTTTCTGTTGACGAGATTGAGGTTATACCAAATTTGACTTTTGAGGAGGAGCTGATTCAGATTCTAGATCCAGACATTAAAGTTTTGAGGAGGAAATATATTTTATTAATGAAGGCTCTGTGGCGAAATCATGACAATAAGGAAGCCACGTGGGAACTTGAGGACCCGATCCATCAACAGTATTCGCATATGTTTGAATCAAGTAAATTTCAAGGTCAAAATTTCTTTTAGGGGGTAGAGTTGTAATGCCCTGATTTATTAATCCTATTGTTATGAATTCTGGCATAAATGAGAATATGCTTCAGTGGTTAAGTGATACGGGTGTGTGTTTGAGGTCTTGGGTTCAAGTTTCACTTTTAAAAATTGTTATTTTTGTTCCTAGCCTTATCCATAGTTGCTTAACTTAAATTATATTGTCGGTTAACTCATATCAGAATGAGCCTGCTGGTTCAAGTGGTAAGGTGTTAACTTGTCTTAGGGCTTTGTGTTCAATCCCCCATGTGAGCAAAGGGTGTTAATTTTTGCTTTTATGAGTGTGCTAGTTGTGTGGTAAAGATTTGATAGGATTGAAAGTTTGTGGTAGTTGGATGAGTGTTAGTGGGTCGATTTTGGTGGGATTTGATAGTTAGTGGGAAGTTGAGATATTATATTAAATTTGATTTGATTTTTTTTAATTTGATTTTTTTCCTTTTTCCCAAAACTCCTCTTTCTCATGTTTCTCATCTGTTTTAATGTCAGATCTTTCTTCTTCACCGTCTTCTCTTTTTCTCTCTTGATTGTTCTTCGTTCTTGCTATCCCCTTCAATTAGTGGTGATTCTTGTCTTGGTTGGATTTTAATTGTACTATTGTGTGGTCTTGGGGATCTTCTTTGTCCCTTTTGCAATTTGATTTTTCGTAGAGTTGGTTGTAAGTATTCGTAAGTAAGGGTTTGTTGTGGTTTTGAATCTTTGTTCATGTCTTAGTATTCGATTTGAAATATAAGTTAATTCTGTGTATCGTTTTGCTAGGTGATATTCAAGAAATCCAAGACTCTCCTATTGTAAAGTAGAGTTTAGGGCCTATCGTGGATTTGGGTAAGTATTTGAAACGATTATGAGTGCAATCTTTTAGTTTAAATTGTTTTTGGTTACATTGTAGCTGAATGGCGACTTGATATGAATTGAGGAATTAAGATTGATTTTGGGCATTTTATTGGCAAATTTTAGGTCCTGGTTATCTTGTGGAAGCATTTGCATCAAAATCAAGTCAGACGTGTAACAAGAAACTCAAAAAATAGCAATCAACAAAAGCCAAAATTGGAGCCTCTCGACGCCACACGGCCGTGTGCTTGGCTGTATGGTAAGCCGTGTGTGACACATGAGCGTGTGATATGTTGTGTGTGCCACAAGAGCTAGGCCATTTTGGGTTGTGTGGGCTACTGGGCTAGGCCATTTTTGGGCGTGTGGGCCCAAATTTCAAAATTTTTCCCTAGGGTTGTACATGTCGTCCCAATCGGCTATGGGCCTTCCATAGGGCTAGTATGTGTTGTATAAGCCGTAAAGCATAAAATCTGCTACTTTGTGAGATTGAAATTGACGTATATAACTGTAACACCCTAAACCTGGCCTAGACGCTATGGCCGAATCTGGGAGTGTCACAAAGAAGGGTTTTGAAACCAATGATACTTCAATAAAACGTTTAAGTTTAATAAAACATATTCATTTATACATTTATTACTGACTGTTACATGTTATCCTTTAAGGTTAACCAAATCATTTAGCAACAGAAGTTTGAAAAACCGTTTAAATCAAAACCACGCTCGCGTTTTCAAAAATAACATTTGTTCGCGTAAAAATGATATTTTGTCGAATTGTTGCAATTTAAAAATCATAAGCATCCAAACCAAAAATTTAAACCAAACAGTCCAAAAAGTCTTAAGAGTCCAAAAATTACAAAACTCTCACAAAAATCAGAATTTCAGTAAAAACCATTAAATTATAATGATGAAAACAATTTCTCGTCAAGTGGTCACCGCTGAGCCTCCGTTGCACCGACCCGCCTATGTTTGTGGATTACCTGAACAGAACAGACAAACAAATGTAAGTTTTCGTAAACTTAGTGTGTAATCCAACTGAAATAGTCATGCAACATACATAGAATTTCATGTACAGTCAGATACAGATTCAAACCAAAGTCCATAACAGATACAAATATCAGAATCAGATAAATAGAACAGATATAAGAATCCTACCCCCGTCCTCTACACACCATCTCTGTCTATCTCATCACACCATGTGGGGTTAAAAACAACCATCTATCCTAACACACCATAAAGTATCGATGCGACACATAACAAAATAATATGCAGTCTAGTTGCCAGAATATAGGCGAAAGGTCACCGTACATATCACTTCCTCTACATATGCAAAACCCCACCCCAAACACACATACAGAATACATATGCAACCATAACAAAATAAACATGCTTAACATGCTCGTATATAGATAAATACATACTTAACAGTACAGTCAAGCATATACAATAGTTTCCTACTCAAATCGTACTATTAGATCACATTAAATAGGGTTTGGTTAGCCCTTACCAACCTTATGGTAGGCCCACAGTTGATCGGAACGACCTGTGCAACCCTAGGGAAAATTTTAGAATTCTGGGCCCACACGCCCGTGTGGCCCCCAAAACTCACACACCCGTGTAACATGCCCGTGTGGGCCCACACGCCCAACCTAGCCTAGCCCATGTGGCCCACACGACCACACTCGCACTGTCACACGGTCGTGTCTCGCACAAGGCCACACCTACGATATTTACACGGCCGGGCGGCGTCGACAGTACCCTTTTTTTGGCTTTTTCCAAACTTTGATTTTTCGCGTTTAAGGTACACACCTGATAAGATCCTAATGTGAAAGCAATCTTGAGCTCGCCAAAACCTAAAGACAGCACTTCAACAACTTATTAGCAACCAATTTACAATTTCAACATAACTAAACCGAGACTTACCACCACAAAAATGACCACACGCATAAATTAAACTGTTGGAGTGAAAATCACCGATTCACCATCTTCTCCTATACAACAGTTCGTAGAGATCAGATTCCCTACAATCATCGTTACGCCACAACGACGAGAATGAATCAAAAGCTTACCGAAACCGCGTGAAAAATAGAAAAAGTGTGAACAGATTTGAAGGGAAACGAAAGAAAAAGAAACAAAGAAGTAGATGAGGGACAGAAAAGATGAAAACGACAAAACCCAGGAGGAAAAACAGAAATTGACGTCAGAAATTTTGAGGAGAGGGAGAAAAAAATAAAAAAAATTAATTTGATACTATCCAAACTTCTCATTAACAACCCTATCCCATAAAATCCTCCTCACTAACCACATCCAACCACTTCAGTCACCCAACTCCACCAAACCTTTAACAAACAATCGGAACAAAAATTATCACCTTCACTTACACAAGGATTTGAACACAAGACCTCCAACAAGTTAACTCCTTACCACTCAAACAAGCAGGCTCATTCTGTTATGAATTTACAAACAATAACCCATAAGCATACTCAGCAGGAATAAGGCTAGGATAAAAAATAACAAAATTTGCGAAAAGTAAGACTTGAACCCAAGACCTTAATCACATACTCAAATCACTTAACCACTGAAGAAAATACTCATTTATGTTAGGATTTACAGAAACAAAAATAAATTATTCAGGGCGTTACAATAACATCTACATGAGTATTGTGTAATATGATACGTATGATATATTCTGTTATGTATAAGCATGTTTAGTATTTGTCATATGAGCATGTATGTGATATACGTTCTGTTATCCATTATTCTATTATATTTGATATTCTATCTGTATCTGGATACGGGACGGTTATGTAATAGGAAGTATTCTGTGTGAGGCAATATCTCGTCAATATACTGGTAGCAATGCTTTGATTATTCTGAAAAGTGTCATATGAACATTATGCAGTGTGTAGGGTTGGTAGGTGTTTTATACCCCACATGGCATGTTGAGATGGTCGGAGTTGGTGTGTAGAGGATGGGGGTAGGATTATGCTTATATGTATCTGTACGATTTTATTATAATTTTGATTCTGCAAAACATTTACGTCTATATCTATTCTTCCATGAGATTCAATCTGAATTTATGTTTAAGTATGCGTTACACACTGAGTTATCAAAGCTCACTCTCTATCTGCCTGAAAATTTCAGGTGACCTTTAGACTTAGGCAAGCTGGTGAAACGAGAGCTCAGTTGGGTCTACGGTGCCATAAAACTATTTTTTACTTTAAATTGGCTTACTTAAAATTTGATTTTAAGAGTTTTGTATAATTTGGACTCTCCAGACTTTTGAGACTGTTTTTTGTTTCAAATTTTTAATTTGGTTTTCTAGCATAATGACTGATAAAACGGTTTTATATGACAATTTTTCTGAAAATAACAGTTTTCAAGGAAACAATTCGATTTACCAAAATAAAACGTTTTAAGAAACTCCGCTGTGAAATATCTGATTTAATTGAAAGACGTAAATGAACAACGATTTTAAATTAAATAAGTATATCAATTTTTTTTCCAAGATAATCGAGGTTACTAAGTAACAACAACTTATGATGATTTCAGATGAAAAAGAAGTCGAATTTATAACTTTTTTTTGTAACATTTCCAGATTCGTCCATAACGTTTAGGCCGAGTTTGGGGTGTTACATCAAAACTTAAAATGGTATCGATATCAAAGATGGTATCGATAAAAAATACAATAGGGATTGATACTTTATGAAAGGTGTCAATACTTTTTGTAAGGAGCAATTTTTCAATAAATTTAAAAATGTTTCAATTGAGTTAAAAAAGTTTAAACCGTTTTTGAACTTTGTCCAAAATTTTTCTAAGTATTCAAAATATTTTATAAGATATTTGAAAGTCTTGAAATAATTTTTATGCTTTGAACTTTATAATATCTTTGTCTAAAAAGAAACTTTATTCAAAAATATTTTAAATTATTATATCAAAACAATTCATCAAATAAAGTTAGTTTATCAATCTCCCCCTTTTTGATATAACAAAATATTTTTGTAAATTTTTTTTAAATAGAAACACTCCCCTTTTCTTAAACTCAATTTCAATTTAAGGCTTGTTTTTATTTTTGAAAAATTGGTCACAAAATTGTTTAGATTAAAGATATTATCACCCAATAACCAATTTACCTTTGTTTCTTCCCTTTTTGTTATATAAAAATAAACAAATAAAGCTTAAAAGGAAAAGAAAGTGGTTAATCTAAAGATAGATATTTAAAAATAAAAACAAGTAAACTGACATTTGCAAAATAATCATTAAAGTATCTTAAAATACCAAATAAACATTAAGGCTCCGTTTGTTTCACTGAAAATGACTTTCGAAAATTGATTTCTAAAAAATGACTTACTTTTCTAGAAAAGCTAATATTTTATGGTATTTGGATAAATCTGTATAAAATATTTTCGATTTTTTAATAGATTTCCTAAAAATATTTCAGAATTTTTTTAATAAAAAACATATATTTAAGGTTTTCTTTACTTTTTATCTTTTGTTTTTTTATTGAGTTTATTTTATTGCTATAAAATTACATTTTGCAATGTTTTTGTGTATATTTATTACAATGTTTTTTTTTATAGATAAATGTTATGGTCATGCAATTTCTACTTCTAGGCTAAATTCCAATTCCAATTTCTATTTCTATTTCTTTTATCAAATTTTGAAATGCAAAGAATGACAAGCTCACCTACATCTAAAGAAGCTATATTTGATACTTTAACCAAACATACAACATTGGATCTTTGAACTTAGCAATAACTACTTCAATAGCACATGACAAAATATTCTCCATATCAGAAAGTTTATTTACAAGACAACAGCTCTATTACAATTGAAAACTATGCTCTGTCTAACATAGAGCAAAATGTATGCTTTTTGAGAAAACATTTCTTCAACACTAGTAACCTACAAAAGATACAACATGACAATTAGGTCCAATAAAGTTTGTTTGATTGTCGTTATAAGGCTAACATGCTAATAATATATATTATATTATATATAAAAGGCTCAAAATATTATGAACCAACCTAGAAACAAAAATTACACAACCGTAACATTTGACTAAAAGATAATCTAGCTTTAGTGGAATTTTAGGGGCAACAGGTTGCTTGTGTATCTTATACATTACATATAACAACATTAAATTTTTCTTTACTCCAACTCGACCATAAAAAATTTCTTATTAGTCCTACTTTTACTAGTAAAAAAATCTCCTTTATCCCATACAATTAGCATTCATGCAGCTTTCCTCTTATGATTGTTTCACTATTTTTATAAGTACAAAAAAAAAGAGTAAATCACAATGAACAAAAAAAAAGGTTAAAGGTAAATATATGCCTGAGCTAACAATACAACACAAGATAAAAATCAACAATCATATCTTAGTTTACACTTCCCAAACCCTTTAAAACATCCTTAACTGTCAAAATGGAACTCTAACCTAAATGAACACCTAAACCGGCAAAAACTTTAATGATATACTTCAATTTATAGTTAACATTGGACAAATAGAAGTTTAAGGGCTTATTTGGGTGTAACAAAAGTATAAGCTCATCTAAATAAAGTGACAAAATTCAAGGGCTTATTTAGTACATTAGCCTTACAAATATTTGTCATGTTTCAATTGATTATGGTAAGCAAACATGTTTTTAAGTTTGTAAGTTTTCAAATAAAGCAAAAAAACATATTTAACAAAATGTTTTCAATTGTCAAAAAATTAAAAATAAATGAAAAGGAAATACCTGAAACAGAAAACAAACCCATAGCTGCCCTATGCCAACACCGAAGTCAAACAAAAGTATCACTATTATACTTGACAATTTCGCTTTTGGAAATCATTACTTGATAATTCCAAATATGATCTTAGATTAGATATGGTTTTGTTTTGTTGTTTGATTTTCTTTTTAATATCTCTAAGCAGCGCATAAAAGTGATATCAGAGTGAACTTATACTAATGTTGAAATAGTTGTTTTGATTATAAACATTAACTGCTTGCAGTAGAGCAAGTGGAAGAGGACATCAATCCAACAAACAAAATTAGCCAAGTCAAGGAATATGAACAGAGCAAACTTTACAGTGACGGGAATCAATGAGACTGGTAAAAAAAATTCAAAATGCAACCATGATCTTTGGAATAGCCAAAAAGTGGTCTTTGATGATGATACCAGATATGGATTGGAAGCAAATAAATCTTTTTAAGATGTTGGACAAGTAAATCCTGCTGTCTATGTGAACTAGAATGAAGTTATTTATTTTGGGTAATGACTTCTAGGAAAAGTTGCATGCAAGGGAATGTAACAACTTGCCAAGAAAACAATCCACAATGTCCTTATAGCAGTGTACTAAACATGTAATACTACAGGTATGCTTATGCCAATGAACCAATGTTCAAAAATTTTGTACTAAGCCATAGAAGCTAATATGTGCTTTACTGTAAGTACATAATAAACTTCAATTCAACAATCCAATTGATTACTTTCATCATGCTACAGTTCAAGCAAACCTTAAAACTTCATGAGCAAAAAAAAAGAAAGAAAGTTTTATTGGATTAATGACAACTAGGAAATTTTTCAATCAAGCTTTATCACTCTGGAAGTGGTGTAATGGTGCCCACATAGCCACTGCTAAAGCTATCAATAGTGATGTGAACAATTTAACAACCGATTATGGTTGCAAATAACAGTATAACACAAAATAGCAATGATACTAATCTACTATTTCCGCTAAACCAATACCTTTTATGATATGAAACACAGTAACAAGCAGCAAAGTGAAAAATAGAAAATCAAAACAACAGTGTGATGCAAAGATAGAAAGTGGACAACTTAAATTGAACCATAACTCAAAATCTCATTACTCAATACTTAAGTAGAAACTTAAAAATTTAAGACCAAAAATAAGAAATAAAAATGCATCATGTTAATGACAACTAGGAAAATTTTCAATCACTATAGAACCCAAACTGAAAACCCAGTCAATGTGAAAGAAACCTTTGTCATCTGCTTAAATATCAAGATCAAACCTTTTCGACCAAAAAAAAGTAAACAGATTGGTGTCTACGATTTTTCTAAAATTCAGTAAATTCACTTAAAAATTAAACAGACCCATTTCGAATGAAGCAACCTTGATAAAAAGAATATAGTGATATACCTTGATAGGATTGGAAAGCCCAATTTTTAGGGTTTCTTAAAAATACAGACTTGGAAAGGACGATGGTCAACCGACAAAGATAACGAGATAGAGATGAGAAGGTAAAGCCAACGAACAGAGACAAAGAGGAGAGGCGGAGGCTGACGAACAGAGAGGAAGGGAGAACGAATGTGATGAGAGTGAAGAGAATGAAAAGAGTCTAACAGGAATAAAATCGGTAAGACGTTTACCATAAGAAAGCATTTGGTTTACTCATGTTTTGGAGAATGTTTTCCTATTGGAATTAATTTTCCATCAAACACTGTAAAACAAGGAAAATATTTTACATGCAAACAAATAGAGCATAAGGTGCAATTACATAGAAATAGGAAAAGAAAAGAATAACTCAAAGGATGTAATCATTTTGCAAAATTTCTAATGAATTCATACACCAAATTGTATAGAATAAAAGCATGATGTATATGAATGATGGAATCATAAAATATGTAAAAATTGAACATTTACATCAAATAAAGTCTAATTGAGCACATTCAAAAGCATTCAAAAATTTGTATACTAGACAATATTGGTCAAGATAAATTAATCATGCAACCATTAACTCCCCCTAACTTATTGCATATAGGAGTCATAAAAATCATGCATAAATGCTTTTGCAATTAATTTTAAGTCATAAAACATTTTGAAAACAACAAAGTGTAAAAATTCATTTGAACACAAAATCAAGGAAAGGTAGTAATGCCTAGCTCTCTCCTAAGTGTCCAAAATATTTCATTGTCTAAAGGTTTTGTAAAAATATTAGCTAATTGATGCAAAGTGTCTACATACTTTAGAACAATACTACCTCTTTGGACAGTTTCTAATGAAATGATGTCTTATTTCAATATGCTTAGTTCTAGAATCTTAGATGAGATTTTTAATGAGACAAATAGCACTGGTATTGTCACACTAGATAGGAATGGTATCTATATCAATTCCACAGTCCTTAAGTTGTTGTTTCATCCATAAAACTTGAGCACAACAACTACCGGCGGAAATGTATTTCGCTTGGTGGTAGACAACGCAACACTATTTTGTTTCTTTGAAAACCATGAAATTAGCATGTTGCATAAAAATTGATAAGTACTGGAGGTGCTTTTCCTATCTAATTTGCTTCCTTCAAAATCTGCATCTAAGAATGCATGTAAGCTAAAGGATGAGTCTCTAGGATACCAAATACCTAGATTAGGTATCTCTAAAAATTGATAAGTACTGGAGGTGCTTTTCCTATCTAATTTGCTTCCTTCAAAATCTGCATCCAAGAATGCATGTAAGCTAAAGGATGAGTCTCTAGGATACCAAATACCTAAATTAGGTATCTCTAAAAATTGATAAGTACTGGAGGTGCTTTTCCTATCTAATTTGCTTCCTTCAAAATCTGCATCCAAGAATGCATGTAAGCTAAAGGATGAGTCTCTAGGATACCAAATACCTAAATTAGGTATCTCTAAAAATTGATAAGTACTGGAGGTGCTTTTCCTATCTAATTTGCTTCCTTCAAAATCTGCATCCAAGAATGCATGTAAGCTAAAGGATGAGTCTCTAGGATACCAAATACCTAAATTAGGTATCTCTAAGGTACCTAAAGATTCTTTTAATGGTTTATAAATGAGATTCCTTAGGACAAGATTGATATCTAGCACACAAGCAAACACTAAACGTAATATCGGGTTTGCTTGTGGTAAGATAAAACAAAGAACCAATCGTTGACCTATATAATTTTATATCTACACATTTACTTTATTCATCTTTTTCAAGCTTTGTAGAAGAGCTCATGGGTGTAGCTTGTGGTTTGAAATTGTCCATCCCAAAATTCTTGAGCATTTCCCTTGTGTACTTAGCTTGATTGATGAAGATGTCATCCTTTGCTTGATTTGGAGTCCTATAAAGAAATTAGCTCTCCTATCACGCTCATATCAAATTCACATTGCATTAGCTTGAAAAATTCTTGACAAAGACAAATAAGATCATTAGTAGCTCCAAAAATAATAACATCAACATATATTTGAACTATTAACAAATCCTTATCTTTTCTTTTGATAAAAAGCATTATGTCAGCTTTCCCTTTACAAAAACCCTTTTCGATAAGAAAATTTGATAATCTTTCATACCAAGCTTTAGGAGCTTGTTTCAGACCATATAAGGCTTTTGAAATTTTGAAAACATGATTTAGAAATTTTGAATCTTTAAAACTAGGTGGTTGTTCAACATACATTTCTTCATTTATAAAACCATTTAGAAAAAAACTTTTTACATCCATTTGTTTCAATTTAAAATCATTAAAGCATGCAAAAGTTAAAAGCATCTTAATGGCTTTCATCCTAGCTATGGGAGCAAAAGTTTCATTATAATCTATTAGATTATCTTAATGCATTTAGGGGTAAAACCTTGAGCAACAAGTCTAGCCTTGCTCCTCACTATGTTACCACTTTCATCTAGTTTGTTCCTAAAAACTCATTTAGTACCTATAGTAGATTTATCACAAGGTCTTTCAACAAGGGTCCATACATTACTTCTATCAAATTGATTTAACTCTTTTTACATTATCAATATCCAATAATAATCATCTAATGCTTCTTTGATATTTTTAGGCTCAATGCATGAGATAAATGCAACATAAATACAGGTATTTCTAAGATAATTGTACTCTCTTGGATGATGGACTTCCCTTTCCTGTAGGGTAAGATCCTTTACAACATTTTGTGTATGTTCTTAGATCCTTTCATTTAATGATTGATCAATTTTCTCATCATTGTTCCATATTCCTACATCATCATCATCACAAGAACCCTTTCTAAGAAGAAAGTTAGAGTTATCGAAAACATGTATGAACTCTTCAACTATTAAAGTTATTTTATTGAAGACTCGATAAGCTCTAGAATTAGGAATCACCAAGAAAAAAAATATTCATCACTTTTTGCATCAAATTTGCCAAGATTAGATTTTTCATTATTTAAAACAAAACGCTTGCATCCAAAATGATGAAAATAATTAATGTTAGGTTTTTTGTAACACCCAAAACCCGGCCCAGACGTTATGGCCGGATCCGACATGCCACATCGAAGCGTTCAAAACATTTTATATTGTTGATCCAGAAAAACCTACTTAGTGTTTTAAAAGATAATTTCATTATAGGTTAAAGTGAATGGAAGCTGTGCACCAGGTAGGAAACCGGAAAAGAGGTGGTGAGCCCATCGGACTGCTTAAGTACCAAGCTCTTTTCGAATCCAATCCTAGACATGCATACCGCCATTGCCACACCTTAACGTCATGAATATTTCTAGGAAACCGATTTGATTATGTCATTTTTAGGAAAAGTGATTAATTTTGGAAAATACTTTCATTGCGGAAGCTTTGCTTGTTGTCGTGTTATTTTGAAATCAATTGTTATTTTTGAAAATGCGCCCTAAAGCTATCCAATTTCAACAGTTAAAATAAGTAATACCTATCTTAGTAATACATATTAAAACCATCAAAAATAATTAAGCGGCCTTATTACATTTAAAAACCCAAAACTTCAAACGTAAATAATAGGATGTCCAGTTCACCAGAAGAAAACCAAACTTTCAGAACGGGTGGCCACTCCGAATTCCCTCACAGCTCCAAGCCCACTATGGTTGGGGATTTCCTGCGTGAATGAAAATAAAAGGGGTGAGTTTGGGGAAACTCAGTGCGTAAGGAAAACCCATTCAAAGTCCAAGTCAGCTCAAGCCTATTGGGCCTAAGCCCATTCAGGTAACAGTGGTACTGGACCAGAGCCCTTTTCAGATTACAATAAACTGGGCCTTAGCCCCTTATTCAGATAACAGTATGGCCCATATGCCTATTTCAAAATACATGCAACATCAATAACATATGCAAGCCCATTTGGGGAGACTACTCAACCCACCAACCACTACACTCCACCCGTACCAGCCCTACACTCCCTGTGGGAATAGCTCAACCCACCCAGCCCAACACTCCACAGTTGCAGCCTTGCTGCTCAGTTAACAGTAAATTGAGGCAAAGCCTCCAGTACGTGGACAAGCCACTTTCAGTACTTCCTCCGTCAATATCCCAATCCCATGCATCAGATAATAACAACATGGCATGCAGTAAATAACAACAGTCAAACATGCATTTAGGTCAATTTAACCCTAGAGGTATTTCGGTAATTTATCTACTAGGGGTAAAACTGTAAATTTTTCACTTTTAAAGGTATTTCAGTAATTTATCCATTTTAGGGTTTTTCATGCATATTCCTACCTTTCACGTACTACAGAATCACATACCGAGGGTTCTTACCGAATTGGGCCCGTTGGCCCATCATTCCAATTTTGGCCCATTAAGCCCAAAAATATCGAGGGCATAGAAATCATGCACTTTGCAGTCCAAACATTGCAGCTTACCAAAAACATTAATTGATTTACCTCACGAGCATTCGCACACTCGCAAATCTACAAAATACGGTTTTGGCATTTTGGATTTTTGACTTTTGCCGATCTAGACTAAGAAAGAGGGTGTTAGTTACACACCTGTTTGCGAAAATATGCTGACGAGATCTACACACGAACTACCTACAATTGGATTACTAACACGTTAATCTAACTATTCAAATATAAACTACGTATTAATCCCTTACAATATTCGGTCAACCACACTTACAGATCATAGTAAGCTTATAAGAAATCAATAAGCAACTCATTAACAATTTTTTTGTCAATGTTTACCACATAATCAAAATTTCACTACAAGTTGTCTTCCTGAGCAACAGTCACTAAATCATTTATAACTAGAGCTACGAAACTCCAAATCAAGTTCCATTAATTTTCCCTGAAAATAGACTCATATATATTCTATCCATAAAATTTTCAGAATTTTTGGTTTAGCCAATCAATACCAGATTTTTCTCAAAGTTTCCCATGTTTCACTGTTTGACTAATCTGACCACTCTTCATTACGAATCAAATTTTTCATTGTACAGAATTCAAAATATGTTCTCGTTTATTCCATTTGAAACTAGACTCATTAAGCTTTAATTACATAATTTATTCACCTTCTAGCTCATCTCTCACAATTTATGGTGATTTTCCAAAGTCACATTACTGTTGCTGTCCCAAGCAAATTTATTACCAAATCACTCTTTCACACATAACTTGCATGCATGTTATTTAAACATGTATATCACCAATCAATCATCACATATCTATGCGTTTACTTAAGTATAGTCTCCATTTCATCATTTTAAAGCACAACATGTTAGCCAATTTTTCCCCTTAGCATCTAAGGCACATGCATGCTCATTTGTTTGGCTCAACTTCACCTATCTTCCATTTTTCATCAAAAGAACATGAAACAACAACCATTTCCTTCATTTTAATTCATGACCAAATGCTCACAACACAACCAAAAACCAAAATATGCTTCAAGAGTTAAGCTAGAATCAAGAAGAACTCATGAACATCAAGATAGAAGCAAACTACCATGAACTTACCTTCAATTTTCTTCCCCAATTGACCGAACATTCAAGAGCTTTCTCCTCTCCTTTCTCTTCTCTAATTTTAGGCTATGATGAACAAAGATGGACAAAACTTTGTTCTTTTCACCCCTTTTTCTTTTAATAAAATTTCATATTTCATCCATTTAATTCTTTAATACAAAAGACATGAAATGCCCATTATGGAACATTTACCTAAACCATTATCATGGAACATTTACCTAACCCATTATCATGGAATATTTACCTAATCCATTATCATGGAACATTTACGTAACCAATTATCAATTTGTATCAATTTGTACCATAAATTATGGATATCAAGTGCTCATATTGTCTACAACAACATGATGGCTGGCCACTTCATGTAAAATGGGAGGTTTGTCATGCAAATCCTCCTATTTTGCACTCCTATTTATTTGGCCACTTCAATTTAGCCTATAGCATTTTCAAACATTTTCACATAGGTTCTATTTCATAATTTCACCCCTTTTTTCTTATGGAACAAAAATTTACTAAAATTATCGGGTTCTATCTTAAGCTTGGCTTTTTAGAGGCCCACTAACATAATTAAACTTATGCCAACATTCATAGAATTTCCAAAAATTGGGGCGTTACATTTTTTGTCTTTGAAAAGTTCATATGGAGTTTTCTTCAAAATAGGTCTAATCATTACTCAATTAATAACATAACAAGCAGTGTTTGTAGCTTCTGCCCAAAAATATTTTGGCAAATTATTTTCACAAAGCATGGTTTTATCCATTTCTTCTAAAATTTTATTTTTCTTTTCAAAAATTCAATTTTGGTGAAGGGTTCTATGTGTAGAAAAATTATGACTAATACCATTTGAGTTGCAAAAATTATCAAAATTAAGATTTTGAAATTTGGTTCCATGGTCACTTCTAACACTAGTGATAGAGTGATCTTTTTTATTTTGATTAACTTTTGAAAATGTGATGAATTTTTCTAAAGCTTCATCTTTAGCACTTAAGAAAAGAACCCAAGTAAATCTAGAAAAGTCATTAACAAGCACAAAAGCATATTGTTTTCCACCCAAGCTAGTAGTCCTAATTGGTCCAAAAAGATCGATGTGAATTAATTGTAGAACTCTACTTGTAGATACATCATTAATAGGTTTAAAGAATACTCTCTTATATTTTCCTTGAACATATGATTCACAAACTTTATCTAAGTTAAAATCAATTTTTGGCAATCCTCTTGCTAAGCCATATTTAGCCAATTTATATAATATGCTCATACTAGCATGTATTAATTTCCTATGCAACAACAAAGAAGTATTTTTGTTTTAATCATAAGGCAAAGGTTTGAATCATGCAAGTCTTCTAAATGCACCATGTATGTATTTCCTATTCTATGACCAACAAGTATAATCTTATTAGACACAATGTCAATTACTTTACACCCATTTGACTCAAAAATGACATTAAGACCTTTATCACATAATTGACTAATACTTAGAAGACTATGCTTAAGATCATTGACATATAAAATATTTTCAACAAAAATTGAAGAGTTTTTACCAATAGAGTCAATTCATTCAATGAGTCCTTTGAAGTAGTCACCAAAGGTAACTTCTCTAGTTTTTGGCTTCAACTCGATAAAATGGTTCTTCTCACTGGTACCAAAGGTAACTTCTCCTTCATTGTGACCTTTTTGTCTTAAGCATCCACTATCAAGGTAGCATAAGTTTGTGCTTGATTTGTCCACCTTGAAGCAATGCTCCTTTCCCTACAAGCATAAATTTAAGTCTTGATTTTTGGTACCCAAATATATTTCGATCCATAAGAATTAGTTCCTATAATTTTAGTCCCTTTAGGTATCCATTTTGAAAGATATACTTATCTTGAGTAGTTATGAGTCCTTTAGGGACCCATACACTTTTAACAATTTTTTCTCTATAAAAATTTGAGGGATGACTCCAATTTTTCATTATCTTGAATAGTTATGAGTCAGTATCTTGATGGATGACTGTAATTCAATAAAAGGCTTAATAAATATATAAATATGTAAAATCTATTTTTTTAAGAAAATTGTACAAATATACATATAGTGTAATCACAAATAGTACCAACCCAAGCACAATGAAAAAGTAGAATCAAACCATTATAATGTACAAACAAATAAATAATCAAAATAATCCAAACAAATCTATCAACTTAAATAGACCCACACATGATTATCGCGTATGGTGAGGTACGATCCTAGATACTAGACTAAATGCTTCAAATTTTGCCAACAATGCCAAAGGTTTATTGACCATATAAAAATATATATATTTGTTAAATTAAGTTTAAATAAATCTAGGTTATGGCACACTTATGATGTGAGTGAAAATTTTATGTAACAATTTTTAAAAAAAAATAATATTAATAAAATGTGACTTTGGTTGAAATAAAAAATGAGTTATTAAGAATTTAATATTTTAGGTTCGAATATTTTATAGATTTTTATAGATTTTATATAAAAAGATAAAATTGTCCTGAAAATAATATTTATTGCTTTGTAAAAGTAAATGACTTTTGATAAATTCTCTATCAAGTTAGAACTTTGTTAAAGGGTGGCACCAATTCGATAAATTTTTTTAAGTAAAAGTATATATAGATAGTAAAAGAAACTCGATTATAATCTTAAATCTTAGTATAGAGTAAAAGTGTATATATATATATAACTTTGTCAATTTTAAAATTTAAAGTGTTTGCTATAATTTCATAAATGTTCAAAAGCTTTTGTAACAAATTTTATTTAAGAAAATTAATCTAAAAGTTTTGAATTTAAAATATAATTATTGGTGGTTAACCTACTATACATTATTTAAATTAATGGACTTTATATAATATATATAGTTTATTTAAATTTAAATAAATTAATTAAAAATACATGCTTAAATAGAGAAAATTTTATTATTATTAAATTTATATAAATTAATAAAATTTTCTTATTTAAACTTTATTAATTTTAAAGTAGATTATATCTTTTCAAGTCTATTTTAAAATATTTATCAACTTAAATTTAAATAAAATAATAAAATTACATATTTAAGTAGGATAACTTTGTTAAAAGAGCATTATATATGTCGAAACCATTTTTTAAAGGGATGTTTGAAAAATGGGGATCGACTTTTGAAAAACGAAAACGTGAGTCGCCACCAACCTTTTTAGGTGTGATTAGATCACCTTATAAAACGTTTTGGTCTACGAAAATTAAGAAAATAGGTTCGGGAATCGGTTATGTACGAGGAAGGATTAGCACCCTCGCAACGCCCAAAATTGGTACCAAATTGAATAGTTTTCTATCTTAATGTCAAAATTTTGAAAGGATTTAAAAATAGGATCCCTTTTTTAAAACCAGAATTATTTAAGTTGAAAAATCGAGATTTCTTAGCTCCGAAAGAATACAAACATCACATCCAGCATGATAGGACACAATATTCTTAAACTCTCGTAACTGAAATCATCTCGTGATTTACAAAATCTATTTAGAAGGATACTTTAGGCATTTAGACAAACGAGAAATCGCAACCCAGCATGTTAGGGCATTATTTCTCGAATTCCTAAATACGAAAAACATTGCCTCATTTTAGAAAAACTTTTGGATAAAATATGACAATTAAATGAAATATATTTTTTTTAAAATAATGATTTGAGTAAAATTTAAAAAATAATTTACTAAGAGTAATACTAAAAAAAATTAAAAAATGAAAGAGTTTGATATGATACTAAAATTATTAATTAAAATATATAAAAAAAATCAGGGAAACATGGATTAAATCAAAATAAAAAGGGTTGAAAAACGAAGATGAACAAAGAATAAAATAAGAACAAATCGTAGAAAATAAGAACGTAAGAGGGAGAGAAATTTGAGTGAAAGCTCTCAAAAATTTTTATTGTTTCCCAAAACTCCAGTGTGTTTACAATGAAGGGGAGGCCTCTATTTATAGTTGAACCTCCTCAAATCCAACGGTACAGATCAATTACATCAACAATTAAGATTAAAAGGTATCTACAAATTAAATCTCTAAGATTACAAAATCATATCTTCTAAGATTGCAATCATATCTAAGATTGTATCATATCTAAGATTGCATATCATATCTAAGATTGCATATCATTGAAGATTATATTTCCATATGAGTCAAGCTTGTAGATGGACCTTAAATCTTTTCAAGTAATGGGCCATTCCGATCGGGCCAAATTATATTTGTAATTCTGGACTGAACTTGGACTTCGTTTTTTTTGGGGTTTATTATTTTTGTTTTTGGACTTATTTCTGGGCCCGGGCAAAATTGAGTGTCTACAGCTGCCCCTTTTGCTCATTGCTGTGTAACAGGAATAGAGCAAAGACTATAAAAGGACCAATTTTGTCCGGGCTCGCCGAGTCTTGAGTTCTTGATCCTTAATCTTCTTTAAATGGCCTCTTGACGGCTTCAATCTGCTTCACTGCAACTCAGAAAGGTGATATCTGCTATCTTTGATCTGCTCCCCGTCTAATACAGAGACGCCAAATCTGTTATCTTCGATCTGCACCCCGTCTAATATAGAGACGTCAAATTTGCTTCTTCAATTTGCTCCACATCTAATACAGAGATGCCAAATCTGTTATCTCCGATTTGCTTCCCGTCTAATACAGAGATGCCAAATCTGTTATCTCCGATTTGCTCACTGACTAATACAGAGATGCCAAATCTGTCATCTTGGATCTGCTTCGATGTAAACACATGAATGTCAGATCTGCCATGTCTTCGATCTGCTCCCTGTCTAATACAGAGATGCCAAATCATCTTAGATCTGCTTCAATGAAGGTCCAATCTGTTATGTCTTTGATCTGCTCCCCGTCTAATACAGAGATGCCAAATCATCTTGGATCTACTTCAATGAAGGTCAGATCTGCTGTGTCTTTGATCTGCTCCCCGTCTAATACAGAGATGCCAAATTATCTTGGATCTGAATCAATGAAAGTCAGATCTGCTATGTCTTCGATCTGCTCTCCGTCGAATATGGAGATGTCAAATCTGTTTCTTCAATTTGTTCTCTGACAGTACAGAGATGCCAAATCATCTTAGATCTGCTATAGCGTAAACACGTGAAAGCCAAATCTGCTATGTCTTCGATCTACTCCTTGTAAACGTAAGGATGCCAAATCATCTTGGATCTATTTCGATGTGAAAACATCTGAAGGTTAGATCTGCTATGTCTTCGATCTGCTCTCCGTCGAATATGGGGATGCCAAATCTGTTTCTTCGATTTGTTCTCTGACAATACAGAGATGTTAAATCATCTTGGATCCACTTCAGCGTAAACACCTGAAGGTCAAATCTGCTATGCTTTAGCCTGTTACCCTACTGCTTAAGGGGTTAAGGCGCATCAATCTTCATTGTCCCTTGAAGGACATAACCTGTATAATGTGTATGAGTTCATGCCTAATGATTAGGATTCTATGATCGAAGTGAGTCAAATGATCTTAATTAAACTTGTTATAATGCAAAATGTTTATGAATATGACCCCTATTCCAGACGTCACCACTCATTCTTTCGTCGAAGTTTATCCTTATTTCTCTCGAAGTATCATTCCTACTTAGCCTGTGGGTTTGTACCATTCTTCAAATGCTATGACCCACCAAAAATGTCTGTAAGATGATCCTCTCTTAGGATCGAATCGTTTGATTTGTCCAATCATCATTTTGGACTAAAGAAAGAATTTCCTCGAGTTCTTTCAAACCTCACTTACATGAATTCTTCGAACAATTGTTCTGTTTTAGTTTCTTGTATTATCTAGAAATTTCCAGAGTAATGAGCAAAACTTCATTTGTGAAAATTATTTAGTTCATCTATCATTATTTTAATGCAACATACTTTAAGAATAATGGAAGATGAATTTAACCTTGAGAATAATTAGATTTGAATAAATTTGTCAAAATACAAAAGAAATTAATCTGAAAGCCTATCTTTGAGAAGAAAAAGAATCTAAATATAGCAAACAGGACAAAAGTTAGATGCCCTAGATATCACCGCTTGAGCGTTTATATGCCAGCTCCATGAAGACTTTCTTGAATTCAACATTTTTTTAAAAGATCCAAAGTACTTTGTTGATGCCCCGATATGCAACGCGCTTCACTCTTCGTTGAATCAGATATAGCAAGATTACCGCGTGCTCTTCAAAATTTGAGCTGCCCTTTCGGGTTTTCAACTCAAAACCCCTTTGGTCACAAGGCACCCTTTGCGGATTTTTACCTTGGCCTCTCTATTTTTTTTTTGAAAATTTAAGGCGCCTTTTGCGGGTTTTCACCCTGAATTCTTCTCTCCTTTAGACAAAGTACTTTTTGACTGAGTCTGAATTCACTGGATTGGGCAAACTCTTCCCATCCATTTCCGTTAAGATTAATGCACCCCTAGAGAAGGCCTTCTTCATGATATACAGCCCTTCCCAATTTGGCATCCATTTTCCTCTAAAGTCCTTCTGAATAGGGAAGATCTTTTTCAGCACCAGATCCCCCTCGTGGAATTCTCTTGGTCACACTTTCTTGTCATAAGCTCGCATCATTCGCTTCTGATACATCTGACCATGACGAATGACCTTTAGCCTCTTTTCCTCAATCCAGTTCAACTGATCATATCGCGATTGTATCCATTCAGCTTCATTCAACTTTATCTCTGACAAGACTCGAAGAGACGGTATTTCCACTTCAATGGGTAACACTGCTTCCATCTCATAAACCAACGAGAAAGGACTTGCCCCGATAGAGGTTCTGACAGACGTTCGGTAAGCTAAAAGTGCAAATGGTAACTTCTCATGCCAGTCTCTGTAGGTTTCAGTCATTTTCCCCACTATCTTCTTGATGTTTTTGTTAGCAGCTTCCACTGCCCCATTCATCTTTGGGCGATACGACGAAGAGTTATAATGCTTAATCCTGAATTGACTGCAAACTTCTGCTATCGTTTTATTGTTCAAGTTCAGTGCATTGTCTGATATGATCCTTTCAGGCATCCCATACCGACAAATAATCTCTTTCTTCAAGAAACGACTTACAGCTGACTTAGTAACATTCGCATAAGAAGCAGCCTCTACCCACTTCATGAAGTAATCAATGACCACAAAAATAAAGCGATACCCATTTGAAGCTTTTGGTGATATTGGCCCAATGACATCCATGCCCCACATAGAAAAAGGCCATGGAGAAGTCATAACGTGTAGAGGTGAATGTGGTACATGAATCTTGTCTCCATAAATCTGACATTTATGGCATTTTTTGGCGTAGTTGATACAATCCCCTTCCAAAGTAGACCAATAATATCCAAACCTCAAGATTTGTCTAGCCATCGTGAAGCCATTAGCGTGCGTCCCATAAACACCCTCGTGAACTTCTTCCAAGATTAACTTAGCTTCCACGGCGTCAACACATCTCAACAGTACTTGGTCCTTTCTTCTTTTGTACAAGATGTCCCCATCCAAAATGTAGTCGCAGGCTAATCTCCTTAAAGTTCGGTTATCATTTTCAGTTGCCTGTTCTGGGTATTTAAGATCTCTCACATATCGCAAAATATCCTAATACCAAGGGTTGTCATCCTTTTCTTCTTTCTCAATGTTACAACAGTGAGCTGGAGCCTCAAAGATACTCATCTGAATGGGTCTCATCTCCTCCTCTTTATTCACTTTAATCATTGAAGCCAAGGTTGCTAGAGCATCTGCCATCTGGTTTTCGTCTCGTGGGATATAATTGAAAGTGATGTCATCGAACTCCTCAAGTAACCCCAAAACTACCTTTCAATAATTGATCAATTTAGGATCCCTTGTCTCCCATTCACCTTTAAGCTAGTAAATTACCAACGCGGAGTCTCCATAAACTTCCAAGGTTTTTATTCATCGCTCTATAGCAGCTCGGAGTCTCATGATGCACGCTTCATACTCGGCTATATTGTTTGTGCAATCAAAATCCAACTTGCACGTGAACGGAAAATAATCACCATTTGGGGATACCAAGACTGCCCCAATTCCATTTTCCACTGCATTGGATGCCCCATCAAAGCTCAACTTCCAAGGATAATCCTATGTAGCTACTACACACATCAACTCCTCATTTAAGAAATCAAAATTCAACGGCTCATAGTCTTCTAGAGCTCTACTAGCCAGAAATTCCACTATCGCACTTCCTTTTTTAGCTTTATGGCTCACATAAACTATGTCAAATCTGAAAGAAGAATTTGCCATCTCGCCATTCTTCCATTCAAAGCTGTTGACTCCATCATATACTTCAGAGGATTAAGTTTTGAAATAAGCCAAGTAGTATGATACAACATATATTGCCTCAACCTTCGAGTAGTCCAGATTAAAGCACAGCGTAATTTCTCAATTGGCGAATATCCCATCTCACACTCTGTGAATTTCTTACTGAGGTAGTATATCGCCTTCTCCTTTCTTCCCGACTCGTCATGTTGGCCAAGCACACATCCCATAGAATCACTAAACACTGATAAGTATAGAATTAGTAGTCAACCTGGATTAGGTGGAGATAACACAGGAGCATTTAACAAGTATCGAAAGCACTCTGGCATTCATCATCCCAAGTACCTTGGTTGTGTTTTCTAAGGAGACGAAATATAGGGTCACATTTCTCAGTTAATTGAAAAATAAACCGAGCAATATAATTCAACCTTCCAAGAAAACCCCGAACTTCTTTCTGAATACGCGGTGAAGGCAAATCTTGTATGGCTCTAACTTTGTCTGAATCAACTTCTATTCCTTTTTCACTGACCACAAAACCTAGTAACTTCCCAGACCTGGCTCCGAAAGTGCATTTTGCCGGATTAAGTTTTAACTGAAACTTCCTTAATCTCAAGAATAGTTTCTTTAAACCTCAATATGTTCCTCCTCTGTTCAAGATTCGGCAATCATATCTTCAACATACACCTCAATTTCCTTGTGCATCATATCGTGAAATAAGGTCACCATAGCCCTTTGGTATGTTGCCCTTGCATTCTTTAGCCCAAAGGGCATTACCTTGTAATAGAAAGTCCCTCACAAGGTTATGAAGGTGGTTTTGTCCATGTCTTCAGGATGCATCTTTATCTGATTGTACCTTAAAAAAGTATCCATGATGAAGAACAACGAATATCCCGCTGTGTTGTCTACCAAAATGTCTATATGAGGCAGAGGGAAATTATCTTTTGGGCTATCTTTGTTCAGATCCCTGTAATCAACACACATTCGTACCTTCTCATCCTTCTTAGGAACTGGTACAATGCTAGCTACCCATTCAAAATACTTCACCTCTTGTAAGAATCCTACATCGAACTATTTCTTGACTTCATCCTTTATTTTTAATACGATATCTGGTCTCATTCTTCGCAACTTCTGTTGAACTGGTTTACAATCCTGTCTTATTGGAAGACGATGCACCACAATATCAGTATTTAACCCTGGCATATCTTGATGGGACCATGCGAAGATATCCTTGAACTCACGTAACAACTCAATCAGTCCTTGCCTTATATCATCAGCAATATGCGTGCCAATTTTCACCTCTTTCCCTTCCTCTAGGGCTACATTCTCTACTGCCTCTTTCTCATGTGGCATGATTTGTTTCTCCTTCTGTTTTACCATCATCAAAAGATCTAGAGACACATCACAATCCTGGACATCTTCAAAATCCTGTGATTCCTCTAAACACATGTCTTGCTCACGAGAGAAATCAGAATTTGTAATATCAAGGCTCATGTCATTGATATCTAGGGATCTGTGAAGTATGAATGAATTTAAGAATGATTATTTATGTACTATGAATGAAATAATAAGAATTGCCAAAATTTAACGGAATATTGGTTGATAAAAATGAAACAATACTCGTTCAAATTGATAAAAGTTATGCTTTATTAAAAAAATAATAGATGATTGTAAACCCATTTCACAAATGAAATCCTATTACTCCTAGGCTCTAGAGTAACAAGAAAGTTTCGAGAATTACTCTGAAAAATTCCTAAAGACTACAGGAAGTTCCTCCACAGTCCAATTGTTCAGAGAGCTTTCCGGTTCGTAAGGGCGAATGACCTCAAGGTTTCCTTGTTCTGATCCTTTTTCGTGTATTACTCTCTTTCTCCCTATTAATTTTAACTAATTAGGGTCTTTCTATAAACTTGAGTGCATATGATACAATGAGATGCTATGAAATGCAAATGAATGAATGCAAAAAGATGTCGATTCTGATTCAATTTCATTTTAGAAAATGTTATTTAAGGAACAAAAATCTTTTCATAAAACGGATTACAAATACGCTTTCGCCCGTAGGCCTAGAGTCTTAACCCTATCTAATAACAATGTTAACTCTCGTCCTCTGTCTGACGATGACTTATACATTATACTCAGCGTTCTAGCTTGTACTGCCAAATCCTGCAAGTGTTCAGCAACCTCTCGAATCTGAACTAAGGCTTCCCCCATGAGATAATCCCTCTTTCCAACTTGATCTTGAAAATGGTGAGGTTCTCCCTTCCACTGTTCTTCTCTTGCCTCAAGCTGCTCAATCCGTAGCTCATAGCCCTGTAGTGCTGCTTCCAACCTTCCAATATTGTGTTTCATTTCCTCGATCTTATTCAAGCTTGCCTTTAACTCGATTGCAAGGTTACGACTTCGGTGATAATGAAGAGATCATCCAAGTTTAGCCACCTTAGTTTTTAATCATTGATTCTCCTTCTCTAGGGCCTGATTACGCGACTGCATCTCTTGGAACTTCTTCTCTCAATATTCGACTTTGGCTCTATCTTCCTGAATCTCCTGCTGCCACTGCTCTGGAGATCTCCCTAATTCGACCCTTTTCAACGTTACCTGGGCCTTTTTGTAGTGCGTCTTTAAATCATCTCGATCTTCTTCGATCTTTCTCTTTTCCTTTTTCACCTTCTCGACTTCCATCTTTTGAACATCGACGTCGAGACTTAAGCACATTTTTTCCTCTTCGAGCTTCTCAATCCTCTTTTCAATCTCCAAATTATTTCTCTCGAACTCTTGCTTCATAACCTTTAACTCTGATGGAACCACTCGTAAGCTCTCCTCTAATGATCGAGCCACTCCCAAAATTGGCCTAGGGACATTGTTATTGACTCTCCTACTAAACCACCCTTTATACTCAAGGATTGACGTCGAGCCTTCGGTCAAGATCTTCATACAGAAAGGCTTCTTCCAAGCCTTAGAAATCTCTCGCATCTTCTTCTTATAGTGATCTCCTTTATAAGAGAAATCACTTTGAGCTAGACCCTGTGTAACCGGTATGAACTGCCTCGCTCTATATTGCCTTAGGACAAGCAATGATGCATATCCAACAACTCCCTAAATTCCTGGAAAAGGGACCCAATCAAAACTGCCACAGCGGTAAAGGACTTCACTAGGAACCAACCAAGGAGCCTTCCACATGACATCTTCCTCTCGAAGATTCTAAAGAATGTCTATCCACCTCTCCTCTGAAATGTCATCTCTCCTCGGCATGTCTACTGCTTCTTTTAAGGGAGAATAACCCTCAAAGAATACTCGGCAAGGAACCTTATCAAGCTTCCAAAAATAACTATGGAACCAAACCAACAACAACTGTGCACATCCAATGAATCTACCTTCGCCGGCTCTCCGACATGCACTCAAAGATCTAAATGTCTCAGCTAGGATTGCTGGTACCGGTGTATTCTGCTTACCAACAAGATCGAACAAATCTGAAACTACCTCATCTATGTGCCCCAACGCCTTTGGGAAAATCACCATGTCGTAAATACTCAAAGCCAGGACGTCGACCCTTTTCTTTACGTTTAGATGTGTCAATATCAAATCCCTCAAAACGACCCATGGAACGCACTTACTATCACCCTTTTCTGTATACGAGCTACAGCCCACTGCTCACTCATCCCAATAATCATCACCAACTTTTTTGCAAAAGTTGGAAGACTAGCAGGCCTAACATAAGCCTTGTGACCCTGAATCCTCGGGCAACGCAGTAAAGTCGTATACTCCTCCAAAGTAGGTGCAAGATCAACATCACCAAATGTAAAGCAACTATAAGCAGGGTTCCAAAATTGTACCATAGCATGAAACAAGTGCCTATCTACTTTGACGTCTAGCAAATAGGGAAGGTCTCCATAATTCTGATAGAAAAGCTACTTAGCCTCGTCATCCCATTGGGCCTAAATGTTTCTCAGCTCCTGAAACTCATTCTGTAGGTGAAGTCCCATAACTCTGACGTATATCCCTAAGTGACACTATCTCCTTTCTCTAACTGGGTTTTCTCTGACCAGGTACAGACAGAAGCATTGTCCTCCACTCTATCAAGGTATTCATTCCTCATTACAAAACTTTCTAATCTAGAAATCGAGCTGTGAATCGACACCTTTAAATGCCAAATGACATACAATGACAGCAAAATAAAAATAGGTCAGTATCATAAAAAAAAATGATAAACAAGTACTTACAAGGGTAGCTTACTAAAGGCTATCATTATCTTTCCTAAACTCTTTAAAGTTCACTATATGAGTTTTAGCTCTAAAGCCAGGGTACCTGAACCAGCAGATTCCTTGGTCTTCACCCATTATAGGCTCATATAGACCAAGTTCAGTTCAGGGGGACACATTTCCCTATGGCTATACGGAGATGAAAATCTCACGAAGACATAGGTACAGTATCTCGAAAGCAATCCACTAGCTCATACGAAGGTGAAAACCTTACGAAAGCGTAGCTTCTCACTCCCACTTAAGGATGTGACCACAACGGTCATGCAAATGCAAAGTACAGCAATAAGGTAACGAACATATGCAGCAAACACATGTAAAAAGGATCCAATTTTAAATTTTCCAAACTTCCGACACTAAGACAGAAAATACTCAATTTCTTGGCTTGACTCTCTTAAGTCCCCAGCGGAGTCGCCAAACTGTCAAAACCAATTTTTAAAGGATGTTTGAAAAATGGGGATCGACTTTTGAAAAACGAAAATGGGAGTCGCCACTAACCTTTTTAGGTATGATTGGATCACTTTATAAAACGTTTTGGTCTACGAAAATTAAAAAAATGGGTTCGGGAGTCGGTTACGTATGAGGAAGGATTAGCACCCTCGCAACGCCCAAAATTGGTACCAAATTGAATAGTTTTCTGTCTTAATGTCAAAATTTTGAAAGGATTTAAAAATAGGATCCCTTTTTTAAAACCGGAACTATTTAAGTTGAAAAATCGAGATTCCTTAGCTCCGAAAGAATACAAACATCACATCTAGCATGATAGGACACGATATTCTTAAACTCTCGTAACTGAAATCATCTCATGATTTACAAAATCTATTTAGAAGGATACTTTAGGCATTTAGACAAATGGGAAATCGCAACCCAGCATGTTAGGGCACTATTTCCCGAATTCCTAAATACGAAAAACATTGTCTCATTTTAGAAAAACTTTTGGATGAAATATGACAATTAAATGAAATATATTTTTTTTAAAATAATGATTTGAGTAAAATTTAAAAAATAATTTACTAAGAGTAATACTAAAAAAAATTAAAAAATGAAAGAGTTTAATATGATACTAAAATTATTAAAAAATTAAAATATATAAAAAAAATCTGGGAAACATGGATTAAATCAAAATAAAAAGGGTTGAAAAACAAAGATGAACAAAGAATAAAATAAGAACAAACCGTAGAAAAAAAGAACGTAAGAGGGAGAGAAATTTGAGTGAAAGCTCTCAAAAATTTTTATTGTTTCCCAAAACTCCAGTGTGTTTACAATGAAGGGAGAGGCCTCTATATATAGTTGAACCTCCTCAAATCCAACGGTACAGATCAATTACATCAACAGTTAAGATTAAAAAGTATCTACAAATTAAATCTCTAAGGTTACAAAATCATATCTTCTAAGATTGCATATCATATCTAAGATTGCAATCATATCTAAGATTGCATATCATTGAAGATTATATTTTCATATGAGTCAAGCTTGTAGATGGACCTTAAATCTTTTCAAGTAATAGGTCATTCCGGTCGGGCCAAATTGTATTTGTAATTCTGGACTGAACTTGGACTTCGTTTTTTTTTTGGGTTTATTATTTTTATTTTTAGACTTATTTTTAGGTCCGGGCAAAATTGAGTGTCTACAATATATATATAAGCACTACTTTTAAAAAAATTGAATTAACAAGAATAAAATTTATGGTTTATTGTATTATTGAATTCACGTTTTATTTTTTTAATAATATAATATATTAATTAAAATTAAGATCTTCCATTATAAATTAATGTTACAGTTATATATATCATTAAAATTTATCATAGTAGTTTTAAACATTATTTTAAATTAATCATTTAATTAGTATTATAGTTATATATCAATTAAAATTAAAATTTATTATTATAAAAAATATTTAATAATATCATATTAATAAATTTTTTTATTTGTATAATAGAGATTTTATTCAAGGTGTATTAATTAATTAATTATTAAATATTACTTTAAATTAAGTATTATTTAATTAATATTACAGTTATATATCAATTAAAGTTTAAATTTACCATTATAAATAGCATTCAACATTTAATAATTTTCACTTAAAAAAGCATTTAATCATTTTCAAACAATAACATCTAAAAAATATATACATTATTCATGCAACTTCACAAGTATACAACAAAGTTAAAGGTTGAAGATCAATATCATTTTTTGGATCCCAAAAAATATTATTAGCATTGATAAGTTAGAGGCATCTAAAAAATAACATAGTTTTATTCGTGATTGTAACCTTTTCAACTTAGCTTAGACGTTAGACCCAAATTCGAGAAATTACATTAGTCACTGAGGTGATCTAAAAAACTAACGAAGTTTCCAAAAATAGTTATTTTTTAAAAAAAAATGTTTTATTTAGAAGGAAGTTTTGGTCTTTTTTCAAAAAAGCGATTAGGTTTAACATTTTCATTATAACAGTGTTTACTAGATGAAAATCTAAATTACTTTATTAACAAAACACATTTCCAATTTAGCAGCGGAAAAGTAATACTAAAGTAATTTTAATAAAAATAATGTTTCATGCATAATTAGATAATATTCATATTCTAATAGCCTAAATGATTTAAATGACATGCATGCCTAAGGAAACATGGTAAACTAAGTCTCATGACTGTAAACTTAGTCTCATGCCACAATAATCTTAATATAGTTACAAATAACCAGAATTATAAAATAATTAGTCTAAAATACTTTTATATATAAATCAATATTCTAAGTCGAGTCCTCCGAATGTCGAGTCCGCGTCCTAACTTTGTGGGTTATCTGAAAAGAAGGAAAATAAGGGGTGAGCTATGAAAGCTCAGTGTGAGTTCCATCACAAGACAACCAAAGTAACCGATAAGCATATTAATTCAAATTATATAGCTTAAATCACATCTAGCAAAATTAGTATATCAGAATAACAAAACAGTTTTCGCAATGTATAAGCAAAACACATATACCATATCATATAAAAAAATTTCAAAATTTCAAGCACATGCTTTACAGATGCAAATGGATTTGATTTAATAGATAAGATCCTACCTCACTACTACACACCATACGAGTTCCCCAAAACTTGTCTATCCTACACATTAGGTTGTGGATGAGCCACCAAATATTGCAGGTTAATACGCTACTAGACAGTTATGAATACACAATGTAATTGCAGATAAAAGTAGCCAGATAATGGGTGGGCGAACCTCCAAGGTTGTAGGTTAATACGCTGCCAGATGGTTGTGAATACACAACATTTTTGTAAATAAAAGTTGTCAGATAATATGTGGATAAACCATCAGGTTTGCATATTTATAGTCTGCTAGAACTTCCTCCTTACCAAACGTCTCAACCCATGCAACAAAATAAGACATGCTTAAAACATATCATAACAAAAAAAAATATTATGATTAAAAATAATTAAATATTGCATCAATAAATATGTTTTCAAACAATTAATTAAATGGAAAAATTATATTTTCTTCAAAGGTTTAATATAGTAGTGTCAGAAGGCATCTTATACGAAAAATCGTAAGTATAGATACAATAAACATGATTACTCACAGTTCTTGCAATTGGGTATGTAATTAATATTAATACAGTCAATTAAATCAAGGATTCAAGCATTTTTCATACTATTAGGGACTTAATTGCATAAATTAAACACTAAAAAAAGTCTGAGAACCATTTAGGGACTAATCTGCACAAAACATAAAATTTTGAGCAAACTTAAAAAATTTAAGAAACATGGGCACATGGCCGTGTGGGAGGGTCCAGGCTGTGTGGTCCACACAAGCAACCTACACACCCGTGTTGTTACAGGCCAATTTTGGGCCCAACTTCATACCCTTTACAACCAGACCCAAACCCCAAAACCCGGGAGCCCAATTAGCCTATCATTACAACTAACCCCCTAATCCCCACCAACCTAGCCCACCTAAATTGACCCACTAACCCAATGCATCAGCCCAATCAGCCCAAACTACCCAAAACCCTAGCCCCACTTGCCTTCACCCCACTTGCCCTCTGCCAACACCATTCCCAGGCGCCAAACCTACCCCCCACTTGCTTCTGCCACAGGTCACGTCTGCTACCAGCTCTGCAGCACCACCCATCACCTACAACCATTAAAGTGAAGAGACAAAAATAGCAGAGAAAGGAAAAAAGCTTGTAAAAAAATAGGCTATAAAGAGCCGAATGTAAAACAGTTAAAGGGGATGAATTTTTGTTAAATGAAACAACAGATTCGGCCATCTCACACAATAAATTCTAGTGATATCAAAACATAGATAATACCAAATCAGAAGATCAGAACTAACAAAAATCGAAAGCTAAAATCTAAGGTGATTTCTTTTTTTCTCTTATTTTAATTTCGTTTTAAATCTATTTTCTCTCCTATCTATACTAAAAAAACATATAAGAGAAAATATAATAAAAATAAAAAAAGGGAAAATTTTACCTTTCTGGCCACCGTGTACCGTGGCCGGCTCCGGCACAGCGAAGGCCCGTTGACCGGACGGTGACCGGCCGAACGGCCGGAGTCCCTCCTCTCTCCCTCCTTCCTCTTTTTCTCTCTTCCTCTCTCCTTTTTTTTCTTTTCTCCCCTCACAAATGAATTTTTTCTGAAATTAGGCCTATTTATAGCCCTCTGAAACGGCGTCGTTTTGGGGGCTATACTTAAGCCCCAAAACGACGTCGTTTTGCCATAGCCCGACCCGATTCGACCCGCTCCGGACAAGGATCCGTGCGTTTTTGCTCTTAGGGGTTATTTATGCGCGCAGTCCTTCCGCTTTTCTGGCATTTACAATCAAGTTTTTCGTTATTTTAATTTGGCCCTGAATTTTTGCATGGTTTTCAATTTGGTACCGTTCAATACGGTACGTTTTGGAGGCTCGAGTTTATTGCGCTTTTGATCCCTCCAAGTTACGCGCGTGTTATAATCTCATCCTTTTTTTATTTCTATTAAAAATCGGCCCTGAAACTTTGTTTTTATTCAATTTTATTCCTTTTTAGTTTATTTTCATTCCTGTACTATTAAATTAATTAATTTTGATATTTTCTATTATTATATTTACTATTATTTATTGCCATCTCTATTATTATTATTATTATTATTATTATTATTATTATTATTACGTATTAGTATATACTCTTATTATGTATGTATATATATATTTATATTTAATATTTTTTTATTTACTTTATTTTAATATTTTATTAATGTTATGTTTGCTTTTTATATTTCAATATTATCATTATTATCATCATTATTATTAATATTAGTTTATGTTTTATTATATATTTATATATTTATAATACATATACATACTTGTAGCGACGTAAAAATTTTAGCTTAGCTTGGTCGCTAATTGTGGCGATTTATTGAAAAAAAGTTTGAAATTTGACGTTTGATTTTTGAAATAAACAGGGAGTCGCCACCGATCCTTTTTCCTAGGTGTGATCGGACACCTATTAGATCTCTTATTAAAACAAATAAAAGGCTAAGTTTAGGTCTACGTTAAAATCCAGAGAAAATTTAGGGTTCGGGAGTCGGTTACGCGCGAGGAAGGTATTAGCACCCTCGCGACGCCCAAAATTGGTATCTTATTAAACACATGTTGTCTTGATTTTAAAAAATACGAATTCAATTTGACATTTAAGTGTGATCCGATTGAAGGAAATGAGAAGTTGCAAGTTTTTTTGTTTTTTAGAAGGACGTCCCGTTTTTAACACGAGCCGATTAATTTCACCCAACATAGCGATGAAATCAATGACTTAATGTTAAAATCGGTACATTGCCTGATTCTTAAAATTAAAATGTAAAAAGTTTTTAAAATGATAGTAAAAAAATCCAAGAATATTATTGTCAAAAAAATGCGAATAATGATGTGAATAATAAAATATATAAAATATAAAATATCAAAATATCAAAATATTAGAATAATAATAATTAATATTGACAAATAAAAAATAAAATAGAAATAAAAAAAATGTACATAATATATATATTAGAAATAATAATGATGTTTAAAAATCAATACTATTAATAATACTACATCAATATGTACATATATAAAAAAAATACGTGATAATATTAAAAATATGTACATAATATAGTGTTAAAAATACATACATAATATAGTTAAGATATATACATAAGATAACATGTAAAATATATATATATATAAATAATATAATATTAAAGATATATACATAAAATAGTATAAAATATATATATACGTAATATAAATTTAAAATATACCTAATATATTAAAAGAATATATATAATATAATATTAAGAAATATAATAATAACAAAAAAAGAGAGGAAGAGGGTGGGTGATTTTCGGCCACAAGGCCGGCCATCGTCCGGTCACCTGACTGCCGCCGGCGCCACCGTACACGGCAGCCGGACCTCAAAAAAACTTTTTCGGTAAAAATGGGTAAGCTTCCTCCCTTTTATTTTTTACTTTCGTATAAAAGAAACAAAATAAGATTGAAAGGAAAACAATAAGTAAACAAAGAACTTAAAATGAGAATAGACAAAGAAACCTCTTTTGCTTTGATTTTTGATTAATCTCCGAAAAAACTAGCTTCTCCAAAAACTAGCCTTCACAATAACTCTTCTCCTTGATTACTTTAAAAAGAAACCTCTCCAAAAATCCTTTACAATAACTTTCTCTCCCAAAAACTCTCCAAAAAAATCTCCCCCTCCAAAACTCTCCAAAAAAATCCCCTCCTCTCTATATACAAAATATGAGAAGGCTTATATAGCCATTTACAAAATATTTTTTTATTGTTTATGTCTTCATTTGTAGGTACAAGTGGTGGTGGAGAAGGTGTGGCTAGTGGAGTTGGTGGTGGAAAAAGAGTGGCTAGTGAAGTTGGTGGTGGAAAAGGTGTGGCTAGTGGAGTTGGTGGTGGAAAAAGAGTGGCTAGTGGAGTTGGTGGTGGAAAAGGTGTGGCTAGTGGAGTTGGTGGTGGAAAAGGAGTGGCTAGTTGAGAAAAGTTTAAGTTGTGGGCTAGGTTTTTTTATTTTGATTTGGGCTTAGGGTTTGGGTCATTGGGGTTTTGATGTAAATTTGGCTTTGGGTAGTTAAGATTTTGGGTTTTGGGTTTAATTTTAGTGGGTTAGGTAAGGCTAAATTGGGTTTTGATGTAAATGGGCTAAAATTGGCCTACAACAGCTGCCCCTCTTTGCTTATTATCGTGTAACGAGAATAGAGCAAAGATATAAAGAAAGGCCAATTTTGCCCGGTCTTGCTAAGTATGGACTTCTTTGGTGCTCTTCTCATCCAGGTAGTCTCTTTCCAGTCCATCGCATCTTGTAGCTTTGGTTCAATCCACTGCAAATTCGGAGATATGCCTTGTAGCTTCAATCTGTTTCAATGTAACTTCAAGGATATGAGATTTGTGGCTTCGACCCGCTTCACTGTAACTTCAGAAAGATAAGATCTACAACTTCAATCCGTTCTTCTATCGCTTTAGTAGGATAAGGTTTGTGGTGTTTTCTTCTCTGACTTCAGAAAGGTAAGATCTAATATCTTCAATCAGCTCCAACGAAAATTTTGAAGAAACAAAAATCTGGTGTCTTCAATCAGCTCCAATCTTTATTCTTTACTCGGCATGTGATCCTGAACTCAACTCATTTCTCGCAATATGAATTGGCTTTTTTTGAAAAACAGAAATTTAAAAATACCTCAGCGTGTCCTGAGGCTCAACTCACCTCTCGCAATATGAGTTGATTTTTTTTTAACAACAGAAATTGAAATTACCTCAGCGTGTCCTGAGGCTCAACTCACCTCTAGCAATATGAGTTGATTTTTTTTTTACGAACAGAAATTGAAGAACAGAAATTGAAAAGACCTCAGCATGTGAGCCGAGGCTCAACTCACCTCTCACAATATGAGTTAATTTTTGACAAACAGAAATTGAAATTACCTCAGCGTGTCCCGAGGCTCAACTCACCTCTCGTAATATGAGTCGATTTTTGAAAAACAGAAATTGAAAACCAGAAATTGAAAATACCTCAGCGTGTGAGCCAAGGCTCAACTCACCTCTTGCAATATGAGCTAATTTTTGATGAACATAAATTAAAACCACCTCAGCGTGTCCTGAGGCTCAACTCACCTCTCGCAATATGAGTTGATTTTTGACAAACAAAAATTGAAATTACCTCAGCGTCTTGAGGCTCAACTCACTTCTCGCAATATGAGTTGATTTTTTTTGAAACATAAATTAAAAAAACGAAAATTGAAAATACCTCAGCGTGTCCTGAGGTTCAACTCACCTCTCGCAATATGAGTTGAAATTAAAACACAAAAATTGAAAATACCTCAGCGTGCCCCGAGGCTCAACTCACCTCTTGCAATATGAGCTGATTTTGAAAAAGTAGAAATTAAAAGGTTCAACCCACCTCTCGCAATATGAGTTGATTCTTGACAAACAGAAATTGAAATTACCTCATCGTGTCCTGAGGCTCAACTCACCTCTCGCAATATGAATTGAAAAAAATACCACAGTGTGTAATCTGAAGCTCAACTCACCTCTCGCAATATGAGTTGATTTTTTTTTTTAAAAACAGAAATTGAAAATACCTCAGCATGTGAACCGAGGCTCAACTCACCTCTCGCAATATAAGTTGATTTTTTTTTTTGAAAACAGAAATTGAAAATACCTCAACGTGTCTTGAGGCTCAACTCATTTCTCGCAATATAAGTTGAATTTTGAAAACAGAAATTGAAATTACCTCAGCGTATCCTGAGGCTCAACTCATTTCTCGCAATATGAGTTGATTTTTTTTAACAACAGAAATTGAAATTACCTCAGCGTGTCCTGAGGCTCAACCCACCTCTAGCAATATGAGTTGAAAAAAATACCACAGTGTGTAATTTGAAGCTCAACTCACCTCTCGCAATATGAGTTGATTTTTTTTTTAAAAACAGAAATTGAAAATACCTCAGCATGTGAACCGAGGCTCAACTCACCTCTCGCAATATAAGTTTTTTTTTTTGAAAACAGAAATTGAAAATACCTCAACGTGTCATGAGGCTCAACTCATTTCTCGCAATATGAGTTGAATTTTGAAAATAGAAATTGAAATTACCTCAGCGTGTCCCGAGGCTCAACTCATCTCTAGCAATATGAGTTGATTTTGAAAAACAAAAATTAAAAGGCTTAACTCACCTCTCGCAGTATGAGTCACTTTAAAACTAAAAATACCTCAGCGTGCCCCGAGGCTCAACTCACCTCTAGCAATATGAGTTGATTTTGAAAAAAAAAATTAAAAGGCTTAACTCACCTCTCGCAATATGAGTCAATTTAAAACATAAACTAAAAATACCTCGGCGTGCCCCGAGGCTCAACTCACTTCTCGCAATATGAGTTGATTTTGAAAAACAAAAATTTAAAAATACCTCAGCGTGTCCTGAGGCTCAACTCACCTCTCGCAATATGAGTTGATTTTTTTTAACAACAGAAATTGAAATTACCTCAGCGTGTCCTGAGGCTCAACTCACCTCTCGCAATATGAGTTGAATTTTAAAAACAGAAATCGAAATTACCTCAGCGTGTCCGAGGCTCAACTCACCTCTAGCAATATGAGTTGATTTTGAAAAACAAAAATTAAAAGGCTTAACTCACCTCTCGCAATATGAGTCAATTTAAAACATAAACTAAAAATACCTCGGCGTGCCCCGAGGTTCAACTCACTTCTCGCAATATGAGTTGATTTTGAAAAAAATTAAAAATACCTCAACGTGTCTTGAGGCTCAACTCATCTCTCGCAATATGAGTTGATTTTCCTTGGAAAGCATGAATATTAAACATCAAAATACCAAAACCAGTCCTTTGGTAGAACTCGGGTATCTTTTCCTTTGATTCAGTGCGACTCTCATTCAAGATTTCTTGCTTTACTGGATTACCTGTATATGCCATGCATGATGTCATCATGATATGCACATGTTTGTCTTAAATGCCTTTATGCCTACATGATTATGCAGTGCTCCTTAAGCATATTGGTCGTATGTCATTTTCGCCATGATTGTTGAGGATCTGCGTTCATTGCTTTGATTCTCGACCTTCTCTTCAGGCCTCATACCTGTCTTCGAGCTTTACGAGTAATCGACGTTTCTCAGATATCACCCTTTTGCCCTTGGTTAAACTTTGTTCTTGCTTTGAAGATCTTGCACTTATCGAATTCTTATCCGGGTAATGCTTGACATTTCTTTTGTTTAGAGTATGTCATTTCACTATTTATCATTAAATAAACACATAATGAGATGCATGAAAATGGTCAGGTAGGGATAAAAAGGATATCTCATATTCCTTTATTTCAAATGTGGCAAACAAAGAAAGTTAACCAATGAGAGTAAAAATGTCAAAAAGAAAGAAAAGGTCGTATTCAACGGATACAAATGCTCTAGATATTCAACACATGAACTCTTCCACGTTCCTCAATCAATAATCTTTTCGAGCATGGCTTCTTGCGTAGAAAATTTCGAGCTTTCAGAAGTGCTTCAAATACTGTAGTCTCACTACTTGACCTATCGTTCGACCGTCAGGTTTGTTTCATTAGGACGCCCTCTCGGGTTTTCATCCTAATCTTTTTGTACTAATCAAGACGCCCATTTCAGGTTTTCACCCTGATCCTTTTTTTTAAGATGCCCTTTTCGGGTTTTCATCTTAAGCATAATATTTCTTCACCGCATCTGAATTCACCGGATTCGGTAACTCCTTCCCATCCATCTCGGTAAGGATTAAAGCTCCTCCTGAGAATGCCTTTTTTACAACGTATGGTCCTTCCCAATTTGGTGCCCATTTTCCTCGCAGGTCTTTTTGTATTGGGTGAATCTTTCTCAGAACGAGTTCTCCTTCATGGAACTCTCTTGGTCGTACCTTCTTGTCATGGGCTGCGATCATTCTCTTTTGGTACATTTGCCCATGACAAATTGCCCTTAGACGTTTTTCTTCAATGAGGTTCAACTGATCATATCGAGCTCGAACCCATTCTGCTTCTTCTAACTTTGATTCCATCAATACTCGCAGAGAGGGGATTTCAACCTCGATAGGTAGCACAGCTTCCATTCCATAGACTAGAGAGAAAGGAGTTGCTCCCGTAGATGTTCGCACAGATGTGTGATATGCAAACAAAGCAAATGGAAGTTTCTCGTGCCAATCTTTATATGTCTCAGTCATTTTCCCAATGATCCTCTTAATGTTCTTGTTAGCTGCTTCAACAGCCCCGTTCATCTTTGGGCGATAGGGCGAGGAATTATGATGCTTTATTTGGAACTGCTCGCACACTTCTTTCATCATCCTATTGTTCAGAGTCGTGGCATTATCTGAGATGATTCTTTCAGGCAAACCATATCGGCAAATGATTTCCTTTTTCAAAAACTTGCACACTGTAGTCTTCGTCACATTGGCAAACGAAGCGACTTCAATCCATTTTGTGAAGTAATCGATAACCACAAAAATGAATCGATGTCCATTTGAAGCTTTTGGAGAAATTGGCCCTATGACATCCATGCCCCACATAGAAAAAGGCCACGGAGAAGTCATGACATGAAGGGGTGAAGGGGCTACATGAATTTTATCGCCGTAGATTTGACATTTGTGGCATTTTCTGAAAAATTGATGCAGTCACTTTCCATTGTCAGCCAATAATAACCGAGTCTCATGATCTTTCTGGCCATATTGAAACCATTGGCATGCATTCCGCAAATTCCCTCATGGACCTCTTCAAGTATTTTTCTGGCTTCAACATCATCCACACATCTCAAAAGCATCTGATCCTTTCCTCTTTTATACAGGATATCCCCATCAAGAACAAATCCCGCTGCCATTCTTCTAATTGTTCTTTTATCGTTCTCATTCGCTTGTTCGGGATACCTTTGATTCTTGGTATATTCTAAGATATCATGGAACCAAGGCCGTCCGTCTACTTCTTTCTCAATGCTACAACAGTGTGCAGGGACCTCGTATATGCTCATTTTGAGGGGCATTATTTCTGCTTCTCTACTTGCTTTGAACATTGAAGCCAAAGTGGCTAGGGCATCAGCCAGTTGGTTCTCTTCTCGTGGGAAGTAATGAAAAGTTATTTCTTTGAATTCATTGATCAATCCAGCCACTAAATCGCTGTACTTAATCAATTTTGAGTCCCTCACTTCCCATTCTCCACGGATTTGGTAAATCACTAGGGCTGAGTCCCCGTACACCTCCAAGATCTCGATGTTTCGTTCGATAGCTGCACGAAGCCCCATGATACAGGCCTCATATTCTGCGATATTATTGGTACAGAAGAAGTTCAGTCTTGCAGTGAACGGATAATGATTCCCGTCTGGTGATACCAGGATTGCTCCAATTTCATGCCCTAAAGCATTTGACGCACCATCAAAGCACATCTTCCATGACTTCTCTTTTGATGACTCGGATTCTATTTTTGTGATGCACATTAAGTCTTCGTCTGGGAAATCGAATCTTAAAGGCTCATATTCCTCTGTCGTTCGAGTTGCTAAGAAGTCAGCTATTGCACTCCCTTTTATTGACTTCTGACTTACATAGGCAATGTCATATTCCGAAAGGAGGAGCTGCCATCGTGCCATTCTTCCTGATAGTACCGGCGATTCCATCATGTATTTTATTGGGTCCAGTTTTGAAATTAGCCATGTCGTGTGATACAACATATATTGTCTGAGTCTCCGAGCTACCCAAACCAGAGCGCAACAATATTTCTCAACGGACGAATATTTTGCCTCATATTCAGTAAACTTTTTGCTGAGGTAGTAGATCGCCTTTTCTTTTCTCCCCGACTCATCATGTTGCCCCAGTACGCAACCCATTGAGTTTTCAAACACGGTCAGGTACAAAATTAAGGGTTTTCCAAGAGTCGGTGGTACTAGCACAGGAGGATTAGACAGATACCGTTTTATCTTATCGAAGGCCACTTGGCACTCCTCGTTCCATTCTCCCGGGTTATGTTTTCGAAGGAGTCGAAAAATTGGGTCGCATTGGTTGGTAAGTTGAGCAATGAATCGAGCAATGTAATTCAACCTCCCTAAAAATCCCCTGACTTCCTTTTGTGTGCGCGGGGGAGGTAATTCTTGGATGGCTTTTATTTTATCTAGATCAACTTCGATACCTCTTTCACTGACAATGAAGCCTAGCAATTTTCTCGAGGTAGCCCCGAATGTACATTTGGCTGGATTAAGCTTTAGCTGAAACTTTCTCAGCCTTTCGAACAACTTCTTGAGGTTCATTACATGTTCTTCTTCTCCTCGAGATTTAGCAATCATATCATCGACGTGAACCTCTATTTCCTTATGCATCATGTCATGGAATAATGTCACCATAGCCCTCTGATATGTTGCCCCAGCATTCTTTAACCCGAATGGCATCACCTTGTAGCAGAATGTTCCCCACATTGTTATGAAGGTAGTTTTCTCCATATCCTCAAGGGCCATCTTGATCTGATTATACCCCGAGAATCCATCCATGAAAGAAAACAATGAATGTTTTGCTGTGTTGTCCACCAACGTGTCAATATATGGCAAGGGAAAATTATCTTTTGGGCTTGCTCGATTCAGGTCACGGTAATCCATGCACATTCGTACTTTTCCATCTTTCTTTGGTACCGGGACTATGTTAGCCACCCATTCTGGATATTTGGAGGCTTGTAGGAAGCCAGCGTCAAATTGCTTCTTGACTTCCTCTTTTATTTTCATCAGCATTTCGAGCCTCATCCGTCTTAATTTTTGCTGGATGGGCTTGTATTCTGGCTTTAATGGGAGCTTATGGACCACTAAATCTTCATCTAGCCCTGGCATGTCCTGGTATGACCACGCGAAAACATCTTTGTATTCGCGGAGTAAAGTGATCAAACTATGCCTGGTACTTTCTGAAATAGAAGTCCCAATCTTCACTTCTTGTTTCCTCTCTTCAGTGCCCAAATTTATTGTTTCCACAGATTCTTCATGAGGCAGAACCTGTTTATCCTCTTGTTCCACCATTCTTAACAATTCAGGAGACGAGACATAATCTTCAGCATTTTCTTCGGCTTCAAATTCTTCTAAACAAACATCCTTCTCAAAATCGATTTCAGGACTCGTAACGGGTTTGTTCATGCTGTTGACATCTGAGCACCTGAAAGTTGAATGAAAAAAGGAGACTATAGAGGGGTATCCAAGTATTGGAACCAAGAAACGAAATGTTATGGTATGGCATGAGGCAAATGTAGGGACAGGCTATGAAATGAGAAAATGATTATGAAATTAGTGATAATGCGAAAGATCGTGACAAAATGCATCTTCATTGATATTCATTTGAATGATAAAGAGCGAATGCAAGCTCTTACAAAAGAATTCTATTATATCTAAGGACACAATAGAATGTTAATGTTTGACCATTACTCTGAAGACTTATAAACTACAAGAAGGTCCTCGGCAGTCCAATTGTTCAACATGAAACCAGGGGGACAAAGGCGTATCCTTGAGACATCTTTACTTGTGTCAGCTCCTTTGTCAATGACATTTATACTGATGTTCTGAAAACCCTTTTCGATCATTAACATTGTGCCTTGTGCATTGTCCTGCCTCGGGTATATCATTCCCGCAGGCGTAAATGTTCTTGACAAAGGAGGGAATTCCATAGGCTCCCATTCTGGTTCTCGGCCTAAGGTTCTCGCGATCCTTCTTTCTTGATCTTTCTTCCACTGTCTTCTTCTTTGACGCATGTCCGACTGGAACCCCAAACCGTATCGGGCCTTATGATGCACTGGTTTTAGAGCCCTGACTATTCCTTGCAGATATCTCCCTAAACCTCTTCTCACTCGAGCTCCCCTTCCTACAGTCAACTTGACACCCATTCTAGTATTTCTCGACAATTTAGGCACGGGAATTTTGTTTCCCTCAGTGAAGAATGTGGCATTGACGAATTCAAGGGATCGGAAGGAGCATTCCACTACGTCCTTGCTCACTTCAAAGTATGGCGCATCAGCAGAGATAGATGCGACAATGTCTTATTCTCCCTCGACAGTGACCAAACAGCCATCCATGATAAATTTCACCTTTTGATGGAGGGATGATGGGACCGCTCCAGCAGAATGGATCCAGGGTCTTCCCAAAAGGCAGTTATATGAGGATGTAATGTCCATGACTTGGAACTCGACATCATATATGTAGGGACCCACTTCCAGAAGGATATCAATTTTTTCCATGACTTCACGCCTTGTCCTGTCGAATGCCCTTACCGTAGAATGACAGGCCCTTAAATGGGACAGATCCATCGAAATTCTGGAAAGCGTGGCCAAAGGCATAACGTTGAGTGCCGAACCATTATCGATGAGCACGTTCGGTATTATGTAGCCCTTGCAACGGGTTGTGATATGCAATGCTTTCACTGAGCCTCTACCATTGGGCGGTATTTCATCATCACTAAAAGAAATGAAATTATCCGCATTCAAGTTGTTCATCCACCTATCCAATTTTTCAACGGATACATTGTTTGCCACATAAGTTTGATTTAACACTTTCAGCAGAGCGTTTCGGTGTGGTTCTGAATTCAACAGCAGAGATAATACCGAGATTCGCACTGACTGCTTACTCAATTGTTCTACCACGTTGTACTCACTATGCTTGATAAATTTTAAGAATTCCTGTGCTTCCTGCTCGTCCATAGGATTTTTAGCTTCTTGTTCAGGCGCAGTTTCATGCTCATCATCGGTCACATGCATCGGTGTTTTTCCTTTCTGTTTCAAGTCACTGTTCTTCTTTATCTCCTTCAAATAACATCTTCCACTACGAGTGAAATGACCTAATTCCCCGACGCTTCCAGTCATGGCTTTGGGTTTTTCATCTTCAGGTGTGACGATATTAACGTCATATTTCCATGGTACTGCTTTATTGTCCTTGTAAGGGAAATAAGATGGTACTTCGATTATCATTTTTGGTTTCACCGGCTCTTTCGTCGCATCGTAATAAATTACTAACGGTTGATCAGCGCTATAAGGGGGACCTGATGAATGGCTATCAGAGGCGCATACTTCTCTTTCATTGGTCTCTTCCCTTTTGTTAAGGATCTTAATCTCCTTATTATCCATCCGGTCTTGAAGCAACCTTTTAAATTCCTCACACGACTGAATGTCGTGTCCCACAATTCCATGGAAATTGTAAAAACTTTGACCTTCTTCTCCGAGAATTCTATCGGGGTGACAAAGCAATCCTTTCTTAACCAGTACCTCCCAGATTTTCTGCAGAGGCGTCCTTATTTCCGAAACACATCTTCTGACTTTCCATTCGTCCACTTTCCCCACTATGCTCACATCCCTTTCGATATGGTTAGGGAATGGGTTCCCAGTTGCATTACTGGCACTATCGAATCGTAGGATACATGCATCAATGAGTCCTTGAACTCTTCTCTTAAAGGCTAGGCAGTTTTTCGTGGAATGTCCCTGGTTTCCCGTATGGTATGCACAACTAGCGAATTGTATGTTTTAACCTCAGCGAACGAGTATGGAATATGCAATGAATGAATGAATGCATGAATGTCAAATGACTGTTAGTCATGAAAGAAATGCAAGAAATTGGTGTTAATTTCAAGATAGCCCCTATTTAGGCATTTCCTTAATCAAAAGAGTCTATTACACAACGTTTCGGTCACTCGTGTAATTGACTCCTCTATCAGAAACCCCTTTTTGGCAACCAATCTCTAATCAACCCTTTCCTAACAAGATGTATATGATGCATGATGAAAAATAGAAATACAGACAAACAACATTGGTTAGCAAAACACATATGATCAGAGAAAAATTATGGAAAATCTAACAAATTAAGCTACTTGGTCCAATGGACTCGATTCCCTTGCATAGAAAGCGAAAGTGCAAAAGGTAAGAGGCGTTCCTCCCGTGCACTTATTTTGGTGACTACTAAACGGACGGAGGTTCAGCATGACTCTAGTTAGGTGGCTCGTATGGTTCATTATATGCGGTTTTGGTTCTAGATAGGTACTCGAATTGCCCGTACTATCATCTACTAAGATTAACACGGAGCCTCGGTCATAGCCTATCACAGGCTCACGAGTTCAATTCGAGGGGTTACATTTACTTATGCCTATACGGAGGGACAAGTTAACTCACGAAAGCATAAATCATATGTAACCCGAAAGTATTCACTAGCCTGTGCGGAGGGACGAGTTAACTCACGAAGGCGTAGCGTTTACTTTCACTTAAACGGACGGAGCCCGGGTAGAGAGCTCATGTTATGCGAAAATGCAAGTGCACGGTGTGTGGGGAACAACTCATAAACCTTTTACGTTTCACTTAAAGAAACTAAACCAAAATTAAAACCATAAAAATTAAAAACTGAAAAACAACCAAATAAGCAAGTTAGAAGAAATATTTACAGCACGATACAAATGCATGAATTTTGAAAACGAGATTTTCAGATCACGACCAAATATTTACTTTGAACAAGGAAATTTGAAAATATTGACAAAACGTGTTTAATTCCAGACACGACTCTCAAAAAGGCTTTCCCCAGCGGAGTCGCCAGCTGTAGCGACGTAAAAATTTTAGCTTAGCTTGGTCGCTAATTGTGGCGATTTATTGAAAAAAAGTTTGAAATTTGACGTTTGATTTTTGAAATAAACAGGGAGTCGCCACCGATCCTTTTTCCTAGGTGTGATCGGACACCTATTAAATCTCTTATTAAAACAAATAAAAGGCTAAGTTTAGGTCTACGTTAAAATCCAAAGAAAATTTAGGGTTCGGGAGTCGGTTACGCGCGAGGAAGGTATTAGCACCCTCGCGACGCCCAAAATTGGTATCTTATTAAACACATGTTGTCTTGATTTTCAAAAATACGAATTCAATTTGACATTTAAGTGTGATCCGATTGAAGGAAATGAGAAGTTGCAAGTTTTTTTGTTTTTTAGAAGGACGTCCCGTTTTTAACACGAGCCGATTAATTTCACCCAACATAGCGATGAAATCAATGACTTAATGTTAAACTCGGTACATTGCCTTATTCTTAAAATTAAAATGTAAAAAGTTTTTAAAATGATGGTAAAAAAAATCCAAGAATATTATTGTCAAAAAAATACGAATAATGATGTGAATAATAAAATATATAAAATATAAAATATCAAAATATCAAAATATTAGAATAATAATAATTAATATTGACAAATAAAAAATAAAATAGAAATAAAAAAATGTACATAATATATATTAGAAATAATAATGATGTTTAAAAATCAATACTATTAATAATACTACATCAATATGTACATATATAAAAAAAATACGTGATAATATTAAAAATATGTACATAATATAGTGTTAAAAATACATACATAATATAGTTAAGATATATACATAAGATAACATGTAAAAAATATATATATATATATAAATAATATAATATTAAAGATATATACATAAAATAGTATAAAATATATATATACGTAATATAAAATTTAAAATATACCTAATATATTAAAAGAATATATATAATATAATATTAAGAAATATAATAATAACAAAAAAAAGAGAGGGAGAGGGTGGGTGATTTTCGGCCACAAGGCCGGCCATCGTCCGGTCACCGGACTGCCGCCGGCGCCACCGTACACGGCAGCCGGACCTCAAAAAAACTTTTTCGGTAAAATGGGTAAGCTTCCTCCCTTTTATTTTTTACTTTCGTATAAAAGAAACAAAATAAGATTGAAAGGAAAACAATAAGTAAACAAAGAACTTAAAATGAGAATAGACAAAGAAACCTCTTTTGCTTTGATTTTTGATTAATCTCCAAAAAAACTAGCTTCTCCAAAAACTAGCCTTCACAATAACTCTTCTCCTTGATTACTTTAAAAAGAAACCTCTCCAAAAATCCTTTACAATAACTTTCTCTCCCAAAAACTCTCCAAAAAAATCTCCCCCTCCAAAACTCTCCAAAAAAATCCCCTCCTCTCTCATATACAAAATATGAGAAGGCTTATATAGCCATTTACAAAATATTTTTTTATTGTTTATGTCTTCATTTGTAGGTACAAGTGGTGGTGGAGAAGGTGTGGCTAGTGGAGTTGGTGGTGGAAAAAGAGTGGCTAGTGGAGTTGGTGGTGGAAAAAGAGTGGCTAGTGGAGTTGGTGGTGGAAAAGGTGTGGCTAGTGGAGTTGGTGGTGGAAAAGGAGTGGCTAGTTGAGAAAAGTTTAAGTTGTGGGCTAGGTTTTTTTATTTTGATTTGGGCTTAGGGTTTGGTCCATTGGGGTTTTGATGTAAATTTGGCTTTGGGTAGTTAAGATTTTGGGTTTTGAGTTTAATTTTAGTGGGTTAGGTAAGGCTAAATTGGGTTTTGATGTAAATGGGCTAAAATTGGCCTACAACAATACTTAATATATTTGTATATACTTATGTAATATTATTACTAAGGTTTGTTATTCTAACATGTACACATCACCTAAATATTTTAGTATTATACGTATATATATATTCTTCATATATTATATACATGTGTCTCTTAATACTATACTTTATATATATCATATTTTTTTTAATGTTGTATTATTATTATGTTCAAATACTATATTATGTGTATATTTTTTCACATGTATATTATGTACATATATTTTCTAATATTATATATATATTATCATGTATATATTTTGATATTATTAGTAATATATTTTTTATACATTATTTCGTGTTTATACTTTAGTATCGTAGTTATATATTTTTATAATATTTCATGCATATATTTTCTTTTACATATCGTGTGCATACTCTTTTTAATATATCATATATGCGTTTATACACAATTAGTTAGTTTTATATACTAATTTATACGTATATTTCTCATGCTATTTCAATATGTATAGTCCTTATTATTGTTATTAATACTACTATATTTTTCATTATATATGTGTGTATGTATATCTAGTAATTTCCATTATTTCATTTCAATATTATTAGTTTTTTTTATATACCATTCCATGTCCATACTCTATATTATCTTTTGTATATATTCCTAAATACCATTATACTTATACAATTCTTTTTAATATCATGTCATGTATATATTTCTAATAGCTATTATGTGCATTTTTATACCCTATATATGCATGTATATGTGTTTTTGTAACATTATGTACGTATATATATAATATGATCTTAATTACTTTATTTTAATATTATGATATTATATTTATTTTTTATATTACATCATCATTTTTAGTATTACTGTTATATAATATTAGTGTATATTTTTTATATGTGTACATATATATTTGTACATAGTATCTCTTTTTTTTTCTTTATTTTAATATTTTTATATATATTATGTCTATGTATGTGAACTTAATATGCTTATGTATCATATTACATATATCTTTTATGTACGTTATGTATGCCTTTAATACCATACTTTTATATAGTGATACGTTTATAATCTTAATGTCATTTTTATATATGTATAATCGTTGTGTTCTCGTATTTGATACTATAATTATATTTAATCTTGCATGCATGGTTAGCATTTTAATATTATTGTCATATCTGTTATTTGCTTTAATATATTTCTAATTCTTCCATTTATCTCGTCTCAATTTTGTTTTACATTCCTTCGAAAATCTCGTTCGTGTTTTCTAATTAATTTCAATAATCAAGGCAATGTACCGATTTAATATTAAGTCATCGAATTTCATCGCTATGTTGGATGGAATTTGTCGGCTCGTGTTAAAGACGGAACACCCTTCTAAAAAACCAAAAACTAAAATTTCTTGTCTTTTCAATCGAATCACGATTAAATCTTATATTGAACCTGTATTTTTGAAAATCAAGACAACACATGTTTATGAGATACCAATTTTGGGCGTCGCGAGGGTGCTAATACCTTCCTCGCGCGTAACCGACTCCCGAACCCTACTTTTCCTCTGGATTTTGACGTGGACCCAAAGTCAGCCTTCTTTTGTTTTTTTTTAAAAAAAACATAAATCTAATAGGAGTCCGATCACACCTAAAAAAGGATCGGTGGCGACTCCTTGTTTATTTTAAAATCAAACCTCAGTTTTTAAGTTTTCAATAGATTGCCACAATTAGCGACCAAGCAAAATTTTTTACGTCGCTACACGTGTCAGGCCGTGTGGTTTGGGTTGGGTTCAATTTTACCTTGATTTTCTCGTAAAAGAACACACACCTGACTTTCGAGGTCTCGTATGATGATCCTTACATCCAAATCTGATTTGGGTCACCCTATAATGGGTCTTTTGATAAACAAAAACACAAGAATTACTATCGATTTCCAAGATTTATTGAATTTATCAATATGTTCGAGAAAGTTTGTAAAAGATTCGAAATCGATTGAAAGATTGACAAGAATGTTATTTATTTCAGAATGCTAAGGTTCTACGAAATTAAAAATAAGAATTCTTACGATCTTGGCACGTTAGAAATGAATTTTGACGGTGTTACGCTAAAACAATACGAAGAACGGATTGAACGGGGTGAAATTCGGGTTCAGCATTTCAACAATAAACTTCCAGAATAAGAATATGAAAATTCTATGAAAAGGAAAAGTGAGAAAAATAAGAGAAAGAGGTGTATTTAAAGAAGAGAGAAAAGAAATTCTAAATAAGGTTGAAATAAATAACCAAAATCCTATTATGATTAACAAATGGACCAAGTGACAAGGTTAAGCAAAATTTAGAGGGCTGATTTGGGAAATTGCCCAATCTATTGAAATTTAATAAAAATGAAAAAGAATTGACATGATTTGAACGTTAACGACTTAGCATTGAACCAACAAGTTCATTTTTAATCATTTTCTACCACATTTAATACTTACACTAGCTTAGTTTTGTTCCTTAATTGCTGAAAACAAAATAGGTAAAATGAAAAGAGCGAGATTTGAATCTTGGCTCGCTAAGGAATTTACTAAGCTCTCTTCCACTTATACTAAGGTTTTTTTCTTAATGATATTATTAATTCTAATCCTATGATTTTTGGGGTGTTACAGTTATTAAAATAATGATTAAAAAGTTAGATTTATAAAAAAAAATTTTAATATGCTTTATTTTAATTATTTTTAAGAAGTTGAACTTTACATATATATATAATTTATTTCATATTATTTTTATAATACTTAGATGATTTAATTTCAATTATTATTTCACTTATGAAAATAAACTATTATAAAATTGAAAAATATATTATGATAATCACATCCTAATTATACAAGTTAGTTTTAAACAAGATACATTAAGTTTAATTTGATTATATTTGATACAAGTTGAATTTACATTTTAATTAATAACATTGTTATTTGGTTTTAAATAGGAAAAAAATATTTAAAATACAAAATGTAATAAAAATAGTTTTAGTATTAAAACTAAAAAAATGAAATTATGTTTTTAAATTAAATTTTAAAATTAAGAGTTAATTAGATAATTTTAAAAAAATGAAATTTAAAAAAAATCATAACTAATTTTATTTATTATTATTGTAAACATGCAAATTAAGTCACATTCTAATCTCAATTCTCAAAATAATTTTTATTTATTGGAATTCAATCTTTAATATATTTATAGAAATTTTCAAGATAAAGTTGTTCTTTACATTTATTCAAACTCATAATAAATGTTCAAGTAATTAATCTTTAATTATAAAAAATAATTCTTCAAATAGATATATATATATTAAATGAAAATATAAACGCATGTATTCACATAAAACATAATATTGAAAACTAGTACTTTTAAAATTCAAACTACTTTATATATAAATGATATGTATATTATTTTAGAATATTAATTTATTAAATAAATATTTTACATACTTTAATTTTATGATACAAACTAAGAATCTGTTTACAGTATAAAATATTTCTGTAAAATACTTTTTTAAAAAAGCTGTAATTATTTTTTTTTTTTTTTTAAAAGCGTAAGTTATTTTCCGGAAAAGAGCTCCTCCATAGATAATTATACTTTTATATAAAAATTATATATATAAAATAAACTCAATTAAACGACGAAAAGATAAAAATAAAATCTCAAATGTATGTTTATTTAATTGAAAACAACTTTTATGAAATATTTTTAAGGAATGTGCCAAATAAAAGAAAATATTTTACACAAATTCATTCAAACACCAGAAAATATTAACTTTTTTAAAAAGAATAAATTATTTTCTAAAAATCTTTTTCCGAAGATCATTTTAAACGAAACAAACAAAGTTTAACATTCATAAGAAATTAGTAGAGTTTAAAAGTTGCCCATTCTAGTATGTGTTAGCGATGATTTGTTGCCGCCAGCATGTAAAATTGTTGTGATACCAATGCGGTGAGCTAACAAAATAGGTTGAATCGAAAGAAACAAAGGTGGTGACATGACTCAGACCTCATTTTCGCCGAGAAATCTGCAGCGACGTTTCCTTTCCTATACTCATTGGTCACACAAATCTTTAATACTTCCCTACAGCAAAATTGTGCAATGAAGAACGTGAGGCAAACGTGGAATCACATAGTGGTTTTAACGTGTATTAACAACAAAAATTAAAATATATTTATTGGAAATTCAAAATAAAAAAATAAAGAATTTTCCTTTTACCTTTTCTTTCTCTTCTCTCTCTTTCTTTCTCTCCCTTGAGACAAACTTGACTTGCCAGTGTCTGGTTGTCCTCTTCTGTTGTAGCTAGAATTGGTCGGTGAAACTCTTATTTTAAATGAATAATTTTTATTTTTTATTTTTATAGAGATAGAGATAGAGATAGAGATAGGGATAGAGAATCTTCAGTTCAATATTTTTATGTATTTTAAAAATTATCTTTTAAATTCTTAAATTAAAAAAAATAATATTATCTATATCTGTACTATGATTCTTGGGCAATAACTCACTGTTAGGAAATAATTAAAATACTTTTATATTATTATAAGGAGAATATTTGATGTATTATAAGTCAATAAATTATAAGACTACACATTGTTATTGATATAAAATAAAAATATTAAAAGTTTTAAAATTAAATATTAGTCATAATTATTAAACATAAATAAATACAAAAACAACAAATTCAAAACTCATAATCAAAAATTCAAAATTCAAATTCTGATACCTAAAATCCAAAATTTGAAACTCAACACCTAAAAAAGAAACAAAATAATTATAATTAATATTTAATTATATTAGATAAATTTAACTTTATTTATTTTCAAATCTTTCAATATTTTTTATTTTATAGCAAAGATTATATGTATTTTTTTTATTATAAAGGTGTTTTTTTGTCTTTATATTTTCATATGAAACTAAAGGAAATTACAGAGTAAGTTAAATTATTATAAATTAATTTTTTTACCCGATGATGCATGAGTTTAATTTTATATATCAATTAAAATATATAAAAATTATTTTATAATTTTATATAAATTTATTTTTATGATTGATATCATTTTTTCTAAAAATATTATTGTACTTGTTTTTCTATAAATTTCATGACAGAAATTTTTTTGTTTTAACTCTTTAGTTTTGCTTAAAATTAATAACCATTTCTCTTGAAGTAGTCTCATTTTTTTGTAATCATATATGTCAATTAGTTTATTGGCACGTGAGGTATCGAACCTATGCCCGCGTTAAAATCCCTGACCATCTCCTTTACAATTGGCAACGCGTTGTTGAGAGAAAACTTCATTATGCCCGCGTTAAAATCCTTGACCATCTCCTTTACAATTGGCAACGCGTTATTGGGAGAAAACTTCATTAGTGTTTTAGAACTTCGATCAACATCATCATAATTTTTCGATATCCTACTAAGGTTTTAAAGATTGTCGTTGTGTAAGTAAAATTTACATAGTAAACATAATTTGTTTCTTATGTAAAGAAGAAAACTTGTCAAACCCACCTTCAGTCTCTATTTCGATTCTTAAATCTCTTGGTTTCATCAAATATTTAGAACCTAACTAAAATTTTCTTTTCCTTGTAATGAAAGTTGTTAGGACAATATTGATAGAGTTATTATTTGGTAATTAAAATTTAAAGATAATTATAACTTTAATAGATCTATGATTATTGAAAGTTAATTAATATTAAAATACTTTTATCCTAAAATTGTAAACGAGATAATTTTATAGGTAAGATAATTAATATTAAAATTTTTTTTAATCATTAATATTATTGAAATTTAATATTTTAGTCACTCCTATGTTGAATCACTAGTTGTGACCTTTTTTGTTAGCATAAGAACAAATTTAGCTCAAATATTTACAGATTCTATCAATTTAGTCTTAAATCTAAAAAAGTCAACAAATTTAGCTCTCAACTTTACACGTTCTATCACATTAGTCTTAATTCTTAAAAATTTAAAATTTTAAAACTTTAAAAAATAAAAAAAATTAAAAGTTTATTTTTCAATAAAATTACATTCAAAATTATAAAATATTTATAAATAGATGAATATCTATTTCCCCATTTTATAACAAGAAATTTATTCATTAAAATAATAATTTTATAAATAAAATAATTTAAAGAGGAAAAACCATGAAGAAGACTCATGCAGATTCAACTTTTTCTTCTTCTTCTTTTTTCAACATGAACGATCATCATGTTCAAGTTGGGCCAAAAACTACAACCTAAGGTGAAAAAAGGATAAGAATCGATGTCTTTAGGTTATTGTCTGAACGGGTTTGTCGTGTTTGAGGTTGTGTTTTAGGGTAGACATGATTGGGGATATATAACTGAGGATGAGGTTTTGAAGACTCAATAGGCAAAAGGTCATATCGGTAGCTCCACAGTCAATTCCTAGCTCAATGTCGTGATGATGGAGGATGTGAAAATTAAGGAGTTAGGAGTAGGGGTTACTTGTGCCGATGGTTGTGAGTGACTAAGGAGCAAAGCCAAATTTATTAAAAAAAATCATTATTTATAAAATAAACTAAAAAAAGGGGGAAACTTTGAATGTGGTTTAAGTCTTGTTTGGAGGTTTCTTAAATAAATATTTTATTTATAAAAGTATTATTTTAAGGAATAATATTTGGTACACTGTCAGTGGAGTTCTAAACTCTATAACCAAGGTTACGGGGTTGACAAGTGTTCTATAATGTATAATGTTGATTAAATATAATGAAAAACAAATTATGAATGACAACCAAAATTAGGCTAATTTTTTGAGTTTTGATCAATAAAAAAGATTTTCCGTGTATTAACATTAAATAAAAAATAAATAAATAAACAAATTAGTTTCATTTTTCTAAAAATATTATTGTACTTATCTTTCTATAAATTTCATGACAGAATTTTTTTTTCTTTTTTTGCTTTTAACTCTTTAGTTTTACTTAAAATTAATCACCATCTCTCTTGAAATAGTCTCGTTTCTTTATAATCGTATATGTTAATGAGTTTATTGGCATGTGAGGTATTGAACCTATGCCCGCGCTGAAATCCCTAAACATCTCCTTTATTATTGGCAACACGTTGCTGAGAGAAAGCTTCATTAGTGTTTGGAACTGCTATCAACATCGTCATAATTTATTAGTAGCCTACTAGGGCTTCAAAAAGAGTGTTGTTGTGTAAGCAAAATTTGTATGGTGAACATAATTTGTTTCTTACGTAAAGAAGAAAACTTGCCAAACCAAACAACTGCTCTTAAGCCTTCACTTTCTATTTTGATTCCTAAATCTCTTGGTCTCATCAAACATTTAGAATCTAACTAAGCTTTTCTTTTCTTCCTAATGAAAGTTGTTAGGACAATTTATAGAGTTATTATTTGGTAATTAAAATTTAAAGATAATTAAAATTAAAATTTTTTAATTAAAATTTTAATAGATTTATGATTATTGAAAATAAAAGATAATTAATATTAAAATACTTTAATCTCAAAATTGTAAAGGATATAATTTTATAGGTAAGATAATTAATATTAAAATTTATATTTTAATCACTAACATTATTGAAATTTAATATTTTGGTCACTCTTAAAAACAAATTTAGCTCAAATATTTACAGATTTTATCAACTTAGTCCCAAATCTAAAAAAATCAACAAATTTAGCCCTCAACTTTACACATTCTATCAGTTTAGTCTTAATTCTTAAAAATTTAAAATTTAAAAACTTTCAAAAATAAAAAAATAAAAGTTCATTTTTCAATAAAAATACATACAAAATTATGAAATATTTATAAATAGATGAATATCTATTTTTCCCATTTTCTATCATGAAATTTATTCATTAAAATAATAATTTTATAAATAAAATAATTTAAGGGAAAAAACCATGAAGAAAATTCATGCGATTCAACTTTTTCCTTTTTCTCAACATGAATGACCATCATATTCATGTTAGGTCAAAAACTACAACTTGAGGTCAAAAAGGGTGAGAATAGATGTCTTTAGGTTGTCACCAAAACGAGTTTGTTGTGTTTGAGGTTGTGTTTTAGGGCTGGCATAATTAGGGATATATAAGTGAGGATGAGGTCTTGGAGACACAATCAACAGAAGGTCATGTCAGTAGCTCCACAATCATTCCTAGCTCAATGTCGTGATGATGGAGGATGTGGAAATTGAGGAGTTAGGAGTAGGTGTTATTGGTGTTGATGGTTGTGGGTGAAGGCGGTGTCCAGCACTTAGCAAATTTGACAAAAGACTAAAGAGCAAAGCCAAATGTATAATAAAATTCATTATTTATAAAATAAACTAAAAAAAGTTTGAATGTGGTTTAAGTCTTGTTTGTAGGTTTCTTAAATAAATATTTTATTCATAAAAGTATTATTTGAAGGAATAATATTTGGTACAATGCGAGTGGAGTTTTTAAACTCTATAAGCAAGGCCATGGGGTTGACAAGTGTTCTAAAGTGTATAGTAAAATATTACAAATAAATATTTTAAAAAAGAGACATATGCCAAATTTTTAAGGCTGCTTGTGGAATAAATATGATCCCTTTTTATGCCCCTAGGTCCCTCCTATGTGGCGACATGGGGGCGTAAAAAGAAAAAATATTGATGGGATATCTCTTGCTTTTGGCATAGCGGGTCCCTAGCAAAAGGCCTACACAATGGGCTATTAGCTCAGTGGTAGAGTGTGCCCCTGATAACTGCGTCATTTTACCTGCGCTATGAGGGCTCTCAGCCAAATGGATAGTTCAATGTGCTCATCAATGCCTAACCCTGAGATGTGGATCATCCAAGGCACATTAGCATGGCATACTTCTCCTGTTTGAACCGGGATTTAAAACCAAACTTCACCTCAGGAGGATAGATGAGGCGATTCAGGTGAGATCCAATGTAGATCCAACTTTCTATTCACTCGTGGGATTTGGGTGGTCCGGGGGGACCACTATGACTCCTCTCTTGTCAATAATCCATATATCCCTTATCAATGTATGAAAAGCTATCTCTTGAGCATAGGTTTAGGTTAGGCCTCAATGGGAAAATAAAATGTAGCACCTAACAATGTATCTTCACAAACCAAAAATTACGAGATCGCCTCTTTCATTCACGGAGGGATCGTACTATTCCAACCATTTTTTCATGTTTTTCCCGAAAGTCTGAAGAAAGTTGCAATTGATAGGATTTTCTTAACCCTCCATTCTTAAAAGGAAGAAAATGAAATTCTTTTTCCTTTCTATAGGGACCAGGAGATTGGATCTAGTTGTAAGAAGAATGCTTAGTTGATAAATAATTCACTTCTTGGTCTTTGACCCCATTAGTCACTACGAACACCCCCGATCAGTGCAATGGGATGTGACTATTTATCTATCTCTTGACTCGAAATAGGAGCAGGTTTGAAAAAGGATCTTAGAGTGTTTAGGGTTGGGCCAAAAGGGTCTCTTAGCACCCTCTTTTTTTTTTGTCCTATCAGAGTTATTTCTTATTTCACAAATACTTGCCATGGTAAGAAAGAGGGGCGAATAAGCACATTTAGAGAGCGCAGTACAACAAAGAGTTGTATGCTCGGTTCGGGAAGGATAAATAGCTCCTGAAAAGGAATCTATTGCTTTTCGCCCAATTGGTTGGACCGTAGGTGCGATGATTTACTTTACGGGTGAGGTTTCCGGTTCAAGTCCAGGATGACCCAGTTGTGTCAAAGAAAAGAATAGAAGAAGTATCTGACTCCTTCATGCATGCTCCACTTGGCTCGGGGGATATAGCTCAGTTGGTAGAGTTCCGCTCTTGCAATTAGGTCGTTGCAATTACAAGTTGATGTCTAATTGTCTAGGCGGTAATGATAGTATCTTGTACCTAAATCAGTGGCTTACTTTTTCTAATTAATGAGGGAAGAAGACTGAAACATTGCACTGAAAAACTCTACTAAGATAAAGATGGGCTATCAACAATGTAGAAGAGGTAGGATGGACGATTGGTCAAATTTAGTATGGATTGTACATCAATAGTAGTTGGAGTCGGTGACTTCGTAGGTTCCCCCATCTAAGATTTCTGGAAAGAGGATCAATTTGGCTTTTGCGAATAGCTTGGTACACTATCTCCCTTCAACTTTTTGAGCAAAATGCAGCAAAAGAAAGGAAAACCCATGGACTAACCCTATCGTCTCCACCCCGTAGGAACTACGAGATCACTCCAAGGACGTCTTCGATATCCAAGCATCATGGATCGACCATAAAACCTTTTTCAATAAGTGGAATACATTAGCTATCTACTCTCAGGTCGGGCAGTAAGGGTCGGAGAAGGACAATCAATCATTCTTAAAACCAACATTCTTAAGACCAAAAAGTCGGAGGGGGAAAGCTCTCCACCATTCTTGGTTCTCTTGTAGCAGGATTCTTCGAAACCACGAGAATCCTTAATTAGAATAGGATTCCAACTTAACACCTTTTGATATTTTGAGAAAAGTTACTTTTTGGAGAGTATAGTAAGATGAAAGTTGTAAGTTGTGTTCAGGGGGAGTTATTGTCTATCGTTGGCCTCTATGGTAGAATCAGTTGGAGGCTTGAGAAGCGGTGGTTTACCTTATGGCGGATGTTAGCGGTTCGAGTCCGCTTATCTTCAACTCGAGAACTTATCCCAAACAAAGCTATATGATAGTACCCAATTTTTCTGATTTGACAGTTAGTTCGATCTATGATTTATCATTCATGGACATTAATAAGATCCTTCCATTTTATTTAGCAAGAACTTAGGATGAAATAGCCTTAAATTAAATTATAGTAAAGTAAAGTAAAGTAAAGTAAAGTAAAGTAAAATAAAGTTAAAGGCAAGGTTCAAACGAGGAAAAGCTTACGTTGGATACCTAGGCACCCAAAGACGAAGACAGGGCATAGTAAGTGACGAAATGCTTCGGGGAGTTGAAAATAATAGTAGATTCTGAGATTCTCAAATAGGTCAGCCTTTCGAACTGCTGCTGAATCCATGAGCAAATAAGAGACAACCTGGCGAACTGAAACATCGCTAGTGTGCCAAATACTCAACTATTAATTGTATGTTAGAAATAGAGAAAAACTAGCATTCATTTATTTATAATTTTGTATGTATTTTTATAAAATATTTTATATTTTTGTTGAAGAATGAACTTTTAAATAATTTTTTTATTTTTAAAGTTATTTTGTTTTAATTTTGAATTTTCAAGCAGTAAAACTAAATTAACAGAATGTGTAAAGTTGAAGGCTAAATTTGTTGAATCTTTTTTAGAATCAAGACCAAAATTAATAGAATCTATAGATATTGAAGGCTAAATTTATTATTGTACCCATAAAAAGAGGCCAACGGAGTAGTGACCAAAATATTAAATTTAAAAAATGTTAATAACTAAAATAAAAAATTTTAAACTTGGATGACTAAAACAAAAAAAACACATTGATAAGTTGAATGGCTATTTTTATAATTTAACCTATATTTTACAATTTTTAAATTACTTCAACAACAATTATACAATGAGAAAGATCAGATCACATAAATATTTTATTACTCTATTTGCGGGTCCATTAATTATTTTAAATATCTCACAAATAAAGTACAAATAAACTATTCTTTATACTTCAAACTTCCCTATTTTCTCTTTCCTTCATCTTTTTGCCTGCGTCCTTCTTAGTGGAATTTCTCGCCACACCATTACCAATTTCATCATTTTTATTTTTCATTTCATTTTTTTTGTTTTTTAATCTCGTCACCTTTTTAGAGTCCTTGTTGTATACGCTTTAATTACCAACTATTAGGCAATTGGGTATTACATAAAGCTCATGAAGAAGACATTACTGTTGATTTTGTTAAAGGTCACTTCAGTTTTTCAGCCATCATGTTCTTTTCTTCTTGCATTGCCCATCCTCTAATCTCACCAAAGGTTTGTTTTTGTTTCCTTTTTTTCCTTGTTATGTTCTTCATCTTGCTTCTTTTATTCTTCTTTTTTTTCTTAAAAAAAAAACCTTTTGAGACTTCTGAAGTTTTTTGATTGGTTTCTTAATCTGGGTGTTGCTGGAAGTTTCTGTCTTTTATAGTTTAATTTGTAATGTTGATGATAAAAGAGCTTTAAATGACAAGAACTATTAGATGCTTACTTATTTATTTTGGGATAATAAATTTGGTCATTTCATAGGTACATATCAGTCTAGTTTCTGCTAATTCTGAGATGTGGGTTATGGCTTAGTATTGTGGAGAATTAATGGTTTGTTGAAAAAAAAAAAAGGGAAGACTTTAGGCTTTGTCAGTATTAGAAATGAAATTAAGGGAGTTTTTATGATCTGCATAATGGACATTAACTTTCACCATGTTTTAGCCTGCTCAAATGACATATTAGAAGTTTGATTGTATTAAAGCATACTGAAAACTGCAGTTAACCTTTTAAAATAATTATACTGTCATATAAATTCTCATTCTGAAGTCTATGCTTTCCCTAGTTTTTTTTTCCATCTGTTGGTTTCTCTAAATTTTCCTTTTTGTCAACGAATTTAGTCTTACCTCAGCTGGCACCGTTGCTATTGCAGCAACGAGGAGGATGAGCGTTCGAGAGCGTCTTTACTTCTATTTAAAGGTTGGGAAGGGTGATGATTAGAAGTAGGCATTGTATAAAAAAAAACATCCCCTAATGAATTTTATGAGTTTTATGAGGAAAAAAAAGTATATAATTTCCCATAATATAAGGGAATACTATGAGTCAAAATTAAATATGGTCTGTTTTCTTTAATTGCTTGTCTCTCATGTTATTTATTATCAGAGCATGGTGGACTTAGTGGATTTGTGTAATTATGCTGCTTATTAACATTTTGACAATTATCTATTTAACCTTAAAGCTAAAGAGATATCCTTAAATTTGGGGTTTGTTTCTTTTAGATTAGTCACTTTGGGCAGCCAGGTAATCTTCATCGTAATGTGGAAGTGGACCAAAGATTCACTTCTGCTCTCAAAATCAGGACCACAGATCATCCCAGCCAGCAAGCAAGAATTGGAGCTGGCTTACTTGATGAATGGAGTTTTGCTAGAGGAACAAGACTTGTTATTAGACAAAAAGTTTCTACATTTATTCCCTTTAGAAAAAGCTTTGAAGTACAAGCTTCATGTAATTCCTTTTAGCGCTTACTTTTCAGTAGAATTTCACATACTGCTTTACATTTTTGCTTTAATAGTTTCTAGTTTTCATGCACGTCACATGGTCAAAATTGTGTGAATCATTCACTATCTTTAAACAGGAGTTCCACCATTTGGGAGAGTGTCTTACATTCTTCTTTACAGCCTCACCATGGTCCTTCTAATGCTCGTTAACCTTAACATGATATAACCTCTAGGATTTCTGTGAATATACTCTTTTGGCTGTTGAAGTCTAGTAGGACTTTTGATCAATTCCTAGCATCCATCTGCTAGCAAAGTTTATTTGCGTTAGGTCCTTTCCTGCTGTTGTCTTTTTGGCTCCTCACTTATAGAATGTAGCAGAAACCAATATTTTACTAGCAAAAAGAAATATTGGTGACCATGTGCAGAAAAGAGTGAAGAAAAAGAAATTGATCCTTTTTTTTTTTTGACATAGGTTGCCAATCGAAAAGTCTGGCATATGCTAGAGGCTTGTTCCATATGTTTTTGTTTCCTGTATAAGTTATTGCTACTGAAAGGTTGTGAAAAGGTCTAATTTGGATATATCAGTTACTGTTTCCTTTGTTCTGCCTCTGCCGATTTGTGCTAGGCTGTTGGATTAGTTCTTTCTTTGTGCTGCTGCCTTAATGTTTACTAATGTCCAACTTGCACCCATCAGTGGTTTATGCTAAGTATGCTTATACTGAGTGCAATCTAAATGTCCTTATTTGTAGCATGTACACAATATATCCTCTTAAATACCATATAATTTTGATCGATGAAATATTGAAAGAAGTCAACATTGCTAAGCATTTTCTTTTATTCTTCCTAACTGGCATATGCTAACACTTTTACAGGGTTGCCAACTTCACAAATTGCCAGCAGCGTATTTACCTTGGGAACCGCAGCGGTTCTTCCATTCTATACTCTTATGGTTTTTGCTCCGAAATCTGAATTGGTAAGTTTCTAGTCAGTACTAGGGAAATCTCATTTACTTTATTCTCTTCTACTTATTTTGACTTCCTCTTTGCCATGTATAGCTTTGGAATCTGAACTTTATGAATAGGTTGGTGCAAATTCAGTCGGAACAAAAGCTTTTCATTCAATGTTTCCTTGTTGGGGTCATTGTTTACCTGTGTTTTCTGACTTACATAATAACCTTAATGGAGGGAGAAGTTTTGGTTAACCTGTTGTGATTTGCACCATTTTGCTTATGCTGCCTTATAGTCTTAAAAATCTCATCTTTGTTTCAATGATTCACGTAAAATATTTTGAGTCGTGCTATATTTCTTGGGGAACTGATGTGTTTGGCATGTACACAACTATGAATGCAGACTAAAAAGTCTATGGAAAGTAGCGTCCCTTTTATTGTGCTCGGGCTTCTGTATGCATATCTGCTGTACCTGTCATGGACGCCTGATACATTAAAGCTGATGTTTGCTAGTAAATACTGGCTGCCAGAGGTACATGTTTACCAACACTTACATGATATGATCTCTCTTTTAGTTTGTTTTAGATGTATACAATTGTCAACGATGACTGCAAATCTTTACGGTTTTTTCTGTTGTCACACCGAGTTTTAGCTATCTGGTATGGCCAAAATGTTCTCCAGTGAAATGACATTAGCTTCTGCATGGATTCATTTATTGGCTGTAGATCTCTTTGCTGCAAGGTATGTGTATCTCTCTTGATTTCATGCTTACACGAATTAACAGTTTGAACTGCAGAGTTCTGACCATTTTGTTCCGCTGTTCAATTCCAGGCAGGTTTTTCAGGATGGACTGCAAAACCAAATCGAGACTCGGCATTCGGTTTCGCTTTGTCTGCTGTTTTGTCCCATTGGAATTGTTACTCATTTTGTTACCAAAGCAGTTGCAAAAACTGCTGCAGATGACAGGCATAAAATGCACTGACATTTACTATGTTTTAGCAACATTCAACAATTTGGAACAATTGTGTTATCTCTATGATTTAACTTGGAACATCATTAAAAACATCAATTTCTTCTGTTCTTGATGTTTAACAAAGCAATTCTTTAATGGTTACCTTTCCCTTTTTTAACGAAGTCTAGGATAGCTTCAAGTTGGAATCGTTATTTTATGTTTCGGGATGTTTTCTATTCTTTTCATTTTTCCTCTGTTGAAAGTATTTACTGTCGGTAATAGGCTGTGATGGTGCTCTAAATAGTCATAGCAAAAATCCTTGTTAAATAAAGAAAATAGTATTTTAAAATGAAACAAATATATTTGAACATGAATACTTACAGAAATACATATTTATATATGTAGTACATTACTTTTAGGAGGATTTACTTGTGCAAAATTAAAATAATTATAGATATTATATTTTAATAGTTTAAAAATAAAAGTGTGATGTGATGAGAGTTTGATTATCACTCAAGATGAAGCATATTTTATAATTAATTGTTTAACAGTATGAAATCCAGCGGTTTATACATCCTAATCTATAATATTTATAGCTCTCTGGTTTTGGAAGAAAAAAAGGTGACTGAGATTTTTGGATAATGAATTAGGATATTCAATAACATTAGACATGATACAATTATATAATATGCAATAATAATAATAACCTGTTACAAACAAGACATGACATTAACAAAATAATCACACTAAAAATAGGTGCATACGTCAAAAACTTTATAGTGTAATTTATTAATTTACCAAAAATTATATAATTATAAGAGAATTTAAATATGATTATATAAAATTTAGCAAAAAAAAATGATTATATAAAGATATTGAAGCCATTTTAATGACGTTTGCTGCAGTAGGAAAAATGCTGTCTTTTGAATTTGTCTAAAATTATTTAATTAGTATTTAACTTTCTTTTCACCTAATTGATATTTAAATTTGTATTTCTTCACTTAGGTTGACGCCTCCGCACACTGCTAGTTTATATTGATGTGGCACTAATAGTCAATCCGGTGATGATAGGTGATAACCTCTTAATTGATAGAAGAATAGAATTCTACACATTTCATTTCTCATTTCAATGATATACATACACTTATGAAGCCCGAAACTAACTCCTATACATCAAGAGTACAACAAAACAGAAAACAAGAACAAAGAAATTTGAAATCTCCTATATATCAGGAGTACATCAAAACAAAAAACAAAATTAAAAAAAAAAATTGAAATAGAAGCAGATTTGATGGGATCCCATAGGAACCGGTCTTGTGGTGGAAATCTTCTGTTAGGCCTCTTCAAGATGGATCTCAACAATAGAGTCCAATCTTGTCCTAAAGAAAGAGAAAGCAAGTCCAAGGGAGTGGTTTTGTTAAAATATTAGCGAGTTGATCAACGAAGGATACATGTGCAACCCGCAGATTACCATTTTGCATTTGATCACGAATGAAATGAAAGTCGAGAGCCACATGTTTCATTCGTGAATGAAAAACTGGATTATAGCACAATTGGTTTGCCCCAATATTGTCACCATATATCACCGAGCATGTAGAAGGTTGAAGACCAAGATCATTTAACAGAGAGCAAACCCAATTCATTTCAACAATAGTATTAGTAACGGATCAATATTCGACCTCAGTGGAGAAACTAACAACAGTTCGTTGCTTTTTGGAGCTGAAGGCGATAGGGTTGCGACCCAAATAGACAATGTAAGTACTGATGGATAAGAAGTCATCGACATTCCAGCCTAACCAGCATTAAAGAATGCATGCAAGGAAGTAGGAGAGTCACGATAGAGCTAGAGACCATGATGAAGGGTGCTACAAAGATATCTGAGTAATTGTTTAGCAAGGGCCCAATGTTCGGTGGTTGGCTTGTGCATAAATTGAGACAACTTGTTGACCGAAAAAGCAATATCAAGGTGCATAAGTGATAGATATTTTAGACTACCCACTATTGCTCAAAATTTTAAAGGATCAAATAAGGCAGTCCCGAAGTGTAGTGATAGTGAGGAGCTTGTTGGTAATGGTGTTTGAATTGGTTTAGCATCCAACATTTATGCACGAGTAAGAATGTTCAACAAGTAACGTTGTTGAGAAAGCAAAAAACCATGCTTGTTGGGAAGAACTTCAACACCAAGGAAGTAAGAAAGCATGCCTAGGTCCTTAAGTGAAAATTGACTTACTAAGAAATGAACAAACCAATTTACTGCTGCATCATTATCCCTAGTGACAATTAAATTGTCAACATAAACAGGTATACAATGAATGACCATCAAATTTGAAGACGAATAGAGATGTATTAGAACGTGAATTTTTGAAGCCTGGGTGAAGTAGGAAATTGCAGAGTTCTTGATACCAAGCTCGAGGTGCTTGTTTAATGCCATAGATAACTTTCCGAGACTTACATACATATGATGGAAAATCTCGATGAATGAACCCTAACAGTTGACTTATATACACATTCTCATTGAGATGGCCTTGTAAAAAGGCATTGTTGACATCAAGCTAACGAAGGGACCAACCACGACGTATTGTAAAACTAAGAACAAAACGGATGGTGGTTGGTTTGATTACCGGACTAAAGGTGTCATGATAATCAACTTCTGGATGTTGATGAAACCCCTTTGCAACTAATTATACCTTGTACCTAGAATCAGATGGCACTAGCTCCTAAGTTCAAAAAATCCACTTACAACCATGATAATCAATTGTACCTTGTACCTTGAATCAGATGGCACTAGCTCCTAAGTTCAAAAAATACCTTTGCAACTAATTGTACCTTGTACCTTGTACCTTGTGTCATGATAATCAATGGAACCATCAGAGTTATGTTTAATTCAAAAAATCCACTTACAACCTACTACATTTTGACTAGAATCAGATGGCATTAGCTCCTAAGTTCCATTTTGAACAACAGCATCATATGTTGGATCTAGTGTCACAGGTCAAGTTTAAAACCCGTAACCATCGCACCAAATGCATCCAATGGAAGTCTATTATTTAGATGTGGATCATTTGGCACACGAGAGCTAGCCCGATTCAAGGAACTGTTGGAGAAGCCTGTCAGATTAAAGCCTAGTTGGCCCGATAGCGAAGATATGGCAACTTAGGCAACTATGGTAACTAATCTTAAAAGATAGAGGCAATCATATCTTGTAAAGATTATATAGGATTTGATATGGCAATATCTTATAAATCCCTTAAATCATGAGATATGGTTAATCTCGTCCATCGATGTAGATATATCTTGACCGTCAGTTTTGGGGGAGTTCAAGTATAAATAGAAAGCCTCCCTCTCATTTGTACTCACTTCATTCATTGTTTCATTATTCTTTGTGAATAAGATAATAGAGAGCATTTACTCAAACACTTTGCGAGCGTTCTTTCTGTTGTTCTTTTGATTGCTTCTTTTGGCATTAAATCACTTCCGCTTTTTAATTTGGTGCCTTAAAGGAGTTCTTAAGGAATCCTCATTCGAGTAAAGGCTGACTTAGGCGAGTTTGGACGAGCGAATCGCCTAAGGCCGCACGGATTGCAAGATGAAAGGTCTAACCTCGTAACAAGTGGTATCAGAGCTATTGATTTGAAGGTACTGTTGGGATGTCGAATGAAGAGTTCGAACAAAGGTGGGTGAAAAAGTCTTTGAGGGAGATGCTGTCAGCAGTAGAGGAACGTGTGGGTAAACTCGAGGGATTCATGAAGGACGTAAAGAAGGCACTCGATGGGGTCGAGGGTCACATAGACAACTGGAAGGAACAGTCCAGAGACTATGTAAATATGTCTCTTAATTCGACCATGGATAAGGTAAATGAGTTGTTTGATTCACATAAGGATAAACTGTCAGACAGGAACGATGCTTTTGAGGCTATGATGATGGCTTTGAAGGAGGAAATAATGGCCACGACGCTGGCTTTAAGCACAAGAATGGAGGAGCTCGAGGGAGAGCTGGCCTTGTGTCGAGCAGCGATGAGGGAAGGAGTGTCAAGTACAGTACTCAGTAACGAGTATGTCCCGAAGTCGAAAGAGTTTATGGGGTTCAAGGTCTGCATGTGATGTGGACAATTTCTTATGGATGATGGAAAACTACTTCTGTCCCAAAGGCATCGTGGATGATGCGAGTAAAGTAAATACTGCTTCATTATTTCTTACTGATATTATGCTTTTATGGTGGCGAGGTAAGACCATAGATAAAAGGCAAGGTGAGATTGAAACGTGGCAAGGGTTTCAATGTGAGTTGAAGGGATAGTTTTACCCAGAGTTTATCGAGGAAAAAGTTCAGGAAAAGTTGCAAGGGATAACGCAACGGGGCACACTGGGGGAGTATGTTTGAGAGTTCAAGGAACTCATGCTCCAAGTTTCAGATGTGACCGAGAAAGAAACATTGCTTGCTTTTCAAAAGGGATTAAAGTTGTGGGTCAGACAGGAGGAGGAACAAAGAGGTGTCCAAAAGCTATCAGAAGCCATGATGGTAGCGGAATTCGTGGTTAAGCTTGGTCTAGGGAAAGACAAGCTTAGGTCTTCCAAGTTTGAAGAAAGGGGTGTATGTGAAGGGAATCACAAGGAAGACAAGGATGATGGCAATGATAATGGCGACAATAGTGGTAATGGGAAACCATGAGTTGGGAAGAAGAAACCCAAGAGGAAAAGGGACAAGCTGAAAGAAACCCAAGAGGAAAAGGGACAAGCTGAAATGCTTTCTCTGCGACGGTCCACACATGTTAAAGAAATGTCTGAGAAAATCTGCGCTTAAGAAAAGTCGGTGAATAAGGCCTTGGGACTTGGTTCGAGCGCAAGGGGTGTCGAAGCCAAGGAGGCTGAAAGTGAGAAGAAGCCAGTGGAGTGCTTCTTGTGTCATTGTCCGCATAGGTTGCCGAAGTGTCCGAGAAAGTCTATCATCGATGGGAACGGTGGAGTAGATAAGAAACCCAAGAAGCTTGGTTTGAGCAAGGGAAAAGTCGAAGCCAAGAGGGTAAAGAGGAGCAAGTCTGTCATTGAAAGGAACGATGGAGAAACAAGGAGCCCAAGAAGCTTGGTTCGCACAAGGGAAATGCCGAAGCCAAGAGGGTAAAGAAAAACAAAAAGAAGCGAGTAAAGTGCTTTTTGTGCCGTAGTTCGCATGAGTTGCGAAACTGTCCAAAGTAAGCCGTAGTCAAAGAAAAGGCAATGTCTGAGCATGGTGAGTCGTCGAAGGGGCTTCCACCCAAGGAAGATGTGAGTGTGTCATCAAACTTAGAGGAAGAAGTTGAATTGAAAACAGTGAAGCTGGACCAATGAGGCTCAAGTCGAGCGAAGCGTCGGAGTTGGCCGAGTCATCGATAAGGCTTCCACCTATGGAAGAGGTGGGTGGTGCATCAGACTTCAAGGAAAAAGAAGTGATGCATGTGAGACAGTTGACCCGAGTAAATACAAAGGTACATCCCGAACACTCTGATAGTGTGTTGCATTCTAACTTGTTGACTTGACAAGAACGTAGGGGCCCTTTCGAAGTTCTTGACCAAGGAGGCCGAGAGACTGTGGGCAAAGCGAAGCCAATTGTTGTGAATCACGAGGATTCTGTTCGAGAGGAGTTAGAATGTGGGTAAAGGAGTGACATAACTCATTGTCGTCGAGATGTACAAACGAGTAGGACGGCTCGAGTTAAGAAGCGACGGAAGCTGAGGTAGAAGTCTCGAAAGAAGGGAAAAGCTAAGGCGTCAAGACGAGATCGAGGCGAATCAAGTCAGTGCCATTCGAAAGTCGCAACGAGGACGTTGCGAGAATGGGTGGGGGAGAATGTCACGGGTTAGAGTTCAAAGCCCGTGACCATCGCACCAAATGCATCCAATGGAAGTCTATTACTTAGATGTGGATCATTTGGCACACGAGAGCTGGCCCGATTCAAGAAACTGTTGGAAAAGCCTGGTTAGCCCGATAGCGAAGATATGACAACTTAGGCAACTATGGTAACTAATCTTAAAAGATAGAGGCAATCATATCTTGTAAATCCCTTAAGTCATGGGATATGGTTAATCTCGTCCGTCGATGTAAATGCATCTTGACCGTCGGTTTTGGGGGAGCTCAAGTATAAATAGAGAGCCCCCCCTCATTTGTACTCATTTCATTCATTGTTTCATTATTCTTTGTGAATAAGATAATAGAGAGCATTTACTCAAACACTTTGCGAGCGCTCTTTCTGTTGTTTCTTTTGGTTGCTTCTTTTAGCATTAAATCGCTTCTGCTTTTCAATTTGGTGCCTTGAAGAAGTTCTTAAAGAATCCTCATTTGAGTAGAAACTGACTTAGGTGAGTTTGGACGAGCGGATCGCCTAAGGCCGCACGGATTGCGAGACGAAAGGTCTAACCCCTTGACACTAGTGCCCTAAGTGTAGTATTTTCGTCAATATAACTTGTAAATTTTTTGAGCAGATTGATTAATAAAACAAATTCATTTATTAGGATTAATATATTTTGTATAATTTTCTTCACATGATTTTTGCATGCAAAGCAAAATGGAAACAAATGTTGCTCATTGATTGTCTAAATGTTTAACTAATATTAAGCAATATTACGTGGTCGGATCATAGTACGGAAAGACAAATTGTATTAGTAGATGAACCTAAACATGTCCTTAATCTAATCAGAAATGAGCAAACCAATTAAAAGACTAATATATCGTCTATCAAGTCCAATTGTGAAGATGCCTTGTCTTGGGCATTAGAGTGAATGACGCCTAAAAGATAGACATATAGATGTGACTGACTAGACTACAATAAATCGAACAGGACCCAAGCAGAATAGATCCTGAATCTATTTATGAATTTATTCACTAATGATATTTATAGTGTAACATATCTAATGTCACATTCCAAAACTGAGTTAGTAGAAATTGAATTAGCAAAACCAAGAGTAATCAAGATTGTGAAATAAACTCCCACATAGATTAATACTCTTTATATATATTTGTTAATTTCCTTTCGAAAGTTGACTTCACAAATCCACGTGGAAGCGTTATGGGTTGCCAAACCAAACCCTTCTATAGCATATATATATTATATTAGATTTGAACAAAGAAAAACGCATATCTATTTTTTAAGAAAAAATCTTATACCTATTAGAAACTTAAGTTTGGGCAACATTTTTTATGTTATTGTTTTTGTTTCCTTTGTTTAAAGCCATTTGTTAAACTTAGCACAATAATAAATTTAACTAGGGGTAACTATTTATGTTTCGTTAGCAAGAGATTGTGTGAGGCATAAAACATTATCATTCTTATAGAGTTGTTTATTTGAAGAAAGATATATGACCATATAGTAACAATTTACAAACAAGATATATGAAAGGTTATTGCCTCATAACATATGTGCGCATTACCATAAGTAAAAAAACAAAGATCAATGTATAAAATGTTTTAACATAAATTACGTGTCCACACTTATACAAATATATAAATTTTTAAACTCAATTTTTGACCATAAAAACACAACTAATCAAATTCCGCTACTATTGCCGGCAGGCAAATATGTTAGGTAACCAGTAAAACAGCACCCCCCCCCTTTTTTTTTTTCAAGTTTCTTCCGATAATCTCTCAAGAGTGAAACGACAGGAAAAGAAAGTCACCAGCAGTTACCAATGACTAATCAATCAAGATGAATGAAGATTGTATTACCAGCAATGCAATCACATAAAGATCATAAAACAGATTCATACAAATCCTAGGTTCTTTTTTTTTTTTTTTTGCCAAGCTACACCTAAGCATTTACGTGCCATAATGCCTACAGTCCGAAACATTCCAAAACAGAAGTCCAAACACATCAGACTTCAAAGCAGAAGTCTCTTATCTATCAAAAGGAACCGAATTTTATCAATTAGCAAAAGCCGTCTGAGATAAAAATAGAACGACCAGTCTCTTAACACTTGAGTTTTTGTTGATAAAAAAACTGAACTGTAAGCTGTAGAAGTAATCCGTAGAATCCTTTGAGGACAAATACAAAGCATAATCTTGCCGATGGGTAGTTGTAAACTATGAACGGGTAGTTATAAACTATAAATGATAAGTAATATTTGAAACACTTTTACAACGATGGATCCTGTTGAATGCTACACTTGGGTCCAAACCATCAGTTCAACGATTGGCTCACATGTTATACCATTTTGACAAATAAAGAATGTGGGCAGGGGGAGTACCTGGCTGGAAACTGATTAAAGCAATGAGGTTTATTACCCATCATGCCCAATAACTAAGGGTAACAAAATCAACATCTTCACAATAAATGCTGCAAGAAAATTGCTTGTTCATGCGTAAACCCTAGATTGTCACTGCACAAAAAAGGTAGAACAGTCAGCAAAAGCCATTCACCACCACAAAAGTATGGTCGGAGGCTCTTCCAATACTACCCGGGTGTTTTTTTTGGTGAATGCATCCACCAGCTTAGAGGCCAAGTATTATTCACCCCTCCCCCCAAAACATTTTGAACTGATGAAAATAACTCAAAGAAGTATCTTTGACTGGCTACTTAAGTCTCAAACTATATCTAGCTGAGTCTATATCCCTGTTTTTGAATTAGTAAATTTAAGTCCATCATTCAGAACACATAATATTTTACTGAAAACAACTACTGCCTACCAACATCATCATTGAGCAGTTTCATGTATTAGAATGAACCGATCAAAGTCACTTCATACTACCCACCCAAAACCACAGCCATGCAATATTATGCTTTCATAAAAACGGGGAATAGAAAGACCAAGGAGTTTGACATGTACACACCAGAATTGCACAAATTAAGTCGGAAGAGAAGGCATCTCAAGTTCATCATCCAACATCCCATTTGATATTTCTGGTTTTTGAAGAGAATCTTTCCTACCACGTTCCAAGGTAGTTGCCTCATATATCCCTACAAATTTAGGGAGAATCAAACATAAGATCTCTTGAAATTTAGGCACAAAAACATTGCTTATGGTAAACTTGCACATGTTTCATGTCAAGGGCCAAAATCAAGGAGAGTTTATTTTTATTGCTTTGCATTGAAGATTTTTGCAGCATTTTCGAGAAATTTCAGCAATGAGTTGAGAAAATCAAATTTTACTGCAAAAACAAACATGAAAACGAGCTCCTTCATGGGAAATATTGAAAAGTGAATAGAGATAAGGGAAGTACAATAAGATTTCTTTATCACCTAATATGTTTTCAAAGCCATAATAGTCTATATTCAACAAGATGTGGTAGAGATGAAAGGATGCCGATTGTGTGTGAAGATTTGAACATCCAGCTTCTTGAAAAATTATGATTTAAAAAAGAAACCTCCATATGAAATTCTTTCCTATGTGTTTAGAGATGAATGCATCGCCATTTTGATCGAAAGGGGAAAAAAAAAACACTCCAAAGGAGATGCACCCTTCTTTATCCATGGTTCATTCACTTCAAGAAAAATGAAGAAGTTAACATACCAATGCCTAATATTGAGGAACAAATTAAAAAGCCTGCCAAGGAGAAGTCCATTTTGTAAGCAATCTCCATGACAATTATGCATCCTGCAGCTGCCATTAAATGTCTTGGAGAAGAGAAAACCATATGCAACCTATCAACAGATGAAGCAGTTGCAGTTATATATAAGTCTTACACTGTTTTAAGTTGAAATGCTTAAAGCTGAAATAAATGGAAGTTATCCATGCAAAATTACCACTGACAAAATAACATCTCTTGCATCTTTTATTTTCCAAAAATAACAGAAAAAAGAACAGTACTTGAATTAGACCATGCAGAACCTACAATAGATAAAAAGGATGCAAAGGGAATGTAGAACTGAGTGTTCTAGCACATAATATATGCACAAGTCTAAACATTTTGACGAAATAACGCAACAGGCTCTTCAAAACTAGAAAGATCACAAAAACCATAGAACTGCTTTAGTTACTGTCATACTTCTCCTCTGCGATGCTGTCAACGTAGAATACCAATATTATTCCAAAAAGAACTGTACTCAGAAAAGCCCAGGCAGAAAAAGGAAGTTCCATATTGCTATCAGAAGATCCCTGAAGTGTTCAATTTATGCAGAGGAAAGAACAAAAATTGTCAAACAAGCTAAGATACGAGAGATGAAACTAAACATGTATACTCAATGAAATTACGAGAATGAATAGAACAACAGAACCCTTACTATGATTAAGTCCCACATGGCCACGGGGAATAGAAAAGAAGTTGCAGAAGCAATGGTTATTGCATGAAGCCGCCTTTTCAGTTGATTCTAAAGGCAGAGAATGACAACAATACAAAATTATCTAACAGTTTTTTTTTTTTTTCTTTTTAAAAAATAGTTTGCAATATTGAGGGGGTTGGGGGCTAGTAGCTGATGGTTTTCAGTTGACAAAAAGGCTAGAAGATAACTTTAGATGCATTAACATCAATACCTTGAGTGAAACTCGCCTTGCAATCACCCTTCTCAGAGCTGATAAGATTCCAGCCAAGATGGGAACCATCATTTTACTCATGCCCAATACTTGTTCAGTCTGAACCTCTGAGTCGAGGCTGTCTTTGAATGGTATTTTTTAGTTAAGTTTATCAAATCAAACTAGAATAATCAGAACAAGAATAAAAAGATCATCTGTTTAGAGATTACAGAGAAAAATCAAATAAGGTGATACTAAACAGCTAGCCTATTGCATTGTAACATCCTAGATTTGAGGAAAGCCTATGAGAGGATATAGAATGGAGAAAGTGTTGCCAAGGCCCAGCCTTGAGATAAGAAATAAAAAGATGCCAACATTGCAATAAGCCCACCAACCTGGGAAACCAGAAGAAAAGACATCATCAGATATTTCAACCATTAATGTTGATGCTGAGCACATATAAAATTTTATTCTAATTTCTAATGGTACCACTGATTTCAATTCTAAACAGATACAGCAATAAAACTAATGTGCGTCCAACTACTTCTGAAGGTAAGGCAGCCCCAGAAAACAGAGGTACAAATCTGTTTTACGTGAATTAAAAAAAAAGTCGAATTAGCTATACGTTGTAGTTCAATGTGTTTACCTTTTTCCAGAGATGGCCTCTTCTACCATACAATACTGCAGATAATACTCCAAGAACAGCACCAGAATATTCCGCCAATATAGCACTAGAGAAAAAATAAAATGCAAATTAATATAGCCATGGGTACCATTTAAAGCTTCATATGGATAAAATCAGGTCAAGAGAACCTAGGAGTCAATCATAACACACTATAAAAGGTGGAAAGATCATTAGGCTCATGAATCTTAAGTTCAGGTTATGACGCCCGGGATTGTATAGAGAGGCTAATGCAACAACTATCCAATATTCTTGGGCTGTTAACAACTTCCATTTTTACTTTTTTTCCTTTTAGTAGCAGGGAAGTGGTGGCAGAGACAGCAATAAAAGAAACTTTCACACAGTTCAAATTAAAACAAAATTGCGCGATATTGCATCAAACATCTAGCCCAAAAAACATCATATAAGGCCAATTAAGTAATCCATGGAGATGACTTAATCCGACTTATTAAGTGCATCCTTGCCAATTTTTGACACAAATGTTTCAAAAGGCTTGGAGTTTAGAATTTGTGAAAGTTGCACCTTTCTAACAACAATCAAAAAGGGATCATGTCTGGAACTGTCCAAGCAAGGGCAAGAGATTTTTCTCCCCCATTTCCACCTTCAGATTTGGCACTACAATAAGACATTTCTACGCATTTTGCACAAATATAAATAATTAAAATGGAAAGAGAAACTTTCAAGATTCCTATAAATAGGAGGTTGAAAGCATAGGGGTTTCTCATAAACTCAACAAATAAATATATAGCAAATTACATTGTTTTTATAAATCAGACAAGGTTTCAAATATACAATACCATCTTATATGCCCAATCTAACCAAACTATGCATGTTTGAGACATGTAACCATAAACAGAAATAAGAAACAATGTTTAAGGCACCAGAAACGCACCTAAGTGGTCCACAAGATTTAAGCCCCTTTCCCCACAAGATGAAATATAAAGCTGTTATAGCACCATTAATTACAGAAGGAACCACCTGAAAATTAAGAGAGACTTCAAAAAGGAAAAATTAAGGAAAAAGATACAAGTGAGCACTCTTTCTTCCAATTGTTATTATCCTCCTCAGGAAAAGAAGCAACCCTACTTGACCTGTGTATTTGAGAGTGATCTTCCCTTCCAAGGCTTTTGCAAGAGTAAAAATAAGATAGATGAGGGAACCAGACAACTGAAGATAAAAAGTATCACTGAAGCTCCAGTCTGGGTCAGGTACCGATACATGGAATAAACTGACCATATTCTCAAGAAGTTCCCAACAATGTGGATTATCTGCAGAGGAGTTTGCCTACAAGTAAAAATAATTAATGGCAAAATCATCTAAGATCTAGCAAACAAAAATATAATACAATTAATTTATATACAAGTATATGAACATATAGTCATATAACAGTGTTTCAAATGTATTTTATTAGTATTTATAAATATATGAGAACATTTATTTTAATCTCTTAACAAAAAATCATTATCAAAAGTTTAATAGCTCAATGATTACGACTTTTAGAACAATACTTTAGCTAAACTAAGCTAAAATTTCCCATAAACTACATAGAAGTACGCAACACTGGTAGAGATTATTCAGTTTAGTAATGCTAAACACGCTAGTCGCTAAAACAAAGTAAGGGCACTGTTGAGTTGGCCAGAAAATGCTGGAAAATCGGAAACTTGAACAGAAACTTATCGGAACTTCATAGCATATCACTTTGAAGGCAAGAAATGCAGTTGACCTAAACTCCACAAATAAACGTAAGATTCAAATTTCAAATTCCTCCACAAATGTCATTTCTTCTAGAAAACCAAACAGAAAAACTAGGGTTCTAAAAAATAAAATTGAAAATTGAAAAAAAAAAACAGAATGAGAGATTTATTTTGTTTTAATACATACCTGAAATTAGACGATCCGCGAACCTCAGAGATTGGCCTTGGAGACATCATCTTCAAAAAAATGAAATAGTTTGTATCTGAAAAGGAGGATATTTATAGCTTATTATGAGAGAGTAGTTTAATTTGGATTAGACAAAGCTTAAACAGAGATTAATTACTGATAATTAGTGTATAACAAGCAAAAATAAAATGAGAGAATGAAATAGAAAAAACGAGAGTCCAAACTGAAAATTGACTGCTTTGGGCTGGGCTACAATCAAGGATTGGGCTTTAATTGTTCCATTTCTAATTGGTTTTCTTTATGACTGTCTAAAACCGTATCTTTTAAGTTTCCACAATACTTCAGTAAAAGAGTTTCTTTTTTTAATTGCAAACAGGATTAATAGGAATTTTTTAAAAACTAGAATACAGTATGTGTAACATAATGTGTATTTAAAAAATAATAAATAATGAAATAATTGGTTGAGAGGTAAATTTAAAATTTTATTAATTAAATTTATGTTAGTTCAAATCTTGTTGTATATATATTTTTCTTGATTTTTGTTAAAATGAAAAGACTAAAATACCATTGAATAATATGGCTTATTTTAATTACGGTAGGATATTTTTGTAATTTTTTAATCGAGTTGGTAATCGGTTAACCCGCGACACCAACTCAGTCAGAAGTTTTATTTATAGTAAGTATAGATGTACAACTAGTGGAGATAGTAAATTGTACATAATAAAAACATGTATATATATATATTTAAGGTTTTACTAATTTAATTAGAGCTGTTTAAATCTCAATGTATTCATATTTTTCTTGGTTTTTGTTAAAATGAGAAGACTAAAATGCTCTCGAATAATATGACTTATTTTAATTATAAAAATACATTTTTATAATTTTTTAACTAAGTTAGTATCCGGTTAACTCGTAACACTAATTTAGTCAGTGGTTTTATTAATAGTATATTGTTAATTGGCTTACATGTAAAAAAAGACTAACGAAAATGCAAAAAACCAATTAAGCCCCTATATTAAATTCACACTTAATTAAGCTATTGCCGTAAACTAAAATAATCAATTAAGCCCATTCATTAATGATTATTGACCACGTTAACTATTAAAATAAATTGATGAACTAATTAGATGGTGACATATGACAGCTTCTAGTTTAATATAATATTTTTCTCATAAAAATGATTAAAAAATTATTAAAAATTTTAAAAATTTTAAAAATATAAAAAAATAAAATATTAAAATTTACATAAACTTATTAAAAATGCAAAAAAAATTATGAATTATTTTATTTTTTTATAAATTTATATTAATTTTAATAAATTGTAAAAAATAAAATTGATATAAACTTATTATAAGTTTATATTTTAAATAAGTTTTATTAAAATTGATATAAACTTACTAAAATCGATATTTATTAGATTTTATGGTTTTTATGATACAAACTTATTTTAAAAAAATGTATTAGAATTCTTAAAATAATAATAATAATTTGTAAAAAAAAATTGTAATCAATGTTTTCAAAATCGGACCGATGGTCGAACCGATAAGGCCACCAATTTGCAATTTTGACTAACCAATCCAGTTCAATTAAATAAAACATGAAAAGTATTAAAAAAATATTGTTATTTTCCCAAGTCAACCAGTCTAATGGTTTTTTCCTGACCGACACCATTGTCAATTTCGGCTAAATAGGTCCAATTGGCTGATCTGGTCCAGTTCAAGTTTTTATGATTTTTTTTATAATTTTTATAAGTTTATATTAATTTTAATATTTTTTTATAATTGTGTATGATTTTTTATAGAATTTTAATACGCTTTTATAAAATTTTAAATATGTTTTATTAATTTTATTATTTTGTTTTATAAATTATTAAATTTTTTAATAATTTGTATATTTTTTTTATAATTTTTAAATTTATATCAATTTTCATATTTTTAATATTTAATAATTTTTATAATTTTTTATATTTTTTCTATTTTTTTAAAAATTTATGATTTTTTAAATATTTTTATTGTTATGATTTTTATATTTTTTTTCTAATTTTTTAATATTTTTATAGAAAAAAATATTAGATTAAACCAAAAGCTGCTAGATGTCAAAATCTAATTAGTCTGTTAATTTATTTTAATAGTTAATGTGGTCAATAATGAAAATCGTTAATGAAGGGGCTAAATTGATTATTTTAATTAATGGCATAGGCTTAATTAGGTGTAAATTTAGTACAAGGGCTTAATTTTTTTTTTTTTGCATTTTCTTAAGGACTTTTTTCACATATAAAATTGTAAATTTAAAGATTATTTCTTAAAAAAATGTTCAAAATATGTATTTTTTTAAGGTTACCTTGGTATCCATAGGTTTCAAGGTCCATAAGATATAAATTCACTAATGAATCTGTACCTTAACATCTATGAGTGTTAAAATTCTTTCTATTTAAAGGTGTTTATAGGTTGGGCCAAGTTAAGACCCAAATTTTAAAAAATTTTCAAACTTAAGCTTGAGCCTAACTTGTCCAAGTGCCTTATTTCACTGGTCAAAAAATACTTAAGAATTAATTTATTTAAATTTAATTATATAAATATATAAATGATATATTTTTTAATTTTTAAATAGTAAAACGGATTAAGCCAGAGTTGAAAAAATAAAACCCAAGCTCAATCCAAGTTGAATTCGGCTAATCGAGTTGTGCAGGCTACTCAACCCATAAACACCTTTATTTGTATTATTTATTTTTATTTTTTAATTCATTTGGTTTAGACTTAACAAATTTATTAAACTATTACATCAAACATGGAAAAAAATGAGTAACAAAGTTTTATTAACATCTCACTTAAATTAGACAAAAAAAAATCATAAACTTTATTTAAAATAGTATAACTACATCACAATACATGTTAAAAACAACTAATTATATAATAAAATAATATTACACATAAAAATTAATATAACTCCTTTTCCATAACCTTAGAGATGCTCAATTTCGGAAAAGCCTATTGTTGAAATGTTGGCTCTCACTTTCATTTGCAAAAAAACACCCTTTGTTGATTCTTCCTCTTGCATGGATATGTTGGTTCAAGTAGCAAATTGACATGCCGTCAATTATGGTTAATTTTACACTTACGAAGTTTGTTTTCTAAGTAATTTAATATTTTAATTTTTGTTTTCAGTATTTAGACCTTAAGATAGAAAGTTAATAAAAATAAGTGTTTTAAACACATTTTGTAGGTGTTGTGACCCAATAGGCCGACACAGGCCTTAGGTTGTACTAATTGATCTAATTGAGTGTGTAGAATGGATGTAATAGCCCATTTTTAGTGATATCGGAATAATGATTTTAGGACCACAATTTTGATGAGTAAATTATTATTTTAATGTTTAAGGGATTTTATTAATGTTTTATTAAATTTTGAGGTTTGCATGGTTAATTGAGTAAAAAGGACTAAATCGCAGAATGTGCAAAAGTTGAGTTATATTAGTTAAAATGGTCAAATGGCTATGAAACCTTAAAGTAAAGGACTCGAATGGTAAATAAACCATTTAATGAGTTAGTGGATTATGATGGATAGGTTTTATGGTAGTTTAAATGGTTATTTAAGGTTAATTTAGTAAATTAGTAATAAAAAGAAAAACTAAGTAATAAAACATTAAAAAAAGATCTTGTCTTCATCATTTTGAGTTTCAAACCCTAAAATTGCCATTGGAGAAGGAGAACATTCAGTCAAGCTTAGTTGATTTGCATGGTATGGTTTTAAGTCCCATTTTTAATGATTTTTATGTTTTTGTAATCATTTTAACTTAATCTAGCTAGCCCGGAGATCAATTTATAAAACTGTTAAAGGTTGAGAGTTATGACATGAATGTTCTTGAATTATTTTTGATATTAATTGATAGATTATGAATCTTTGTTTAGAAATAAACAAGTTTTGTAAAGTGATTTTTGATGAAATTTGCATTTAGGGATTGGTTTGTAAAAATAGTAAAAATTCAAGTTAAATTTATGAAATGATGGTTTTTTTGGGTTGTAATAATTCCATAAAGAATTCGGTTAGCCCATAAGAGGGATTAAAATGATTAGATTTCAAATTACGAGCTTAATGACTAAATTGTGAAAAGTTAAAATGTTAGGGGCAAAATAGTAATTTTGCATAAATATGAAATGTGGATTAAATTGAATACTAGAAGTATTAAATTAATTGAAATTGTCTATTTAGATCAAGATAAACTATGTACGGACCTAGAACAAGGCAAAGTAAAAGCTTTAGATTAGTTTGACCTAATTTCTATGCCCCTAGTCATTGGGGTAAGTTCGTATGAATGATTATCGTATAAATGTTATTTAAATTGAATGTTATTATGTTATTTATAATGTTAATGAATCGATATATAAACATATCTGAATCGATATATAAACATATTAATGTTATGAAAGATATTGAATCCCGGTTGTACCTTAGGAATTCTTAGGATACGAATGACATGTCATTAAGGATTTCATGTTTCGAGTGTCGGTCTTGAATGTCTTACTGATGGCTGAGGTCCTGCATTTGTTGCGGATTCTCCATAGCTTGTGTGAATAGCATCGTGTAGCTTACATTCTGACCCACAGCTCGTGTCAGCAAACCCATTTCATAGCTCATGTAAGTAATGATGTAAAGGAAAGGTTACTGTTATATGTAAAAGGCACACTTCGTATGAGCTTTCTTGATTATCCGATGAAATTTTAGATAGTTCAACAGGCATAAACGGGAACGAAAAGGAAAGTATGCAAATGGATTGAATCATGGCAACATGAACTACATGATGTTGTACATATGGTTGATTTCATTATATCATGGAAAAACTTACTAATTTGTGAGTGGTTGATGTTGGTTAGACATTTCTAAGCTTGTGGCATTGGTGTTGAATTGTATTTTAATTATGTTATTTATTCTGGAAATGGTAAGTTGCTTTTATGTTTAAATGAGCTTACAAAGCATTCATTATGTATTTTCTTTCTTATGTTTTATAGATTATCGGAAGCTCGATTTGGTTAGAAGCTCGTCAAAGATCTATCATACTATCCAGAATTCTTTTTGGTAATTTTTGAGCATTTTGGCCAAAATTTATGATGACATGTATAGGATGACTTATAATGTTATCTTGATGAATGGTTTGTTGGTGTTTTGGCATGTATAAGTTATGAACTTATCTTAGTTTGGTGCCATTTGATGCCTTGTCAAATTGTGTCATTTTGGTTGCCTAACTATACATGTTTGAATGACTCTTATGGTATGTTTGGAATGGAATGATAATGGTCAAGTTTGTGGCATGTTTAGGTAAGCATTGAATTATGATTTGATGATTGAAATGTGGTAATATTGACATGTTTAGGTAGGTGTTGTTGAATGCATTTAAGGTGCCTTTGAATGGCATAGTTAGTTGAATTAGTATCTTGAAATGGAAGATATATGTATGTTTAGGTAAGGTTTTGGAGCTTTAAAAGTGTGCATTATTGGTCTAGATGTTTATGTATAACATGGTTTTGAAATGGATTAATTTTAGGTAAATTTGGGTCGACACGAGTGTGTGACTCAACCGTGTGAGACACATGGCTTGGCGACACAACCGTGTGTCATCTAATGATTTCTTTAGGATGCAAGTTAGTTTGTTATACGGCCTAACACATGGCTTGGCACATGTGCATGTGGAAAACTCAAAGAGTTACATGACCTGGCACACGGGTGTGTGACACGGTCGTGTGACCTTACTCAGAGAGTTACACGGGTGAGGGCACGGGCTGTGACACGGTCGTGTGTCTCTAGTTCGAAGGTTACACGGCCTGAGACACGGGCATGTGTCTCAGTTGTGTGAGGCACACGGCCTAGCCACATGGCCGTGTGAACCCTGTTTCCAAATTTTTGTTACTTTTTCCTGGACTTCCAAATGATTTCAAATTGGTCTCGAATTGCTTCTAAGATATTTTTAGGGCCTCGAGGGCTCGATTTAGGGATGGTATGTATATGGTTGGTTTCTAATGTGATTAAATTATTAACTAATATTATGTTTAAATGTTTTTGATTGTATGGTAATACTCCGTAACCCTAATCTGGCGAAGAATATAGGTTAGGGGTATTACAATGGAGATATAAATGCCTAATTGACGTAGAAGCAAAGGTCAAGTGATGTACCAGCTTTTCGAGACGTCAAAGCACAAAAGGAGCAACACAATCTTTGGTGTCATGTCGCACCATGCAAAGGGTGTGGCACGATACACATCAACGTGCTGCCCAAGTTCATAGGAGTTATTTTTGTCCGCGCAATCAAACTTATATGAAAACCTAATTTGGGCTGCCAACACCACTATAAATAAGACATTAGGGGTTGAATGTAATCAAGTTGTCTTAGACACCTTCAAAAACCCACGTATTTTAAAATTAGTCTTAGTTTATATTCTTTTCGGTTTTTAAATACTTTCTTGTTCTTATTGAATCACTTTTATCACATCTTAAAAATAGAGTTATAAGAAATAGAGATAAAATTTGGATTTTTTTTAAAGCATAGGGCAAGAGAGTGCCTTAGAAATTATTTTGATAAGGAATTAATAAGAATGAGCTTACTAGTTTAGTGGTAAAGCCTTAGCTTTCCCTGACACTATAGCAAAACAGGTTTTTAGCGGTATTTTTTTGGCCCTATAGCGGCGCTTATAAGCATCACTAAAACAATTTGCGGCATTTTGATAAGCGCCGAAAAGAATGCCGCTATAGATAACACCGCTAAATTTTGCGACGTTTATGTGAAAAAATGCCGCTATAGAACATGACCTTTAGCGGCGCTTCTCATAAAAACGTTGCTAAAGAACATGACCATTAGCGAAGTTTGTGGGAAAAAGCCACTAACTTTAGCAGATTTTACCAACCTATTTTCATTCATATAGAACCCAAATTGTCAACATAATTTCCTATAACATCCAATCCAACCAAAAACTTCAAATCTAAATGATGCTATCACGAAAGAAATATATATGATCTAAATTAATAAATGAAATAAAAAAATATATTATATTCAAAAGTTATATTGTTAAAATATTTTCACAATAAGAAAACAAAAGTCCAAGATGGTGGATTCTACGACTGCTGAAACATTTCATCATATTATGAAGCTGTAGCCTCTGATTCCTTCGCTGCTGCCTCTGCTTTAAGTTGTAGCTGGAGTTCATCATATTTTCTTTGAGCCTTTGCTTCTCTCGATGCTGCCTCTACTATAAGTTGAGCAATTTGCTCAACTGTGCTCGCTTGCATCTGAGCCATCTGGTTTCTTAACCTTTGAACTTCAACTTGAGCCTGATTCCCCGAGGCATGTATTGCTGCGAGTTGGATCCAAAGTATTAGGTTGGTTAACAAAAGATCCTTGAAATTGAACCCGACCATACCTTTTAGGACCCAAAACTTCAGTAATAATTCGGTTATCAATGTCGTCAAGATTAACAGAACTATCACTTGAAGCAATCGTTTTATACTCCTCCCTTTTATCCTTTAGTTTCTCCTAATAAATCAATCAAAGAGTTAGAAACGAAATATATAATCAAAACAAATACAACATAACTTGGCATTATTTGCATTACAAGCAACGAATTAAACCATTATAATTAAACATGATAAATATTTAAAATAATTCAAATTTTATTAAGTAAATATACCATAATTTCTGCAGCTTCAGTAGTCATAGGAGATCCATCTTTCTTTCTATGTGTAATGTCAAAAAGCTTAAGGCGTCTTTTTAACCAGATGACAGTTCCTACAATATAGTAGGAAAAAATTATTTAGTAGAAAGTAATTAATATTTGACACAATTAATAAATTCAAAATACCTTGTCATCAACTACACAAGCAAACTTTTCGACCTAGCTGTATGCGTGAATTTTTGTTTTCCCCTACTTGTAGTTCCAACTAGCTCACAATCCTACATTATGAAATTATTATTACGTATATAGTAAATACTATAAACCAAAATACTTATAAGATTTTGGAAGTACATAATACCTCTCATTTCTTTTGAATTCCAAAATCTAACTACATCTTCTTGTTAGTGCCTCAGCATTCCTGGCGGGACATTTCGTAATTTCTCTTCAAGGCTTATATTTTTCTTAAAATATTCCTTCTTTAAAGTACTTTTATGGTCTCCCATTTCTTTCCTAATGCCTTTTTCATATAATCATCCGAAACCTCTAAAGCAAATCTCTCCTACAAATAACATAAGTTTAGAAAGTAAATATAAATGAAACTTAAACTAAAGTATTATAAATTACATTCATGTTATTACCTTAATATTATTGAGAGCTTGATTTTTGTTACTACCAGGCATATGATGCCATGACTCATAGTTGATAGGCAACAGATTGGCATTTCATGCTATAATGTCCAAGTATCCTGCTAAAAGTCTAGCTTATGATCTAATAGGCTGACCATGACTATTTCTAGCTACTTTGACACGCTAGACAGAATTTAGCTCGTATAAATATTTTAATAGCGTACGTCTTCAAGTTTTGTGCCTCCCACCACTTTCAGCTAAAAAAACGGTATATGATAATATAAGAATTTAAAACAAAAATCAATAATAAAAGTCAACATGCATGTCAATTAAAGTTAACATTACTTTAAATTTCTGCAAGTTCATCAATTGTATTCGGAACATTCGAAAATCCAATAGTAGTCTATTGTTCACTATTTGTTTCTTCTGAACTTGGAGGATTTTGAATAATACTTAGATCTTGCAATCTTTTTCTAGGCATTTTATCTGTAATACACATAAAATAGTTGAAATATTAGTCACTAATTACAACAATAATAGTATATATAAAATAGTTGAAATATTTAACAAGATCAAAATTTAAATTATAATATTACATATAATTAAAAAAATCATAAAATCTTACTACATCATGATTCATAAATATCTTCATCCACATCCTGGCAAACCCATTGAAATTGTGTACTAGTATTAGGGATAGTTTCATTTAAGTTTTGTTCTAGAAAAGACAATGTTTCTGATCTTTCATCGCTGTCAACTCTACTTCTATTGCCCATGTCAAACAAGTCTCTAGGAGTGTTACAGGAGTACAACGTGCCAACCCTTATCAGTTGGATTTTTCGAGTAAAAAACTTGTTTGACTTGAGAAGAAAATACATACGGCTCGTCTATCAATTGTTGTCTAGTGTGAATTAATCGAGAGAAGTTCACCATTGTAAAACCAATTTGATCTTTTTTAATTCTACGAGCAGTTTTAACATTAGCCTAATCACATCGAAATAAGACAACCTTCCGTTTTCCATAGTAATCCAACTCAATAATGTCTGTAAGAAGTCCGTAATACTCCACATTTCCCTCAATAGGATTATTGTCCCTAGTACTAGCATAACTTGTAATTGAAGAATTAACAACTATTCTGCCATTTTGAGTCCTCTTCAATCTTTCATGAGATTTTGTATGAAACCTGAATCCATTAATGAGGAAGGCAGTATATCCTTTTACTACTCTATTCGGACCTTGGGAAAGCCATTTAACTTCATCATTGACGTCCTTTCCACTCCAAACCTATTGAATCAAATGTAAATTGATTAATTATAAATGTTATATGAAAACATCATTATTTGTCAATGAAAGCTTTAGTTGCATACCGTTTTCCCTAACCATTCATGAAAAGATTCTGTGAATAACTTATGAATCTCTTGATGTTGTAATCTTTGGGAGCGTGAACGAGTTCTCAGGACTTGTTTGTACTCATTATGTTAAAAAGTGGATTACTTGGTTAGAAGATAAACAAATTAAAAAGATGAATATTTATCAAATTCTAAAACTTACTTGCATAATGGTTCAATTGAATCATGATGAAAAAGAACATATCGATGTGCTTGTATCCAAGATCTATCATCTAAGTGTGCAATTTCAACTTTACCGATTAGTTGTCCATAACTTTGAAATAGATAAGTTTCAGCTAAGTTATGATTAGTGAGCCCAGCATTTCTATTTGGTCTATTTAGTTTTGTTTCAACATCTTCTAAATATCTAGAGCAGAAAGTCATACACTCCTCTACCAAGTAACCTTCAGCAATTGATCCTTTTGGATAACGCTTATTACGATAATAAGACTTAAATTTGCATAGGAACCTAAACATGATATACAACATTATCAAAATGAATGAATGAAAACTTTACAAATAAATTAGCACCTCTCTATAGGATACATCCACCGATAGAAAACTGGCCAACCAAATTTTGCTTCATGAGGGAGATGGATTAGCAAGTGCACCGTAATAGTGAAGAATGAAGGTGGAAAGATCTTCTCCAAGTTGCATAAAGTCAAGGTGACTCAATCTTGTACTTTCTCTAGTTCTTCAACAATCAAAACTTTGCCACAAATAGCTTTCATTATATTGGATAGTTCAATTATACAAGACGTCACCTTTTTTGACATACAACACCGCAAAGCAACTGGCAGTAAATCTTGCATCAAGATGTGATAATCATGTGATTTTAGGGAACATAGTCTTCGATCTTTAAGACTCACACATCGAGATGTATTTGATGCATACGCATCTAAGACCTTTATATCCTTCAACATCGTGTAAAACACTTCTTTTTCTTTCTTCGACATTGTAAAAATAGAAGGCGACAATCGAGATTTTCCATTCGAAAGTAATTGTGGATAAAGATCACGCTGAATTCCCATGTCAACTAGATCAAGTCAACTCTGAAATTTGTCTTTCGATTTTTTATCGACATTCAGAATTGTCCCGATGATGTTCTCGCAAACATTCTTTTCAATATGCATGACATCAAGATTGTGTCGCAAAATGTGATGCTCCTAATAAGGCAACTAAAAAAATACTTTTTTTTCTACAAGTCCAGCTCATTAGGATCGTCCTCTTCATTAGATTCATCATCATTCTGCCGGTTAACATCACCAACATACGCCTCCTTTGGTCTTCTCTTTGTTTGCGTGTTGGGTGGTTGATTCATCTTCCCATAACTAAAATTGATATCTTTTAACATGAGCAAGATTTTAGATCTAATGGTCTGCTCAGGAGCTTCTCTAAACTCTTCTGTACCATCAAATAGAGTCCTCTAAAATTTAAATCTATGATTTCTATCTAACCACCGATGATGCCCCATGTAAGAGAACTTTTTCCCATTATATAACCACTTCGAACATGTTTGCGCTGCACAACAAGGACAAGCATAACATCATTTGGTACTCTAACAGATAAATTGACATAAGCTGGGAAATCATTAATAGTCCACAACAAAGTTGCACGTAAATAAAAGTTCTTATTTCTCGAGACATCATATGTTTCAACACCTGCCCATAACTGTTTCAACTCTTCAATAAGTGGTTGCATATAAATGTTAATATCATTCCCAAGACATTTCTGTCTAGGGATAATCATAGATAAGATAAAAGAATTTTGCTTCATGCAAATCCACGGAGGCAAATTGTAAGGAACAAGCATTATAGGCCAAGTACTGTATGAAGTATTCATGATTTTAGAAGGATTAAATCCATCAGATGCTAGCCCAAGCCTCACGTTCAGATGATCGCTTGCAAAGCTTGGAAATTTACTGTCAAATGATTTCCAAGCTAAAGAATCCACGGATCCTTAATAATTCATCATCGGTTTGTTGATCATGATGCCACATCATAGACTCAACTATTTTTAACGACGTGAAAAGCCTTTGAAGACCTGGTATTAGTGGAAAATATCGTAAAATCTTTATTGGCTTCTTTTTTTATTGTGTCTCACCTTCGTCCTCATTCACATCTTTTGCATTCCTATTCATCCAACAAGATTTACCGTAAACATGACAAGATTGCTGGTTTTTCTGATCACCCCAATACAACATGCAGTCATTTGGACAACTATGAATTTTGTTATACCCAAGGCCTAAATATTTTATCAATTTCTTCATATATTTACATGAATGAGAGATTTTTGCAAACGGAAACATATCTCTCAAAAACTCTAACAACAGTGTAAAAGAGTTTACAGTCCACCCTCTCAAACATTTTAAGTGAAAAAGATGAATGCAGAAGGACAGTTTTGAAAATTTTGACCCCTCATAAAGTTCTTCATTTATTTCATTAAGTAACTTGTAGAACTTCGCCGATTCTTCATTTGGCTCTTCATCAGGTGTACTTCTTCCCGTTTCGATAAAAGCATTTCCACTAATATCACAATCATCGGATGCTATAATTTTAGGTGGAAATGATTGCAAACCATGACTGTGCATATTAAATGCATGTTGCAACATACCTTCCATGTCATCTTCTCTAACAGACTGATGGTAAGCATTATGAGGATAAGTCGGATTAATCGTTAAAGAGGTTCTACAAGGTGTACATTCTCCATGAAAAATCTATTTTTTATACCCCCGAATAAAGCTATCAACAATTAGATGTTCATAGACAACTTCATGAAAATGCCAAATGATGTTGCCACTCTTCTTACATGGGCAAGGAATCATATTCTCTTGGCTTGCATTTTGAAATGCAAAATTTAGAAAAGTTTGTACTCCATTTTGATAGTCGTTGCTTACCCTTGACAAATCCATCCAACTCTTATCCATTTCGTAGTTCTTGAAGTCTAAAGTTGACAATAAATTACAGTTACTTAGGTATTCTAAATAGATTTAAATCATGTCATTGTACTAAAATAGATAATATATATCAAGTATCAAGTTCTAACTATTTAAAAGATATATATTAGTGACAACATTTTGGGTTCATTTATAAGTATAATTAAGAGTAGGGAAAAACAATAGTGTTGCCTTAATTTCTGTGATTTTTATATTTTTTGATCCAAAGTTTTATGTAAATTATGATATGATATATATATTTTATATTCTTTAAATGTTAGAAATTGCATTTTTTATATTCTTTAAATGTTTATGTAAGTTATGATAATCATAAACCTTAAATGTTTATATAAATTATGATTATCATATTTAAATATTAACTTTAAATATTGACTCTTTCAATTATACTCTTTTAATTTTTTAATTTGAATTCTTTTTTATCACCTTTATGTTTACTATACTAAACATTAAAATTGATCAATTTAAATTTAGGGTTTAAAACAAAAAAATATTAAAATTAATTGTGTTACGGATTTTATGAAAGGATAAATAAATTTTAAATATACAGATAAACAATATTTATCTTTATGATAATTAAATATATTTATTTTTATGATAATATTTATGAAAAATATTAAAATAATTTTAAAATTAAGATAAATATTATTTTCCTTTAAAAAATTTATTTTAATTAAATAATATTTATTTCTATGATAAATATTATATTATGTTATATTTTTTAAATTTGAACTTTAAAGATATTAAATTGATTATTTAATTTGATTATTTTGTTTTTTTATTAAAGATATTAAAGATTTTTTATTTCTAAGAACATTTTACCGAATAAATGATTTTACTTAATATCAAAACTCAATAAATCAAATTAATTTAATCTTCTCAAAACATATAACTTGAATAAACCGTTTTACTTAATATCAAAACTCAATGAATTGAACTAAAGTAGCCTTTTTAAAAACACATAATTGAATAAACGGTTCTAGTTAATATCAAAATTCAATAAATTGGACTAAATTATCTTTTTTAAAAACGCATAATTGAACAAGCGGTTTTACTTTGTATAATAGAATAAATGGTTCCACTTAATATCAAAACTCAATAAATTGAACTAAATTAACATTTTTAAAAATTCATAATTGAACAAACGTTTTTACTTAATATCAAATTTCAATAAATCAAACTAAATTAAGCTTATGAAAATGTATAACTAAATAAACGGTTTCGCTTAATATCAAAACTTAATAAATTGAACTTAATTAACCTTTTTGAAAACACATAATTAAATGATTTTACTTGATAATTAATCGAACTAAACTAACCAAATTTATTCAATTACAATCAAGTTTTAGTGCAACTAATACTAAACCCTAATTATTGAGTTAAATTAATCATTAAAATGTAAGAATTAATTTGAATGTCACAAAATATGTACAGTAATAAACTTGAACATTTATAGACTGAAATGGAAACAAAAAAAAACTTTCAAATTGATTGCAAAAAAGGAATGAATATTCAACCAAACTTTCCTAATAATCAACACTATGGAACATTGTGAAACCAAAACCGATTTAATACCTAAGGAGCAAAAGAGATCACATACATACTCCACGAGCATATAGGTTAAACAAATAAAAACCCACTATAAGTTTACTTGAAATGGTACCCAAAACATTCAGGCAAGCAGTTTGCATGTATAGGGCAATGAAGGCTTTAACAGTTTGCAAGTAGCATATCCAGATAAAGACAATAGCATGCTCAATGTAAATGTTGTCACTCATATTCAATTTCATGAAATGGCAAAGCATGCAAAAAAGTTTACTACTAAACAACCTATTGAAATTCAACTCCATTCTAAAAGTATCAACTAGATAAAATGTGGGGTATTTAGCATATCGCAATATGACCAAGCATCAAATATCAAGCGAAGAGAAAGCAGTAGTTTTAAATATAATGGTGAAATTCACTGCTATTACCTTTACAAACTTTGGCCTAGTTAATTTGGTTTGACCCAAAAAGAGAAAGAAATAGAAATTTTGGAGCTCAATAACTGCGCTGCAAAATCGTGCTCTATATCAAGAACTTGCTGATGTAAAAACTCAACTATATTAAACTTAGTCAACAAGGGAAAATGATTGTCTACACTGATATGGACTAAACGCCATTATAAAACACATATTTATACATGGGAAGCCCCTAATAACTTAAAAGCATATCTGAGTTTCAGTAGGTAAAAATTAAAAAAATTAAAAAAATTAAAAATGATTGTCCACCAAGAAATCAAGTCAAGGAAATAAACAAAAGAAATATAGGACTAATGAAACAATAAAAAATTTCACAAGCATATCTATATGTCGCTATTTTAATCACATAAGAAACTAAATAAGCAAACTGAAAACCAGTTACACTAAAGCTGTCACCACTTATGCTTGTTCCACAAGATAAACCAAAATCAAACATTAATAAATTACTAATTTTTGTTTGAATAATAACAAAAAGAGTGAGGATAACACAAGATTCCACTTATGTCAGACTACTCCATGGAATTTGTACTATTACTTAACCTCAAAATTCCAATTTTGAAACACATTTCAACACTCAACACTCGAGGATAAAAAGCATGAATCAGATTCCCACTGGGACAAACCAAAAATTGTTTTTTTAAAAAAATTGTTCAAATTATAAAATACTAAACAAGGATTTGGTTACATCATATATCAAGCATTAATATTGTAACATCCTGAATTAGGGCCTAGTCAGAATAGTGGTTTTGAGACCACAAATCTGAAGTGAAAATATTTATTTTATAATTATTATAAAGTCTATGATATGTTTCTATACTTATGTGAAAATTTCATGAGGAAATTTTATGTGAAAAGTGCCTTATTGAACTTTAGGGACTAAATTGAATAATTTGTAAAACTTGTGTTTTAGAAGCATTTTGCATGAAATTGAATTAGATTATTAATTAGAGGTCCTTAATGAGTAACTAGACAAATGATATGTGTTATTATGATTTAGTCAAATATGTTAGCTATATTGAGTTATTTGTAAATGGCCATGAGATGTGGCTCATATTGATTATGGGTTGTAAGTTTAGCTAATTATGCTATGTTTAATGATGACAAAATTATGTGGTTGCCTTGCATGATTGATAGTATGTCATGTGTGTTGGATGTATGCTTTATGACCATTCGAGATGGTCATAATTTTGAAGTAATTGTATGATTTAGAAACAAGATGATGATGGTTAAACATGAGTGTCTGATGGATAAGTTGGTAACCTTGGTTTAATGGTAAAAGTGGGCATCAAAATGACAAGTCTTGTGAATGGGGATTAATAAATCTAGACTTGGTATTTCATGAGTAAGTGCATTATAAGAAAAAGGATATGTTAGTATGATAAATGTGTCTTAACAAAGAGTATTATTAAAATGATGCCATGAATGGTGATTTGGATGTGTGTAAGGTTGTAAGGGATTATGAGTAACATAAAGGCTTGGAAAATAGCCTAAGTGTTGGCCACACAGGCTGAGACATGGCCATGTGTCATAACCGTGTGAGGAACATGGCCTGGAGACACGGGCGTGTAGCCTGGCCGTGTGGTTCAATTTGTGTGCTGGCGTCATAAACAGAGAGTTACATGGCCTGAGGACACGAGCGTGTCAAAGGAACATGGGTGTGCCCTATGTCCACACGGGCGTGGGACTCTGTTTTATGGTAAAATTTTCTAAGTTTTCCCAAAACTTTTCAAAGCTCCCGGTTTAGTCCCAAACCCTCTCTAAAGTATATTTCGGGCTTCGTAGACCCAAATAAGGGACGATGTGTATGGGTATGAAAAGTTTTGAATTAAAAGAAATTTTATGGCTCAATTTTACATGTTTGTATATGCTTAAGTTCGGTAATGCCTCGTATCTTGTCCCGGTGTCAGACTTGGGTAAGGGGTGTTACATTTAGTGGTAATAGAGCTATGGTTTAGTCGGTTCTCGGACTAACCTAGCATGTGTATGAGAGTCTAGCTATACATGTCACGGATCTATGATAGTGTGATGTCTCCCGATGCGAATGAGAGCCATTTTGTTTAGACAAAGGAACTCTCCAACCGAGCTACACCCAATCACATAGATAGTGATACTAAAGTATATGAATAAAGTGCAATTTCTATGAGTTAAATTTCGGAAAGGTATGAATAAAAATTCATGATATGTATGTACATATATAAGAAACGAGAAACATGAAATAGAATGTGTATATGGCTTAATGAGCTTATCTATGATTGATTGAAAATTTCATGATGTATAAGACTGATTTGCTTGAGTGAATGCATGTGTTTAGACGACTTACCAAAATTATTGATGGGATGAATATTCATGTATATCTGTTTGGATGATTATGGCGGGCAAGCTCGTATGGTTTAAATAAATGTGTTAAATTGCTTGGCTTGATTTGCATGATCATAATGATGTGTATATGATGATACTTGAAATGAAAGTTTCGATTGTAATATAGTTATCCATATTTGTTTGGCCCTTATGTGGTGTTGTGTGCATGACTAGTTTGATTAAATGAATGGGATAAGTAAAGTCATCTAGAATTCATAGAATGTATGCATAAGAATACTTGTTTAGATGAAATAACTGAAAAGTTGGCGTAAAACAAATATGAATGTTAGTTTGTCCGACATGAATGATATGATTGTGATACTGTTGCTATGATGATGAAAGTTGTGTCACATGTATATGTATATGAGAGTCGAGTCAGAGGCCCTACGACCCATCCCCCTTACCAAAGTGGTGTTTTATAATGGAATATCCTGAGATTTGTGTTGAATAAGTTTCCGGGTGAGAAACCAGAGAGCTTGATGATAGAATAATCATAAACATGATTAGAGATTGAGAATGAATGGATATGAAAAGATAGAACTAGAGAAATATCGGATTGACCGAAAGATTTATTGATTTTCGTAATATCACAGTCAGTAAAAGGTCAACTTTGGAAATTGGTCTGTTCTGAACTGATGTTAGGAAATGTACTAATTGAAATTCCTTCATGAGCAGATCTCCTTTAGTGAAAAGAATAATATGGAATTTTGATGCAGAAATAGTTAAAGGAATAATGTTTGAAACATGAGATGCCTGAGTATGGAAATTTTAGTGAACCGATGATGGATATCTCTCTCAAGACACTCTATGAGTCCATTTATTTTCAAAAATTGTTATAATGGTTATATATATTTTCTCTGATGAATTCTTGTAATATGGGAACATTGACTAATCTTAATGTTAGAGGAAAATATTGTCAGTTTGATTGGTTTATGATCTACATGATCTTATTTTTTTCTTTTTGGTATTCCGTTACTTTCCATCTGTTGGGAATTAATGAGAAATTGTGTATGGTGCCATGATTCTGTCACTACTAATGATTGCTCTATCTGATTATATATATATGCAGGAAGTATATTGTTCTTGACGTATTTGTTTCCAGTGGGTTCAAATGATGTCTTTCTCGATTTCCTTTCTCTAAAAAATCATTGAGACCATTTATATTTTCTCATGAGCTTTGTTCACGGTCTTTCGATACAATATTGTAATTTGGATTTCTTTATCTTGGACTTATCTATCTAGGATTTCTTTATGTTGGATTTCTTTATTCTGGGTTTCTCTATCTTGGTTTTCTGGTTATCCTTATCTGGTAACTTGTTGAGCATGGCTTATATTTAAAGTACAATCTTCAGCTTGTGATATATATATATATCAAGTATGACTATGTTTTCGGCTTGATCGTAGTGATGTGATGATTCTAGTATTCGGATTTCTCAAACTTTTGTGTAAGAATTTGACTTTGACAGAGGCTAAGTGGAGAAATTTTGAGTTTCAAATTGTATGGCGGAGTAAGTTGTCAGCATTAATATATTCAGTTGAGACGTCTGGGTTGCTTGAGCTATCAAAATTGAAATGGTCTTTGATTAGAATGATGAGTGAGTTTTGAATGATTGCAAGCTGAATCGTTTTATTGTCTGGAAGAGAGGATTTCTTGAAATGTCATTCATGAATGATTAAGACCGGCTTGATTGTTCAATCCTTGTAAATTAATTGTTTGAAGAATTAAATGAGATATTCATGTCTGAGAATAAAATTTCATTTTGTTTATGGGCAAAGGACGGGGAGTCTAAAAGAAAAGTGTATGTTCCCTAAAAGACTTTGATACGACTTAAGGCTACTATGGATGATAGAATTTTCACCTTGTGAAAGTTGAAAAGTCTATTACATGCTAGTAAAGTTTTGAATAGATGAGAACATTGTTAACTGAAGCATTTAAATCGGTTTAGTCTGCGTTGGGCAAAGACTTCTTGATTTTCAGTGATGTGTTGATGTATGATTTGTAATGTGTTTAAAGACAATGAGACAATGTGATAGCTTTAGGTATTTGATGCCATGTAAGATCTGAGTTATGATAGTGTAGCTGACTTGAATTTATTAAGTCAAGATGAGATGATTATTGCATGATCCTTGAGGAAGCAAATTGTGGTTACGAGTACTTGGATAGTTATTAAATGTTACAAGGTTGGTAAATTATATCGGTACGTCCCGAATTTTCGCTCCTCAAATTCATGGAATTCTGTGTCCTTATGATTGTTGGATTTTTTGAAATTCTAATCTCCACTAATCGGATTGAAATCTGAGTTTTATATCATGGTTTCTTGTGAAAGCTCAAGGAGGTTTCAAATTTTAAAGGCAATTGAGAGTTGAGTCCGCAAGCTTTCAGACGGTATGAATTTAAAGAGTATAAGGCTATGATGAACTAACTAGTTCACCATTTGAATTCAAAAAGATTTAAGTATGCGTGTATGTGTAACATGATGGAGTGGATCTGATCATTGTGTATAAGGGTAAGAGTTGAAATTCAATCGATGGGCGGCATTGCAATGAACCACTCACGGTACTAGTATGGGAAAATAAAAAGATAAGTATTAAAAGCTCAGTCAGAGTGAAAGTTCTTTAATGAAGATTACGAGATTGGGGAATTTAAGTGAAAACCAAAACCACTTTCTTGGTAAGATTTTCGGGGACGAAAATCCCTAAAGGGGGGAGAAATGTAACATCCTGAATTAGGGCCTAGTCGGAATAGTGGTTTCAAGACCACAAATCTGAAGTGGAAATATTTATTTTATGATTATTATAAAGTCTATGATATGTTTCTATGCTTGTGTGAAAATTTCATAAGGAAATTTTATGTGAAAAATGCCTTATTGAACTTTAGGGACTAAATCAAATAATTTGTAAAACTTGTGTTCTAGAAGAATTTTGCATGAAATTGAATTGGATTATTAATTAAACGTCCTTAATGAGTAATTTGACCAAGTTTTAAAAATTTTGGACAAAAATGGGCTTGGAAGGGTAAAATTTGAAAGAATAGTAAAACTGGCATTTTGGTCATTTAGGGGTAAAATGAACTAAAAGACAAAATTAAAAGCCAAATGTGTCCATCTTCTTCCTAAGGACCGAAATTCTCATGAAAAACACCATTGCTAGGGTTTCCAAGCTTCCAAGCTCAATAGTAAGTGCTTCTGAACCCCGTTTCTAATGTTCTAAGCATTTTTAAAGTCCCGGTAGCATGATCTATCTATTTCTACCATAATTTTGAGCTAGGGTGTAGCGACGTAAAAAAAATTTAGTTTTGCTTGGTCGCTAATTGTGGCGATTTATTAAACATTTGAAAACCAACTTTCGATTTTATTAACAAAGGGAGTCGCCACCGATCTTTTTTTATAGGTGTGATCGGACACCTAATAAAATTATTTTAAAACAAAAAGAAGGCCAAATTTAGGTCTACATGAAAGTCCAGAGAAAAATTGGGGTTCGGGAGTCAGTTACGCATGAGGAAGGTATTAGCACCCTCGCGACGCCCAAAATTGGTATCTCATAAACATGTGTTGACTTGATTTTCAAAAATACGAGTTCAATATAATATTTAATCGTGATCCGATTGAAAAATGAGAATTTTTAGTTTTCGATTTTTTTTAGAAAGGGTGTCCCGTTTTTTAACACAAGCCGACGAATTTAACCCAACATAGCGATGTAATCGATGGCTTAATATTAAATCGGTACATTGCCTTATTTTTGAAATTAATTAAAACATGAGAAAAAATATTCCTAAAGTGAGAAATTAAAAATAGATAAAGGACGCAAAAAAATGATATCATTAATGAAAAATATTAACATGGAATACTAGAATATTAGAATAACAATAATAATGATATTTACAAAATAAAAACAAATCATGTACTAATAATAAAATAGGAAAAATGATATATTTGGTAATAATAATATAAAATAATAATATGTACATAAAAATACATATATATTTGCATATAATAAAAGTATGTAATAATAATAATATCTACAATAAAAGAAAATATTAGGAAACGTACATAAAAAATATATACATAAAAAATTTACAACAATAATATAAAATAATGATATGTGCAAAAATATATATATATACATATGTACATAAAATATACACTAATATAATAATAGTTATAATAATACTAGCAATAGTAATAATTTGTAATAATAATATATACACAATATGGTATTTAAAATATATATATGTATATAATAGTATTTAAGAATATATACATAAGAAATATATAACTAATGGCATTAAAATATATATACATAATATATATAAAATACCTAAAAAAAAGAAGGGGGAAAGAAGAGAGAAGGGAGGGGGGAAAGGAAATCCGGCCAAGGGGAGGCGGTCACCGGTCGATCGTCGGTCACCGCAGGCCACCGCCCACGGTGGCCGGAAAAGGTAATTTTTTTAACAATATATGTATATATAAAGAAAGAAAAAAAACAACACAAAAACAAGAAAAAAAAGATTCGAAAGAAGAGGAAAAAAGAAAAAGATGCAACCTTTTTATTGATGTTTCTTTTGTGTTCAAAATTTGAAGGGATTTTTGTGTTTTTTTTCCAATCTTTGTAAAATCCCCCCTTACATGATTTTGAATGGCTTTTTATAGCCATCTTTTACATGATTTTCTATTATTTTTTTTTCTACTTTGTAGGTGGTGGTGGTAGACAATGGATATCAAAAATGGGAGGAAAAATGGGGCAAGTGAGAAAGTGGCTAGGTGGCTAGGGTTTCTTGGTTTTTTTTGGGGGTTAGGTTTTTCTTTTTTTTTTGGTTAGGTTTTTTTTGCTTAATGGGCTTTTGAATTGGGTTTAATATTTGGGTTTTGTAATGGGTTTGGGTAGATGTAAATGGGTCATGGGTTAAGGGTTTTAGTGGGTTTAGAGGTTTGGTTGGGTTTTGATATAATCGGGCCCGGGCAATTTGGGCTTCTACAGCTGCCCCTCTTTGCTCATTGTCGTGCAACGATAATAGAGCAAAGACTTTCAAGGAAGACCAAATTTGCCCGGTCTTGCTAGGTCTTGACTTGCTTTGGAACTCTTCTTGTTTAGTTAGTCCCTTTTCTGTCCACCGCATCTTGTAGCTTTGGTTCAATCCACTGCAAATTCGGAGATATGCCTTGTAGCTTCAATCTGTTCCAATGTAACTTCAAGGATATGAGATTTGTGGCTTCGATCCGCTTCACTGTAACTTCAGAAAGATAAGATCTACAACTTCAATATGCTCTTCTATCGCTTCAGTGAGATAAGGTTTTGGTCTTCTCTTCTGCCACTTTAGAAAGGCAAGACCTGATATCCTCGATCAGCTCCACTGCAACTTCAATTAGCTTCACTGTAACTTCAGGGATATAAAATCTGTGTCTTCGATTAATTCCAGTTTTTATTCTTTACTCGGCATGTGATCCTGAGCTTAACTCATTTCTCGCAATATGAATTGACTCTTTAAAACTAGACATTAAAAACAGAAATTGAAAATAGCTCAGCAGGTGAGCCAAGGCTCAACTCACTTCTCGCAATATGAGTTGATTTTTAAAACAAAATTTGTAAAACAGATTATGAAAATACCTCGATATGTGACCCGAAGCTCAACTCACCTCTCGTAATATGAGTTGATTTTTGCAAAGCATAAATTAAAAAAAAAAACATCAATTGAAAATACCTCGGTGTGTGGCCTGAGGCTCAACTCACCTCTCGCAGTATGAGTTGATTTTTTTGACAAACATAAATTGAAAAAAAAATTGAAAATACCTCAGCGTGTCCTGAGGCTGAACTCACCTCTCGCAATATGAGTTGATTTTTTTTGGAAAAACAAAATTTGAAAAACAGAATTTGAAAATACCTCAGCGTGTAAGTTAAGGCTCAACTCACCACTCGCAATATGAGCTGATTTTTTTTGAAACACAGAAATTGAAGAACAGAAATGGAAAACACCGCAGCGTCTTGAGGTTCAACTCACCTCTCGCAATATGAGCTGATTTTTTTGAAAGACAGAAATTGAAAATACCTCAACGTGTCTTGAGGCTCAACTCACCTCTCGCAATATGAGTTGATTTTTGAAACTTAACTTGAAAAGCAGATTTTGAAAATGCCTCGATATGTGACTCAAGGCTCAACTCACCTTTCGCAATATGAGTTGATTTTTGAAAAATATAAATTGAAAAAAAATACCTCAGTGTGTGATCTGAAGCTCAACTCACCTCTCGCAATATGAGTTGATTTTTTGAAAGACAGAAATTGAAAATAGCTCAGCGCGTGAGCCAAGGCTCAACTCACCTCTCGTAATATGAGTCAATTTTTTTTGAAAGGCAGAAATTAAAAAACGGAAATTGAAAATACCTCGGCGTGTGATCGAGGCTCAACTCACCTCTCGCAATATGAGTTGATTTTTTTGAAAGACAGAAATTGAAAATAGCTCAGCGCGTGAGCCAAGGCTTAACTTACCTCTCACAATATGAGTCGATTTTTTTTTTGAAAGGCAGAAATTGAAAAACGGAAATTGAAAATACCTCGGCGTGTGACCTGAGGCTCAACTCGCCGCTCGCAATACGAGTTATTTTTTTTTGACAACAGAAATTGAAATTACCTCAGCGTGTCCTGAGGCTCAACTCACCTCTCGCAATATGAGTTGATTTTTTTTTGAAAGGCAGAAATTTGAAAAACGAAAATTGAAAATACCTCGACGTGTGACCTGAGGCTCAACTCGCCTCTCGCAATACGAGTTGATTTTTTTGACAACAGAAATTGAAATTCCCTCAGCGTGTCCTGAGGCTCAACTCCCCTCTCGCAATATGAGTTGATTTTTTTTTAAAATACCTCAGCGCGTCTTGAGGCTCAACTCACCTCTCGCAATATGAGTTGATTTTTGAAACATACGAAAAATTGACAATACCTCAGCGTGTCCCGAGGCTCAACCCACCTCTCGCAATATGAATTGAATTTTGAAATAGAACATCAGAATACCATAACATGTCATCTGGTGGAACTCATGTGTCTTTTCAGCTATCATCACATCTTCTTGCTCTACTGGAGTACCTGTATATGTCATGCATGATGTTATCATGATATGTAGATGTTTGTCTTAAATGCTTTTATGCCTACATGATTATGCAGTGCTCCTTAAGCATGTTTGTCGTATGTCCATTTAGCCACGATTGTTGAGGATTTGTGTTCATTGCTTTGATTCTCGACTTTCTCTTCAGGCCTTATACCTGTCTTCAAGCTTCACGAGTAATCGACGTTTCTCAGATATCACTCTTCTGCCCCCGATTGAACTTTGTTCTTACTTTGAGACTCTTGTGCTTATCAAATTTTCATCCAGGTAATGCTTAACATTTCTTTTGTTTAGAGTATGTCATTTCACTATTTATCATGTAAATAATGAGATGCATGAAAAAGGTCAAATAGGGACAAAAATGATATTTCATATTTATCTATTTCAAATGTGGCAAACAAAGCAAGTTAAACAATGAGAGTAAAAAATGTCAAAAAGAAAGAAAGGATCGTATTCAACGGATACAAATGCTCTAGATATTCAACACATGAACTCTTCCTCATTCCTCAATCAAAACTCTTTTCGAGCGCGGCTTCTTACGTAGAAGATTTTGAGCTTTCAGAAATGCTTCAAATACTGTAGCCTCACTGCTTGACCTATCTTTCAACCGCCCGGTTTGTTTCATTAGGACGCCCTCTCGGGTTTTCATCCTAATCTTTTTGTACTAATCAAGACGCCTTTTTCGGGTTTTCGCCTTGATCCCTTTTTTTTAAGATGCCCTTTTCGGGTTTTCATCTTAAGCATAATATTTCTTCACAGCATCTGAGTTCACTGGATTCGACAACTCTTTCCCATCCATCTCGGTAAGGATCAAATCTCCTCCTGAGAATGCCTTCTTTACGACGTACGGTCCTTCCCAGTTTGGTGCCCATTTCCCTCGCAGATCTTTTTGTATTGGGAGAATTTTTCTCAGCACGAGTTCTCCTTCATCGAATGCTCTTGGTCGTACCTTCTTGTCATGGGCTGCTATCATTCTTTTTTGGTACATCTGCCCATGACAAATTACCCTGAGACGCTTTTCTTCAATGAGGTTCAGCTGATCATATCGAGCTTGTACCCATTCTGCTTCTTCTAACTTTGATTCCATTAAGACTCGTAGAGAAGGGATCTCAACCTCGATAGGTAGCACAGCTTCCATTCCATAATCCAGAGAGAAAGGAGTTGCTCCCGTAGATGTTCGTACAGATGTGCGATATGCAAACAAAGCAAATGGAAGCTTCTCGTGCCAATCTTTAAACGTTTCAGTCATTTTCCCAATGAGCCTCTTAATATTTTTATTGGCTGCTTCAACAGCCCCGTTCATCTTTGGGCGATAGGGCGAGGAGTTATGATGCTTTATTTGGAATTGCTCGCATACTTCCTTCATCATCTTGTTATTCAGATTCATGGCGTTATCTGAAATGATTCTTTTAGGCAAACTATATCGACAAATGATTTCCTTCTTCAAAAACCTGCAAACTGCAGTCTTGGTCACATTGGCAAACGAAGCGGCTTCTATCCATTTTGTGAAGTAATCAATGACCACAAAAATGAATCGATGTCCATTAGAAGCTTTCGGGAAAATAAGCCCCATAACATCCATGCCCCACATAGAAAAAAGCCACAGAAAAGTCATGATGTGAAGGGGCGAAGGGGCTACATGAATTTTATCGCCGTAGATTTGACATTTGTGGCATTTTCTGGCAAAACTAATGCAGTCGCTTTCCATCGTCAACCAGTAGTAACCGAGTCTCATAATCTTTCTGGCCATACGAAACCATTGGCATGTGTCCCACAGATTCCTTCATGGACATCTTCAAGTATCTTTCTGGCTTCAACATCATCCACGCATCTCAAAAGTACTTGATCCTTTCCTCTTTTATACAGGATATCCCCATCAAGAACAAATCCCGCTGCCATTCTTCTGATTGTTCTTTTGTCGTTCTCATTCGCTTGTTCGGGATAGCTTTGATTCTTGATATATTCTAAGATATCATGGAACCATGGCCGTCCGTCTGCCTCTTTCTCAATGCTACAACAGTGTGCAGGGACCTCGTATATGCTCATTTTGAGGGGCATTATTTCTGCTTCTTTACTTGCTTTGAACATTGAAGCCAAGGTGGCCAGGGCATCAGCCAATTGGTTTTCTTCTCGCGGGAAGTAATGAAAAGTTATTTCTTTGAATTCTTTGATCAATTCAGCTACTAAATCACTGTACTTAATCAATTTTGGGTCCCTCACTTCCCACTCTCCACGGATTTGGTAAACCACTAGGGCTGAGTCCCCGTACACCTCTAAGATTTCGATGTTTCGTTCAATAGCTGCACGAAGTCCCATGATACAGGCCTCATATTCTGTTATGTTATTGGTACAGAAGAAATTCAGTCTTGCAGTGAACGGATAATGATTCCCGTCTGGTGATACCAGGATTGCTCCAATTCCATGCCATAAAGCATTTGACGCACCATCAAAGCACATCTTCCATGACTTCTCTTTTGATGACTCGGATTCCATTTCTGTGATGCACATTAAGTCTCCGTCTGGGAAATCAAATTTCAAGGGCTCATATTCCTCCGTCGTTCGATTCGCTAAGAAATCAGCTATTGCGCTCCCTTTTATCGACTTCTGACTTACATAGGCAATGTCATATTCTGATAGGAGGATCTGCCATCGTGCCATTCTTCCTAAGAGTGCCGGTGATTCCATCATGTATTTTATTGGGTTTAGCTTTGAAATTAGCCATGTCGTATGATACAACATATATTGTCTGAGTCTCCGAGCTACCCAAACCAGAGCGCAACAGTATTTTTCAATGGACGAATACTTTGCCTCATATTCAGTGAACTTTTTACTGAGGTAGTAGATCACCTTTTCTTTCTTCCCTGACTTGTCGTGTTGCCCCAGTACGCAACCCATTGAATTTTCAAACACAGTCAAATACAATATCAATGGTCTCCCCGGAGTTGCCGGTACTAGCACTGGAGGACTAGACAAATATTGCTTTATCTTATCCAAGGCCACCTGACATTCCTCATTCTAATTTCCCGGGTTATGTTTTTGAATAAGCCGAAAGATTGGGTCGCATTGGTTGGTAAGTTGAGCGATGAATCGGGAGATGTAGTTTAATCTCCCTAAAAATCCTCTAACTTTCTTTTGCGTGCGTGGAGGTGGTAACTCTTGAATGGCTTTTACTTTATCTGGATCAACCTCGATACCTCTTTCACTGACAATGAAGCCTAGCAACTTCCTCGAGGTAGCCCCAAACGTACATTTGGCTGGATTAAGCTTTAGTTGAAACTTTCTCAGCCTTTCGAACAACTTCTTGAGGTTCACTACATACTCTTCTTCTCCTCGAGATTTAGCAATCATATCATCGACGTAGACCTCTATTTCTTTATGCATCATGTCATGGAATAATGTCACCATAGCCCTCTGATATGTTGCCCCAGCATTCTTTAACCCGAATGGCATCACCTTGTAGCAGAACGTTCCCCACATTGTTATGAAGGTAATTTTATCCATATCCTCAGGGGCCATCTTGATCTGATTATACCCTGAGAATCCATCCATGAAAGAAAACAATGAATGTTTTGCTGTGTTGTCCACCAACGTATCAATATGTGGCAAGGGAAAATTATCTTTTGGGCTTGCTCGGTTCAGGTCACGGTAATCCACGCACATTCGTACTTTGCCATCTTTCTTTGGTACTGGGACTATGTTAGCCACCCATTCTGGATATTTGGAGGCTTGTAGGAAGCCAGCATCAAATTGCTTCTTGACTTCCTCTTTTATTTTCAACACCATTTCGGGTCTTATCCGTCTTAATTTTTGCTGGATGGGCTTGCATTCTGGCTTTAATGGGAGCTTATGGACCACTAAATCTTCATCTAGCCCTGGCATGTCCTGGTATGACCATGCAAAAATATCTTTGTATTCGTGGAGTAAAGTGATCAAATTATGCCTGGTACTCTCTGAAATAGAAGTCCCAATCTTCACTTCTTGTTTCCTCTCTTCAGTGCCCAAATTTATTGTTTCCACAGATTCTTCGTGAGGCAAAATCTGTTTATCCTCTTGTTCCACCATTCTTAACAATTCAAGAGATGAGACGTAATCTTCAGCATTTTCTTTGGCTTCAAATTCTCCTAAGCAAACAGCCTTCTCAAAATCAATTTCAAGATTCGTGACGGGCTTATTCATGTTGTCAATATCTGAGCACCTGAAAGTTGAATGGAAAAGGAAGCTATAGAGGGGCATCCAAGTATTGGAAACAACAAACAAAATGTTATGTCATGGCAATGAGGCAAATGTAAGGATAGGCTATGAAATGAGAAAATGATTATGAAATTAGTGATAATGCGAAAAATCGTGACAAAATGCATCTTCATTAATATTCATTTAAATGATAAAGAGCGAATGCAAGCTCTTACAAAATAATTCTATTATATCTAATGACATAATAGAAGGTTAATGTTTAGCATTACTCTGAAGACTTATAAACTACAAGAAGCTCCTCGGCAGTCCAATTGTTCATCATGAAACCAGGAGGGCAAGGGCGTATCCTCGAGACATCTTTACTTGCACCAGCCCCTTTGTCAATGACATTTATACTGACATTCTGAAAACCCCTTTCAATTAACCCCAGCGTGTTTCGTGGATCATCTTGTCCAGGGTATATCATTCCCGCAGATGTAAATGTTTTTGACAAAGGAGGGTATTCTATGGGCTCCCATTCTGGTTCTCGGCCCAAAGTTCTTGCGATCCTTCTTTCCTGATCTTTCTTCCACTGTCTTCTTCTTTGATGCATGTCTGGCTGGAACCCCAAATCGTATCAGGCTTTGTGGTGCACTGGCTTTAAAGCCCTGACTATTCCTTGCAGATATCTCCCTAAACCTCTTCTTACTCAAGCTCCCTTTCCTACGGTCAATTTGATACCCATTCTAGTATTTCTCGACAGTTTTGGCACCAGAATTCTGTTTCCCTCAACAACAAAAGTGGCATTGACGAATTCAAGGGATCGGAAGGAACATTCCAATGCATCTTTGTTCACTTCCAAGTACGGTGCATCGGCAAAGACAGATGCGACAATGTCTTCTTCTCCCTCGACAGTGACCAAACAACCGTCCATGATAAATTTCACCTTTTGATGGAGGGATGATGGGACTGCTCCAGCAGAATGGATCCAGGGTCTTCCCAAAAGGCAGTTATAAGAGGGTGTAATGTCCATGACTTGGAACTCGACATCATAAATGTAAGGGCCCACTTCCAAAGGGATTTCGATCTTTCCCATGACTTCACGCCTCGTCCCATCGAATGCCCTTACCGTGGAATGACAGGGCCTTAAGTAGGACAAATCCATCGATATTCTGGAAAGCATGGCCAATGGCATAACATTTAACGCTGACCCATTATCGATGAGCACGTTCGGTATTATGTAGCCCTTGCAGCGAGTTGTGATATGCAGCGCTTTCACCAAGCCTCTACCATTTGGCGGTATCTCATCATCACTAAAAGAGATGAAATTGTCCGCATTCAGATTGTTTACCCACCTATCAAGCTTCTCAACGGATATGTTGTTAGCTACGTAAGCTTGATTTAACATTTTCAGCAAAGCGTTCCGATGTGGCTCTGAATTTAAGAGTAGAGATAAAACTGAGATTCTTGCTGGCTGCTTGCTTAATTGTTCCACCACACTATACTCACTGTGCTTGATAAATTTCAAGAATTCCTGAGCTTCTTCCTCGTTCACAGGCTTTTTAGTTTCTTGCACGGGTGGAATTTCTTTCTCGACTTCGACTTCGTGCATCACTGCTTTCCCTTTTTGCTTTGAGTCACTACTTTTCTTTACCGGTTCAATTTCTTTAGAATAGCACCGTCCACTTCAGGTAAAATGACCTACCTCTCCCACATCTTCAGTTATGGCTTTGGAATTTCCAACTTCCGGTGTGAAAATATTAACATCGTATCTCCACGGTACTATTTTATTATTCTTATAAGGGAAAGGAGATGGTACTTCGATTATCATTTTTGGCTTCACTGGCTCTTTCTTCGCGTCATAATAAATTATTAACGGTCGGTTGGCGCTATATGGGAAACCTGATGATTGATTGTCAGAAGCGCATATTTCTCCTCTATCGGCCTCCTCGCTTTTATAAAAGATCCCAATCTCCTTGTTATCCATCATACTTTGCAGTAATCCTCTGAACTCATCGCAGGACTGAATGTCGTGCCCTTCAACGCCATGGAACTCACAAAAACTGTGACCTTTTGCATCTTTTTCTTCGAATACTCCGTCAAGACGATAGAGCAACTCTTTTTCAACTAGTACCTCCCAGATTTTCTGCAGAGGTGTTCTTATTTTAGAAACCCATCTTCTACTTTGCCGTTCGTTTTCCTCTCCTACTGCGCTCACATCCTCTTCGGTGTGGTTTGGGAATGGATTTTCGGTTGTACCGCCAGTACCATCAAATCGCAAAATGCCCATATCAGTGAGTCCTTGAACTCTCTTTTTGAAGGCAAGACAGTTCTCTATAGAATGCCCCTGATTCCCAGCATGGTATACACAACTAGCGTTTGGATCGTACCATTTTTGGGTATGGAGGTTTAAAGGGTGCCATGTAATGGGGGGATATTAACTGTTTCTCCAAAAGTTTTGGGTACAATTCCCCATACGACACAGGGATGGGAGTAAACTGCGGTCTCTCGGGATTAGGCCTTGCTAGTCTTGGTTCATTTCTGGGTTGGCTTTGAGCGGGTATAGTGTTTTGTGGGAATGAGGTGATGGGTCTTTGGTTGTTCGTGGTGTAAATGGGATAGGAATGAGGTGGTACTTGGTAGTAAGGGTTTTAACTGGATAATAGAAATTTGGAAGTGGATAATTTCGAGGTCGGGGTTGGTTCGGATATGGATTAGAGGCATAACGACTTCCCATTCCCACCATGTGGGCTTCTGGTTCTTTCTTCTTCATAGGTGCTGCCCTTTTTGAACCTTCTGAGCCTTCCATTCTACCGCTCTTCACGGCATTCTGTATGAGCTCACCAGATATTACAATATCCGTAAACTCATTCGTGGCACTTCCCACTAATTTGTCATAAAATGGCGCCTTTAAGGTGTTGATAAAGAGAACGGTTATCTCCGTTTTTGTTAGTGGGGGTTCCACTTGGGCCGAGACGTCTCTCCATCTCTGCGTATACTGTCTGAAGGTTTCTGATGGCTTTTTCTCCATCATTTGCAAGGTCATCCGGTCTGGCACCATATCCGACACATGCTTGTACTGCTCGCAAAATGCTGACGCCAAGTCCTTACAGGATCGAATCTTTTCTCTACTGAGTTGGTTGTACCACTGAAGAGCTGACCCTGTTAGACTATCTTGAAAGCAATGTATAAGTAGCTTATCCTCGTTCACATAACCGGTCATTTTTCGACAGAACATGATGAGATGTGCTTTTGGGCACCTTGTCCCATCATAATTTTCAAAATCAGGCGCCTTGAATTTCGGAGGCAAGATTAGATCAGGTACCAAACTGAGTTCTTTGGCACCTAGTGCGGAGAAGACTTCAGTGCCTTCTATTGCTTTGAGTCTTTCCTCTAGACTTCTATATTTTGCATCATGATTATCCAATTTCAACTTGGCTACCTCTGCTGGGTCGTCCAGATCTGGAACTAGTGGATCAGCAGGGCTTGCCCCTAGGTTCGACACGAATATTCCTTGCCCCAGATTAGTGGGTGGAACAGGTGGCATAGGTCGTTGTTCCAAGACTGTGGGTTCCCCTTGAGTATACCCTCTTTGTGTTGTATATGCGGGTGGTGGAGTGAATCCCGAGGGATAGAGTGGATCCTGATCGTGGTGAATTCTTGACTGAGGTTCCATAACATCAGGGTTCTGTACGGGTCCTTTTCCTTTGACCAAAGTTGTCATCATCTCCATCATTTTGGCCATCTGATCTCTTTGCTCGAGTGATCTCACCATTAGGTCTCTCGTTTCTTGTTGCGATTTGGCCAGTTGCTCTTGTAATTCCTTTTGAGCCCTTTCCATCCTTTCAATTCTCTCATTGAATTCAGCCTCCATTACTCTAGCTTGTCGGCGCGTTTTATACGGATGACATGGTTCTAGTCTTGTGGTATTACAACTGCGAATTATATATTTTATCTTCAGCGACCGAGTATGGGATATGCAATATATGAATGAATGTATGAATGAATGCATGAATGTCAAATGAATGTCAGTCATGAATGAATATGCAAAAATTTGGTGTTAATTTCAAGATAGCCCCTATTTAGGCATTTCCTTAATCAAAGGAGTATTACACAACGTTTCGGTCACTCGTATAATTGACTCCTCCATTAGAAACTCGTTTTTGGCAACCAATCTCTAATCAACACCTTTCTAACAAGATGCCTTCGATGCATGATGAAAAATAAAAATACAGACAAACGACCTTGGTTAGCGCAACACATATAAACAGAGAAAAACTGTGGAAAATCTAACAAATTAAGCTACTTGGTCCAGTGGACTCGATTCCCTTGCTTAGAAAGCACAAATGTAAAAGAAATAGAAGGAATTAGGAGATACATATGTATGATTTTTTCGAAAACAAAACTTAAGGATCATGATTAAATATTAATTTGAACACGGAAATTTGAAAATTTTGACAACACGTGTTTAATTCGACTCGACTCGCAAGTTTTGTCCCTAGTAGAGTCGCCAGCTGTAGCGATGTAAAAAAAATTTAGTTTCGCTTGGTCGCTAATTGTGGCGATTTATTAAACATTTGAAAACCAACTTTCGATTTTATTAACAAAGGGAGTCGCCACCGATCCTTTTTTATAGGTGTGATCAGACACCTAATAAAATTATTTTAAAACAAAAAGAAGGCCAAATTTAGGTCTACATGAAAGTCCAGAGAAAAATTGGGGTTCGGGAGTCAGTTACGCGTGAGGAAGGTATTAGCACCCTCGCGACGCCCAAAATTGGTATCTCATAAACATGTGTTGACTTGATTTTCAAAAATACGAGTTCAATATAATATTTAATCGTGATCCGATTGAAAAATGAGAATTTTTAGTTTTCGATTTTTTTTAGAAAGGGTGTCCCGTTTTTTAACACAAGCCGACGAATTTAACCCAACATAGCGATGTAATCGATGGCTTAATATTAAATCGGTACATTGCCTTATTTTTGAAATTAATTAAAACATGAGAAAAATATTCCTAAAGTGAGAAATTAAAAATAGATAAAGGACGCAAAAAAATGATATCATTAATGAAAAATATTAACATGGAATACTAGAATATTAGAATAACAATAATAATGACATTTACAAAATAAAAACAAATCATGTACTAATAATAAAATAGGAAAAATGATATATTTGGTAATAATAATATAAAATAATAATATGTACATAAAAATACATATATATTTGCATATAATAAAAGTATGTAATAATAATAATATCTACAATAAAAGAAAATATTAGGAAACGTACATAAAAAATATATACATAAAAATTTACAACAATAATATAAAATAATGATATGTGCAAAAATATATATATATATATACATATGTACATAAAATATACACTAATATAATAATAGTTATAATAATACTAGCAATAGTAATAATTTGTAATAATAATATATACACAATATGGTATTTAAAATATATATATGTATATAATAGTATTTAAGAATATATACATAAGAAATATATAACTAATGGCATTAAAATATATATACATAATATATATAAAATACCTAAAAGAAGAAGGGGGAAAGAAGAGAGAAGGGAGGGGGGAAAGGAAATCCGGCCTAGGGTGGGCGGTCACCGGTCGATCGTCGGTCGCCGCCCGTCGTCGGCCACCGCCCACGGTGGCCGCAAAGGTAAATTTTTTTAACAATATATGTATATATAAAGAAAGAAAAAAACAACACAAAAAAAAAAAGATTCGAAAGAAGAGGAAAAAAGAAAAAGATGCAACCTTTTTATTGATGTTTCTTTTTTGTTCAAAATTTGAAGGGATTTTTGTGTTTTTTTTTCAATCTTTGTAAAATCCCCCCTTACATGATTTTGAATGGCTTTTTATAGCCATCTTTTACATGATTTTCTATTATTTATTTTTCTATTTTCTAGGTGGTGGTGGTAGACAATGGATATCAAAAATGGGAGGAAAAATGGGGCAAGTGGGAAAGTAGCTAGGTGGCTAGGGTTTCTTGGTTTTTTTTGGGGGTTAGGTTTTTTTTTGGGGTTAGGTTTTTTTAGGGGGCTTAATGGGCTTTTGAATTGGGTTTAATATTTGGGTTTTGTAATGAGTTTGGGTAGATGTAAATGGGTCATGGGTTAAGGGTTTTAGTGGGTTTAGAGGTTTGGTTGGGTTTTGATATAATCGGGCCCGGGCAATTTGGGCTTCTACATAGGGTTCATGTTTAAAAATTTACCCATGCATGACATGTTAGTATTTTGATGTTTAACGGTAGAATATGAAAGATTGGAGTGTGTTTAACATCTTTCACTAAGTGATTTTTCATGAAAAAGCCTAAAAAGGACTAAATTGAAAAATCTGTAAAATGGGTAACTAAAAATCTGTTTTAATGAGAAATGTGGGCTGCCATAAGCTTGAATATGGTTCGGCTAGGCTTGGGTAACCAAGAAATTGAACACATTTCATTTTACGAGCCTAGGGACTAAATGGCAAATATGTGAAAGTTTAGGGGTAAAATTGTATATTTTCTAAAATATGATTTTTTGGTCAATTTGAATAATTGAATAATTTGAGTCCTAAATAGGCTATATTTGAAATGTTAGATCAAGGAAATCGAGATTCAAGCTTAAATCGAAAAAGTACAAAGTTGTGGGCTAAATTGGTAATTTTTTCCGTTTTCGTATTCGAAGTAAGTCTGTGTGTTAATAATAAGGAACTATTATGTATGAATTAAATCCTTTGTTATTATGGCATAAATTGTATGATAGACTATATTGAAAAGTTGATGGAATGAGTATATGATGTGGAAATATGATATGAAATAAAGATACATGACTAGTAATGCATGAAATATATGATGATTATATGATTAATGTGTTTATATGATTACTTGATGATATAACATACTGTGCTAATATGATGAAAGTTATTTCAATGATTTATGAATATATGATAATTGCTATGTGAGATGAGACCGAGATTCCAAATATGTCCGATGAAGACTTGTAATTAGAAATCCCATTTGAATCTTAGGAATAACTTAGGATACAAGTGACATGTCACTAGGATAGATATGTGATATATGCTTTGGTTCGGGTGCTGGGTATCCTGAGTGTGTCAGATACTTTTTAGCTCTTTGAGTAGCCCCATGAGTAGCATTTATGAGCTCATTTGATATGTGATACATTCTAGGGTCTGGGTGCTGGGTATCCCGAGTTGTGTTTGGATATTCTTTAGCTCTTTGAGTAGCCCCCGTTGAGAGCGGCATGTGATTCTATGATATGAGGCACTTTGGTGCACATTCTGTCTGGTAGCCAAGGTTACATTCAGGCACTTCGGTGCATTACAACTGTGTATCTGATCTTTATTCCGAGTGTTCAACGGGAAAGAAAAAGAAAAGTAATATGAAATTGATGGTAAATAAGTGTACCAAATGATTATGTGCGAACGGGCACAGGTACGTATTTGAATTCCTGTGAGTACTTTGGAAAATGATGGTTTTGTGGAAGGTTTGTGTATATGTGTTTATGTGTATAAGTATGTATGTGTTCATGTGTATATGTATATGAAGGTGTATAAACTTAGTTAACATCATTGTGACACTAAAACAACCTTGGGTAGTAGATGTAGTCTGAATTTGAAAATCCACCATAAATTTTGGAAATTGAATTAGAGGGTGTATAAAATATGAAATTAAATCTTATCGAGCCTAGTTTTGTATAGAAGAAATTATGTAAGTAAAAGAATTTCATATTGTGAGATATTTGAATTTATATGAGATAGAGTCAGAATGATTTTAGAATCTCCTGTTTTGATTTGGGAAAATCATTAAAAATTGTAAAAAAATAATTATGAGTTATGATTTATATTATTGAAATTCTTAATGAGTCTATTTTCAAGAGAAACAGATGGGAACATTATCTAAGTCTCATATTATAAGATAATTTATTTTTAGTAAAGAAATGTCAGAACTATCAGATAGCGAAACAAAGGCGACTTTAACGAATAAACTGTACTAATTGGCTAAACTAAAAATTCTGAAAATTTAAAAGTAATAATATATGTGAGTCTAGTTTCTGGGAAAATTAGTGGATCTAAAATTGGAGTTCTGTAGCTCCAGATATAAATGATTTAGAGACTGTGACTCGAGAAAGCAACCTTACTGGAATATGAATAAATAATGAGAATTTGACAAGAACTTGTTAATAATTTGCTTATTATTTTCATACAAACTTACTAAGCGTAAAGCTTACTCCCCCTTTTCTTTTCTCTTATTGTTGTCAGGTCGGGTATTATAATGAATAATGCGATGAAAGTCCCGAGATGGGCACTGTGATAAAGGTAAAGTTAATTGATATGCTACGGATATGTACAGATACGTACATTATACTCATAAGTGATGCCTTATTGAAATGTGATAAATGGTGAGTAAGCAAATTCATGCATATGTATGTGTATACATGATAAACAAGTAAAAAGGTTTGAAAGATGAACCATGCTTATGATTATGATTATGAATTATGTTGTAATATCATGTTAACTTACATTGTGTAATGAGATATGGTTTCATGAAATGATGAGTCCATGATTAATGAGCTTATGATAGTTACTGTGAATTTGAACTGAAACAGTTTTGAACAGCAGCAACAGTCTGACTTTGAAAATCCACCAAAAATAATGGAAATTGAGTTAGAGACTGAATAAAATATGAAATTAAATCTTATTGGGTCTAGTTTCAGATATAGGAAATGGTGCTAGTAAAGGAGTCTCATATGATGAGATATTTGAATTCTTATGAGACAGTGTCAGAATGAGTTCGGAATCCCCTGTTCTGAATTGGGAAAATCACTAGAAATTGTAAAAAAATAACTATTAGTTAGGAATCATATTACTGAAATCTCTAATGAGTCTAGTTTCAGGATAAAGAGACGGTAACATTATGCGAGTCCCGTACTATGAGATAAATAAATTTTAGTGAAGAAAGGTCGAAGCTATCAAACAGTGAAACATGGAAGAATTTGAATAATAAACCATACTTATTTGCTAGACAAAAAATTCTGGAAATTTTATGGTAAGAAGATAAATGAGTGTAGTTTCAGGGAAAATTAACGGATCTTAATTTGGAGTTCCGTAAATCTAGATATAAATAAATTAGTAACTACGACTTGAGAAAATAGCTTAACCAAAATATGAGTAAAAGTGTCATTATGGTTGATTGCCTAAGGAAACATGTTGTTATAATGCTTATTATTTTCAAATGGACTTATTAAGCTTTAAGCTTACTCCCTCCTCTCCATTTCTTTAGTGTTCTCAGGTTGGCTTGGGGTTGGAGATCATCGGAGGCAACATCACACTATCAAGCTATCAACTCCAAAGTATTGTCATACGTTTATTAAACATTTTCAAGTGAGTGGCATGTATAAGGACTAGTTTTTACATTAGATGTTGTTATGATTACCCAAATGTCCCGGCTTATATTGATCTATTGTATATATCCAGTAGATGTGGCTTATTATGGTTATGGCTTGTAAGCCTAATTATTCCTGCTATGGGTTAATGCATGTCGTGTGATTATAATTGGTTGCTATGAATAATTAGTATAACACATGTAAATGATGAAATTCCTAGAACCATTCGAGGTGGTCGCAGCCATGGAATGAATATGTGGTCTGGTAGTAAGTTGATAATGATTAAACATGGACAATTGTAGAATGTGTAGAGATTAAATGTTGGGTAATAAACACATGTAAGACAATATGCAAATTATTTATTTGAATCTTTCTCAAGGTCAATTAACCATTAAATTGGTGCTATAAGTTGGTTTCATGATGTGTAAAGTATGGGAAAGAATTAAGGACAACATAAGGCCTGGAAAATAGCCTAAGTGTTGGCCACACGGGCAGAGACACGACCATGTGTCTCAGCCGTGTGGAGGACGCGGTCTAGCACACGGGCGTGTGGCTTGACCGTGTGGGTCAATTTTTTTGGCTGACGTCATAAATAGAGAGTTACATGGGCTGAGGATACGGGCGTGTCCCAATCCATACGGGCGTGTGTGACCACACGGCCCAACCCACACGGGCGTGTGACTCTCCAAAGCAAGAAAATTGGTTAAGTTGTCAAAAGTTTTTTGAAAGTTCTCGGTTCAGTCCTGAACCACCCCGATGTATGTTATAGGCTTTGAAGGCCTGTATAAGGGATGATATGCATGTGTTTGAGATGTTTTAATTTTGGGCAAAAATTTTGTGGCCCACTTTTGCATGTTGTGAGTGTTTAAGTCCGGTAACGCCTCGAACCCTATCCCAGTGTCGGATACAAGTAAGGGGTGTTACAGAAGTAATTGATGTAAGATGTTTCAGAACTAAATTGAAATGGATTAATTGCTCATATATACTGTGTTTTTGAGGTTTGGGGAAGAGGTATCGGTAATCGGGTTTTAAAATTGATACCTCTATGTTTTGAAATGTGCAAAAAGTAAAAATAAAGATTTGGTATCGATACATTTGCTCAAATATCGATACTCAGCGTTAAAGTATCGATATTTCATGACAAGTACAGATACCTTTCAAGGTTTTGGGTTTTTAATTGAGAAATAGAATGCAATTTAGGTATTATTTTTCCAGGTGGTATCGATACCACTTAAAGAAAATATCGATACCCTAGTGTTAGTATTGATACTTATGTGATAGTTTTGAGATTTTGTTAAATGGACCTTATGCATGTTTATTTATTATTTTAAGACTATTTGATGTATGGTTAGCATGTAATTTTGATAGCTACCAAGTATAGTTGACTTAAAACCTATACGAATACTAAGATGGACGATGCTTTGTTTAGATTGAACTTTTACTTGTTGTATAGGACATGAGACAGTGGTGTGGCATCCCATATTCGGGATTGGTGACCAAGTCGGGTATAGCGTGTTACAAGAGATTTGCTACTCTGTTTCCTATTCTATACTTAATCCAAAATTATTCAAATATCTTTTCTTCTCTGAACCAGTCATGTTTCTCACATGGTTTGTTCATTTGAAGTTGAGATTATGAATAACATGAGTGTCTAAATCTCTTAGAAAAGATTAACGAGTGGGTGAAAATGTGACTAATAAAGGATTTGGGATTTCTCAGGATGAATTAGTTGGTATAAATTATGTGTTCTTAAACTGTTAAGCTTGAGAACCCTAATAAGTGATCATAGGCTAGACTAAATCGAAAGATAAGTCGAACCAAGTAAATCGTAATTTATCCTTGTTGAGAAAGTGAGCTCGGAAGATAAGCGAGTATCAACCAATCGATTAAATTAATTAGAATCGGGAGGTAATAATTGCTTGATTGGTGATTAATCCACTTTAGACCCTCAATCCAAAGTTAGTTACAAACCCTGAAATGAGTTAATATTCTTGATTGGTTTTTCGGTTTAATTCATTTTTTTATTTCTCTTTATTTATTTATTTTTGTTATTTATTTATTTTTATTCTTCTAAATCTATTTTATGATCCACTATAATTTAGGAATTAACTATTACTACATAGACTTAGTATTGTAAAAAGTATTTTCATTATATGTTCCATCGTCCCTTGGGTAAGATCCTCGGAATACTTTTGATATTTTGTTGTATAACTATATTACAATTTGATCCGTGCATTTGCGGACACTACCGTTCTCAATTCTTATATTTTTGATGTTATATTTATTCTATAAAAAATAACTCGTTTATAGGCGGTCACAAGTATAAGTACAATGATTAATTTTGTTGCACTTGAATCATCTATGCCACTAAAAGCTCAAACCATTTCCCTAGTCCTTAACATTTAACTATGCGGTGGCTTTTTTATGATTCTAATAGTTGAAAGAATCCACCAAAAGTTGTAACTTATTATCCTAAACACCAAATCCCTAATTTATTTTTTAACGATGTTGTTATATCGAAGCACCAATAACACTAAATCCATTTCTCTAATCTCTAACATTTGACTATCCAATAACTTTTGTTGACCTTTGAACTCAAATGAACCCACCAAAATTTCTCTCTCGTTGAAAAGCCTCAGCTCATTTCCTTTGAACATAAATTTGTAAGACCATGTGTTGAGTAACAATACACACGTTGTATAAGGTGCAAAAACTCATGAAATTTTTTTAACTCCATTACTTTCTCGAAGCATCAAGAACCTTAAACTCATTTACCAAATTCCTAAACCTAAAGCACTAACCCTTTACCCTAAATCTTAAATACTTAATCTCAAATTGAAACATTTAATAAACTCCCATCAAATTATTTTCCTCCACCAGATTCTAGCTTCAATCCCTTGTTAGGTCAGGCTTTTCTTTTTATCGAAATCTAACTTCAACTGAAGGTAATCCCTATTGGAAAAATTGGTTTAGGAAACAATAATTTTAGGCACAGTGGAAGTTCAAATTTTTTTTATTAAAATCGAGCCTTTATGATATTTTGAGCAATAAACCCTTAATCGAAATTACATATGTATTTTGTATGAGGTAATTAAGTCAATCCCTACTTTCTATCTATGACCTTCTCCATCATTCTCGAACCAAAAATTACTTTGAGTGTGGGCTCAAAGAATCACAAACCATCACACAGAATGAAAAACTTTTATTAATTTTCAGTAGTAAAGTTATTTCTCTCTTTAATCAGTAACTATGTGTTTTCCCCCAAAAATAGAATTTATTTTGTAAAATAAATTTATGGTATTTTCTAATAGAATAACAACGTAAATAATGAGTGTAAATAGTTTAAAACATAGTTCCTATTTATAGAGAATCAATACAAGAGTTATGTTTGAATAATGTCTAATTAAATAATAATATTTTAACAGAAAACAAAACTTCTACTCCAAGTAGAAGAGCTAGGGGTAACGACACCCTTAGGGAAATGCTAGGGTTGTTGTCCCTTTGTATTCCACAAGGCCTAGTTGGGTCTTTTATGTAATGGGTCCAATTATATGTGTTATGTAGATTTTTATTCAATACTTATACTTTAACCAACCCAATATTTATTTTATATTTCTAAAAATATTAATTAATTAACTAATTAAATCAACTAAATTAATTTCTCAATTAAATTATTTTTAACCCAATTTTGATTCCGTTGTAGTCATGACAACTTTATTGTATTAGAATCTACGAGAAAAATATATTTAATTATCTTATTCAAAAAATTCACGATGACTTATTAATTTAATTCTTATTTTGAACTTCAATTATTTAATTACAATTAATTAAAAAATAATTCAAAGAACTTAAATTAATTTCTAAGTCATCTTTTGTACTTAGCAAGAAAATGCTTTCATAGCGGGTAGTGATATATGCAATCTATTTCTTTTACTTCATCGTTTTCATTTATTTAATATTATTGGTTCTACATGCATTTCATTTCTAGTTATCTCAAGCTAGCGAAAGGATTGGTTGGAATATATAATTAAGGCTCAAATAACTTCAAATTAAGTTCTGGCTATTCGCATATTAATTACATTTTTTAGTCATGAAATCATTCCACTACAATATCATAAAAAAGCTCTCCCTTATTATATATCATTGAGAAAGTCACTCATTGAGGGCTTGTCCAATGGACTTGTCATAAGTGTGTTACCCTCAAAGATATCCTTAATCTCTTTGGGATAAATTCATTCTCTCAATGTGATCCTATTTTATCTCATGGTAACCATTGCATCTTCCTTCATGAAAAGTCAATTACTATAAAATAGTAATTAAGTTATTTATCACAAAGACAAACGAATCGTGGCCATGTTTACTTTTCATTTATCATGTAATGCCAATGAGAGAGTATCATTTTACCCATTAGTTGGGTTGAAACACCCCAAAGTCGGGCCTAGAAGTTTTAGGGGTATTTTAAGGATTTTAACTCTAGTGAGCTCGAGAATTTCATTAACATGGTATTTGGAAATGTTTTTGTCTATGGCATTTTGAAAATTGAACCAAATTCTAAAAAAGTTACTAAAAAGCCTTTTAATTTTGAAATAAGGTCTGGTTTGTAAACTGATCAAAATTTTGTGTGTTTATGAAGGATTTTTACCAAATTTAAAAATTCAACCTATTTATTCTTTCTTCTACAACAAACTCATGTTAGCTTTTTCTTTTGCTTAGTTTGTGTCGTCCCTTGTTCTCTTTTGCTCTTCCATTTGATTTTGAATTCCAAAATAATATTCCTTTACTTTCTATCAATATCGAAGCCTTAAAACTCCATAAAATTTCAAGAAAAACACTAAAAATACCATAGATTTCTCTATTATTAAGTTTGTGGGTTTTCCGAGTTTCCAACCAAGAGCTCATTTTCTTCCATCTAATGTAACCATTCGTTTACCCATTAGTTTTTAATGTTATTTAACCTTTAAAATTGAGATTTTAGCCATTAAATTGTATATTTTAAATAAAAGCCGAAAATTGGGTTTTTAATGGTGGAATTTGGGATTTTCAGTAAAAACATGGTTTCAAAGTATTTTCTAATTAGTTTTGATAAGATTAGAAGATTTCAAAACTTACTTTGAAGATTCGTTAACTATTTCTTGGGTTTTAAATGAATTTTGTGAAAATTGCCATAAACATGTTGAAAATTTTGATACCATGAATTGAGTAATTTAAAGGTTGAGAATCTGTCGTAAATGAATAATTAAATGAACAAAATCAATTTTAGACAAAAAGATTAAGTATAGACTAGGATATTTGGAATTTAAGTTTGGTATGTCGAAGGTTTCAGTTACGTGAGAATTTAACTTAAGCTTGTATTTTTTTTGTTTTTTAAGGTAAATCCTTAACTGATTGTTGATTTTGTTATTGTGTGAATTATTGTGTTGAAGCTTCAGATTCATTAGGACTTTCTACGAGAAAAGGAAAGGCTAGTTTGAGCTTTTGGCATTTCGGCGAAGGCGTATTGATGAGTGTTTAGGATAATTCCTTGTGGACATGATTCGTTGCTTTAATTGGGAATTTAGAAGTAGCCTAAACCCCTACTTTCAATTCCGAGTGAATATTGATATTGTGAAATTGTAGATTAAAATGTGATATTGTGATACGTGCAACAAGCTTATGATGACTACTGTGAAAGAATTTATTGTGGGCATGTTATATGTGCCATGTGATAATGAATATGTTGTGATTATAATGTGATTATTTAGTGAAAAGTGCAGAAAATGGTAAGTAATATGTATGTTTAATAACGAATATTTTGTCCTTGTGAACCTTGAGACCATTGGATATAGTTGGCATGCTATAGAATTGTGAATACTCACCTATATGTGTTATGTGATTTGGGCATTAAGGCCTTGAGACATGTTGGAGAGATAAAGGAATGTGAGCTTAGCTCCATTCAACGGGACATGTTTGGTGTGATGGAGAGTTTTAACATTATTCTTCACTTTTGGGAAATGTTCGACTTTATGCGTCATTTGGTGTGTTGGAGATCCCTGTATCAAATAGGTGGTGATAGAGCCCACTTTTATATTTCATAACTCAAGTGCCAAATTATCTATAAATATGATTATGAGTATTGTGATATATTCTTAAATGATGTGATTATTATGTAAAGAAATCAATACATAATGCATGGATAAGTAACATGACACTAAGGTTGAAATGTTGTAATTGTACTATATGGTTGCTTGATATTACATAATGATACGTTTGCATGGAATTTTTTCTGAACATTCACTAAACTTGTTAAGCTCACCCACTCTTTTTTAAATCAATGCAGATTAGTTGAGTGCCAATGTGAGCGGTGTGGTTCTAAGGGGTGATCCAAGCAAGTCTTTGATATTATTTCATAGGTGTTTATTCATTTGTTTATGTTTGGGGGAGGGGGGAAAGGTAATGTGGTAGAAATGTTGCTTGTTATTCCCATGATGTTTTAGATATTTTATTGCTTAATTGTTCTTAGGAATTATAGGCTTGGGCCTTGGTATGTTGATTCTTGCTTGAACATGTTTTTGATGTTTTGATTTGTTATTTTTGGTCGTTTTAACATTGGTTTGATGGGATAAATGATGCATGTTGAATAGATAATTTTTGGAATGGATTAAATGCTTAATTATGCTATATTTTTATGGTCTAGAGTAGAGGTATCGATAATCGGGTTTTAAAAATGATACCTTCATGATATTTTGATGTGCAGGAAGTCAATATGGTAATTTGGTATCAATACCATATCACGAGTATCAATACTCAGGGTAATAAAATCGATACTTTTTGAAATGTATTGATATTTTCCTATGTTTTGATTTTAGGCGAGAAACAGAATGTTATTTTGGTATCGATTTTCCAAGTGGTATCGATACCATTTGAGAGAAATACCGATACCTTAGTTTTAGTATTGATACCTACGTGACTTGTTCTGAAATTTTTCTAAATGGTTCCTATGCATGTTTAATTATTATTATAAGATTATTTGATGTATGCCTAGTATGTTTTAATGATAATTAGAGAAAATTTGACTTAAAACTCATACTAATGATGTAATAGAAAGGGTGATGCTTAATAATGAGACTTTCTATAACGAGTGTGATGTAAGACAGTGGTATGGCATCTTGATATTCGAGCTCGGTGATCGGGATGTGTATAAAGTGTTACATTTGGTGGTATCAGAGCCTAGGTTAACTAACACTCGGACCTAGATGATTGTGTGTGGATTGGGGTTTCGTAACCCATGGATCTAGAAACCTAGGTGTCTGAATTTCTCTGCTTGTTTGAAATGTCTGAAAATGTATGAATTTGTTTAAATTATCCCTGATTGAATTGCATGAGGGGTAGGAATGGGAACACATTGCCTTTAAAACTAAAGTTCTCTTGTAGGAATGTGACTTGGATCATTTCCCCGCCACTCACACCTTTTTTTGTTTGTTTGTTTTAGATTAGATTTGATATGCCTCCTAGATGTGTTAATTGTCACGTGTGAAAATAGTATGTGAATGTGCAAGTATACACATCAAATCAAGTAATATAATGATAAGTAAGATTGTCTCCATAGGGATCGATTAGGATTAATTTAGTTAAGTTACAGCTATAAAGTGTACGAATTATGTTGTGGCAAAATAGTGACAGAAATATAATGATAATTAAAATGATGTTGAGGTATGCAAAATGTAAACAAACAAATATATATAATAATATTACAAAAGATATATAGGTAAGAATGAAAGGATCAAATCTATTGAATGGGAAGGTTGGGATTACTAAGAATCTACCCTTAGAAACCAAAAATGCCTCAGGAAACTCTTAACCATTTTATTACTCAGAACGGATCTAGGATTGTAACAACCCGGTTTTAGCTAAATCGGAGTAGTGGTTTCAGAACCAGAAATTTGATGTTGAAAAATTATTTTAATATTATTTTATGTGTTTACACTATGATTGTATCTATGTGTGAAAATTTCGTGAGCTAATTTTATCATTTAATAGTTTAATTTGAGAAAAATGACTAAATTGCATAAAATGCAAAAGTTGCATTCTACTTGTTAAAGGTGCCAAATAGCTTTGGCTTTTAAATATGATGGCCTTAAATGGTAATTAGGCCATTTTAAAGGTTAATAAACCTTAATGGACATCCATTATATGTTATTATATGTTTATAATAAAGGTTATAATAGTAAAATGGTAAATTAAGTTATAATTTAATTAAAACAAAGCCAAAATTTCATTTTCATTCATCTTTGGCAACCAGATTTTAGAGAAGAAAGAAATATTTGAAGCTTTTTAGGGTTCTCCACCTTACTAGCTTGATTAAGGTACGGTTTTAGCTCGATTTTTGATGATTTCTACGTTTTTATAATCGTTGCTTTGTATTCTAGCTAGCCCATGCATTAATTTTTGAAGTTGTTAATGATTTTGTGAAGTGCCATTGATGAATGCTTGAGTTTTTGAATGTTTTATGATGAAAAATGAATATTCGTTGATAGTTATAGCAGTTTTGTTAAGTGATTTTGAGTAAAAATGCCTATTAGGGGTTTAATTGTGAAAAGTGTAAATTGGGTGGATGAAATGTAAAATAAATGAAAGTTTTGGCTACTAGGGACCTATATGAAATTCAGATAGGCTTGGGTTTAATGAAATTTCATGAATTTTATGTATTTATGAAATAGGGACTTAATTGTAAAAATGTGGAATTTTAGGGGCTAAAGTGTAAAAATGCCCAAATATGCGTTTTGGACTGAATTGAATGATTTGATGAATAAATAATTTAATTTTGAGTGTATATAGATCAAGAACAAAAGCAATCGAATTTAGATCGGGAAAAATCAAAGGTTATTGAATTGTTGATCCAGTTCGTTTATTCTGAATACAAGGTAAGTTTATATGCAAATAAATGTCTTTAAATTGAATTATATATGTTTAATTGTCATTAAACTGCTATGAATGTTGAATGATCAAATACGAGCAAGAATCGACAGGGTTACAATATCCGAAAGTCTCGTTCGAACCTTAGGAGTATAGGATACAAATGTCATGACATTAGGATTAACAAATTGTGATTATGTGTAAGACCATGTTTGGAACATTAGCATCATTATGTGATTACGTGTAAGACCATGTCTGGGTTTGATTTCTTCTAAGACCATAGCTGGGCTATCAACACCGATATGTGATAACATGTAAGACCATATCTGGGATATGACATTATACGAACTATATGTGATATCTGAGTATCCTTAACAATTCCAAAAGGTTCAACAGGCAAAGTCAAGTCGAGGAAGAATCTGTGAATGAGTTAAGTGACTCAGATACGTATGAGATTTATATATGTATTGAAAAGGGAAGTATTTGATGAATTCATTTATGATTTTGATTATGTATACACTGAGAAAGGTTTGTGAGTTTATATGTACTTACTTATAGTTTGCCTATTGATGAAAATGATGTTGATTCATGTGGTAATTTTATTTGTATATGGCTTACTAAGCTTTTAAACCTTACTTTGTGTCTTCTTTCCCTGTTTTATAGATAATCGAAGCTCGCTCGGACTCGAGGATCATCAGGAACATCATCACACTATCGATCAACTTGTTGGTATTTTTGGTGCTTTGTAAATATGGTATACGACATGTATAGGCTAGTGATATGATATTACCATGACATTTGGCTCATAAATGATGCAAATGTTGGTATGTATTTGGCCATTTGGGTTGGCTTATTATATGATTTTGGTAAGTGAAACATGATGTATATAAATGGCTTTGTGTTTTGGCATGTTTGTCATGGATGTTGTGATGATTAATTGGTATAATTTGAGGTTTAAAATAGATGATAAGATGATGAGAAAAATGCATTGAGAAGATAGGTGAAATTATTGGTAATGGCATATTGTTTTAGTATGTTTTGGATTATGATTTGAGTAGTGAAATGGATGGATTTTAAATGGCATGATTTGTATATGAAATAGCATGTTTTGGTTGCCTATAAATGTATTGAAATGCTATGAAATGATGTGTGTCGAAACCTCTTTTTTTTTAAACAAGGCAAAAGGTATTTTGAAAACGGGAGTCACCACCAACCTTTTTAGGTGTAATTGGATCACCTCATAAAACGTTTTGGTCTACGTAAAATCGAAAAACGGGTTCGGGAGTTGGTTACGTGAAAGGAAGGGTTAGCACCCTCACAACGCCCAAAATTGGTACCAAATTGAATTGTTTTCTGTCTTACTGTCAAAGTTTGAAATAATTCAAAATAAGATCCCTTTTTAAAATCGGAACAGTTTGAGTTTAAAAACCGAGAATCCTTCGTTCCAAAAGAACACGAACATCACATCCAACATGATAGGACACGATATTCTCAAAATTTTGTACTGAAATCACCTCGTAATTTAGAAAAATTATTTAGAAGGATACTTTAGGCATTTAGACAAACGGGAAATCGCAACCTAGCATGTTAGAACACTATTTCCCGAATTCCTAAATACGGAAAGTATTACTTCAAAGAAAAAATCCTTTTGGGTATAAATTTCTTTAAAACAGTGATGCATTTAACAGGTTACAAGATATCAAAAATAATAAAAATCATATACGCTTTAATGCAAATATAACCTAAAAGCTAACATCACAACATACATTAATATTTTATAATCATAAATCTTTATACATTAATATTTCATGCAAAAATACAACATAGTAAACAATGAGGATAAGATATATAATCATACTTCACGAAAATATGACTTACATAAATAAATAATTTTCATGCAAACATATAAAATCAATGATAACAAATAACTCGTGTAATGAATTTACATATTTAAACAATTAACACAAATATATTAGTAACATATGAACATATATATATGAAAAAAATAAAACTTAGGAAGAATCACATATTAGGCACAATGAATAATAAAGGGAAATTTTAAAGTGCTTAATAAATACTAAAAACGATGTATAATATATATAGAATTTTATAATAACATACATACTACATGTTTAATACACATAAATATAATGCTTAATAATAATTTATAAACTTCATAATAGTGTAATAATATATTAATAATATAAATATATATATAATAAAATAACATATAAAATATAAAAGAATAAAATAATGTAATGATAAATGAATTTTAAATATTTAATAATAATATATATAAAAAACATAATGTTTAATAATAATTTATAAAATTTTAAAATTATACATGATAATATGTAATAAGATATAAATATATGATAAAATATAAAATAATATAATATATAATGTATATTAAAACATAAGATAATATAATATATATAATAATATAAAAATATAAAATAATATAATATATAAATATACTTGAAAATAACAAAAATAATATACAAATAAATAAATTTTTATATGTATAAAAAAATAACAAATAATATTTAAAATAAATAAATTTAAAAAAATGATTAAAATTAGCAATGATGAAAACTTTAGGGCTAATTTAAAAATAAAAAAAATGAATTTTGGGCCTTCTGGAACGCGCGTTAAAAGTTGAGGGACTCATTGGGAAATTAGCCCTTATCCCCTAAACGACATCGTTCCCAGAATAGGCCTCAAAGGAGCTGTTAGGACTAAATTGAAATAAAGTCAAAATGTTAGGGCCAAATTATAATAAAATAAAATGAAATTGGAAATACAGAAAACATGGAAGGACCAATTGGGAAATTATCCCATTTTACGAAAACACGCGGGTCCTCCCCGGGTAATCGGGTCAACACGCGGATCTTAAGCCTCGAAATGACGTCGTTTTGTGCTTATTGAGTTAAGCCAAAACGTCACCGTTTTAGTAAGGCTATATAAGCCAAATATTAAGCCTGAAATCATTTTGAAACCTTGTTTAAAAAAAAAAGAAAAATAAAGAAACCCTCTGAGAGGGTTAGGGGAGATGTCCTCGGAGTTCTATCAAGACTCCGTCTGAGGCTTGCACGCTCTCACGCGCCCCCACCAACGCCGCCACTTACGGTGGTTGGAAACTGGAAAGTTTCCTTTTCCAACGTAGATTAAATCAGTACGTTTCTTTTCTTTTCTTTTTTATTATCAATATGTATTTAGAGAAAAAAAGAATAAAATAATCACCTCTGTACTCTCCAGTCGACTGTTGGTTTCTTTTAGTGTAAAATGTATTCTGTTTTTATTGAATCTCTGTGTAAAAACGTGTATACAAATTAAAAAAGAGGGGTTTTATAACCCCCGGTTGCATTTTTGGGAAAGAATCTTTCGATTTCTTTCCTTGTCTGCCTCTTTTCTGTCGTAGTTCTTTCATTCTTTTGCAGGTATCAACGAGGATCTCATGGTGAGGAGTGGGCCGACGTTGATTTGCACGTTTATTATGGCACGATTCGGGGTCGGCGTCACGGGGTGAGGCGAAGAGGCGTGCCTGTTGAGATGCTTGCGGCGCCTAGGGTTTCTAAAACCCTAGGCCTTTCTATCTTCTGTTAACTAGTTGGGCCACTTGGGCCCTATGTGTTTTGGGTTGAGGGTGTAAACGGGCTACTGGGAAGTTTAGGTTAATTGGGTTTTGGGTTAGTGTTTAGCTGGGTTATGGGTGTAACGGGTTTTGGGTTAGGCATTTAATTTTGGGCCTACGGGTTAGTGGGCTATGGTATTTGGATTCTGTAAAAGGACTTAAATGGACTGTTTAATTTTATTTTTCGTTTAATTTCATTTTTTTAATTTTTGTAAGCCCGGGCAAAATATGGGTTCTACAGTTGCCGCTCATTGCTCATTGCTGTGTAATAGGAATAGAGCAAAGATATAAAAGAACCAATTTTGTCCGGGCTCCCCGAGTCTTGAGTTCTTTGATCTACTCCCCGTTGAATACAGAGACGCCCAAATTATCTTGAATCAGCTTTGATGAAGGTCAGATCTACTATGTTCTGTCAAATACAGATATGCCAAATCGTCTTCTTGGTTTTGTTCCTCGTCGAATACGGAAATGCCAAATCTGTCATCTTGGATCTGCTCCCCGTCGAATACGGGGATGCCAAATCTACTTCTTGGATTTACTCCTCGTCGAATACGAAGATGCCAAATCATCTTGGATCTGTTTCGATGCAAAAACATCCGAAGGTTAGATCTACTATGTCTTTGATCTGCTCTCTGTCGAATATGGAGATGCCAAATTTGTTTTTTCGATTTTGTTCCTTATCAATACAGAGACGTCAAATCCGCTATCTTCAATCTGCTCTCGGACAGTACGGAGACGCCAAATCTGCTATCTTCAATCTGCTCTCTAACAATACAGAGACACCAAATCTGCTATCTTCGATCTGCTCATTGACAATACAGAGACGCCAAATCTACTATCTGCGATCTGCTCTCTGACAATATAGAGACACCAAATCTGCTATCCTCGATCTGCTCTCTGACAATACAGAGATGCCAAATCTGCTATCTTCGATATGCTCCTTGTAAACGCAAGGATGCCAAATCATCTTGGATTTGCTTCGATGCAAAAACATCCGAAGGTTAGATCTACTATGTGTTCGATTTGCTCTTCGTCGAATATGGAGATGCCAAATCATCTTAGATCTGCTTCAGCATAAACACCTGAAGGTCAGATCTGCTATGCTTTAGCCTGTTACCCTATTGCTTAAGGGGTTAAGGCGCATCAATCTTTATTGTCCCTTGTAGGACATAACCTGTATAATATGTATGAGTTCATGCCTAAGATGCTATGATCGAAGTGAGTCAAATGCTCCTAATTAAACCTGTTATAATGCAAAATGTTTATGACTATGACCCCTATTCCAGACATCACCACTCATTCCTTCATCGAAGTTTATCCTTATTTCTCTCGAGGTGTCATTCCTACTCAACCTGTGGGTTTGTACCATTCTTCAAATGCTATGACCCACCAAAAATGTCTGTAAGATGATCCTCTCTTAGGATCGAATCGTTTGATTTATCCAATCATCATTTTGGACTAAAGAAAAAATTTCCTCGAGTTCTTTCAAACCTCACTTACGTGAATTCCTTGAACAATTGTTCTGTTTTAGTTTCTTGTATTATCTAGAAATTTCCAGAGTAATGAGCAAAACTTCATTTGTGAAAATTATTTAGTTTATCTATCATTATTTTAATGCAACATACTTTAAGAATAATGGAAGATGAATTTAATCTTGAGAATAATTAGATTTGAATGAATTTTTTAGAAATACAAAGGAAATTAATCTGATAGCCTATCTTTGAGAAGAAAGAGAATCTAAAGATAGCAAATAGGACAAAAGTTAGATGCCCTAGATATCGCCGCTTGAGCGTCTATACACCAGCTCCATGAAGACTTTCTTGAGTTCAACATGTGTTTAAAAGATCCAAAGTACTTTGTTGATGCCCCGATATGCAACGCGCTTCGCTCTTTGTTGAATCAGATATAGTAAGATTACCGTGTGCTCTTCAAAATTTGAGCTGCCCTTTCGGGTTTTCAACTCAAAACCCCTTTGGTCACAAGACGCCCTTTGCGGGTTTTCACCCTGACCTCTCCATTTTTCTTTTTTTTTAAAAACTTAAGGAGCCCTTTGCGGGTTTTCACCCTGGATTCTCCTCTCCTTTAGACAAAGTACTTTTTGACTGAGTCTGAATTCACTGAATTGGGTAAACTCTTCCTATCCATTTCCGTTAAGATCAATGCTTCCCCAAAGAAGGCCTTCTTCACGACATACGGCCCTTCCCAATTCGGCATCCATTTTCCTCAAAAGTCCTTCTGAATGGGAAGGATCTTTTTCAGCACAAGATCCCCCTCGTGGAATTCTCTTGGTCGCACTTTCTTGTCGTAAGCTCACATCATTCGTTTCTGATACATCTGACCATGACGGATGGCCTTTAGCCTCTTTTCCTCAATCAAGTTCAACTGATTATATCGCGATTGTATCCATTCAGCTTCATCCAACTTTATCTCTGACAAGACTCGGAGAGACGATATTTTAACTTCAATGGGTAACACTGCCTCCATCCCATAAACCAACGAGAAAAGAGTTGCCCCAGTTGAGGTTCTGATGGATGTTCGGTAGGCTAAGAGTGCAAATGGTAATTTCTCATGCCAATCTTTGTAGGTTTCAGTCATTTTCCCCACTATCCTCTTGATGTTCTTGTTGGCTGCTTCTACTGCCCCATTCATTTTTGGGCAATACGGAGAAGAGTTATGATGCTTAATCTTGAATTGACTACAAACTTCTGCTATCGTTCTGTTGTTCAAGTTCAATGCATTGTCTGATATGATCCTTTCGGGCATCCCATACCGACAAATGATCTCTTTCTTCAAGAATCGACTCACAACCGACTTAGTAACATTCGCATAAGAAGCAGCCTCTATCCACTTCATGAAGTAATCAATGACCACAAAAATAAAGCGATGCCCATTTGAAGCTTTTGGTGATATTGGCCCAATGACATCCATGCCCCACATGGAAAAAGGCCATGAAGAAGTCATAACATGTAGAGGTGAAGGTGGTACATGAATCTTGTCTCCATAAATCTAACATTTATGGCATTTCTTGGCGTAGTTGATACAATCCCCTTCCATAGTAGACTAATAATATCCAAACCTCATGATTTGCCTAGCCATCGTGAAACCATTAGCGAGCGTCCCACAAACACCCTCGTGAACTTCTTCCAAGATTAACTTAGCTTCCACGGCGTCAACACATCTCAACAGTACTTGGTCCTTTCTTCTTTTGTACAAGATGTCCCCATCCAAAACGTAGTCGCAGGCTAATCTCCTTAAAGTTCGCTTATTATTTTCAGTTGCTTGTTCTGGGTATTTACGATCTCTCACATATCGCAATATATCCTGATACCAAGGGTTATCATCCTTTTCTTCTTCCTTAATGTTACAACAGCGAGCTTGAGCCTCAAAGATACTCATCTGAATGGGTCTCATCTCCTCCTCTTTATTTGCTTTAATCATTGAAGCCAAGGTTGCTAGAGCATCTGCCATCTGGTTTTCATCTCGTGGGATATAATTGAAAGTGATGTCATCGAATTCCTCAAGTAACCCCAAAACTACCTTTCGATAATTGATCAATTTAGGATCCCTTGTCTTCCATTCACCTCTAAGATGGTAAATTACCAACGCAGAGTCTCCATATACTTCTAAGGTTCTTATTCCTCGCTCTATAGCCGCTTGAATCCCCATGATGCACGCTTCATATTTGGCCATATTGTTTGTGCAATCAAAACCCAACTTGCACGTGAATGGATAATAATCACCATGTGGGGATACCAAGACTACCCCAATTCCATTTCCCACCGCATTGGATACGCCGTCGAAGTTCATCTTCTATGGACGTTCTTCAATAGTTGCCACATACATCAACTCCCCATTAGGGAAGTCAAAGTTTAATGGCTCATAATCTTCTAGAGCTCTGCTAGCCAAAAATTCTGCTATTGCACTTCCTTTTATAGCTTTTTGACTTACATAGACTATATCGAACTCTGAGAGCAATATTTTCCATCTTGCCATTCTCCCATTCAAAGCTGTTGACTCCATCATATACTTCAAAGGATCAAGTTTTGAAATAAGCCAAGTAGTATGATATAGCATGTACTGTCTTAACCTTCGAGTCGTCCAGATTAAAGCACAACACAATTTCTCAATTGGCGAATATCTCATCTCACACTCTGTGAATTTCTTGTTGAGGTAGTATATCGCCTTCTCTTTTCTTCCTGACTCATCATGTTGACCAAGCACACATCTCATAGAATTACTAAACACTGATAAGTACAGAATTAATGGTCTATCTGGACTAGGCGGAGATAACACTAGAGCATTTAACAAGTATTGCTTAACCTTATCAAAAGCATTCTGGCATTCCTCATCCCAAGTACCTTGGTTCTGTTTTCTAAGGAGGCGAAATATAGGATCACATTTCTCAGTTAATTGTGAAATAAACCGAGCAATATAATTCAATCTTCCAAGAATACCCCGAACTTCCTTCTGAGTACGTGGTGGAGGCAATTCTCGTATGGCTCTAACTTTGTCTGTGTCAACTTCTATTCCCTTTTTGCTGACCATAAAGCCTAATAACTTCCCCGACCTAACTCCGAAGATGCACTTTGCCGGATTAAGCTTCAACTGAAATTTCCTTAATCTCAGGAACAACTTCTTCAAAACTTCAATATGTTCCTTCTCTGTTCGAGATTTAGCAATCATGTCATCAACATACACCTCAATTTCTTTGTACATCATATCGTGGAATAAAGTCACCATAGCACTTTGGTATGTTGCCCCTGAATTCTTTAGCCCGAAGGGCATTACCTTGTAACAAAAGGTGCCCCACAATGTTATAAAGGTGGTTTTATCCATGTCCTCGGGATGCATATTTACCTAATTGTACCCTGAGAAACCATCCATGAAGGAGAACAACGAATATCCCGCTGTGTTGTCTACCAAAGTGTCTATGTGTGGCAGAGGAAAATTATCTTTTGGGCTAGCTTTGTTCAGATCTCTGTAATCAACGCACATTCGTACCTTCCCATCCTTATTAGGGACTGGTACAATGTTAGCCACCCATTCAGAGTACTTCACCTCTTGTAAGAATCCTACATCGAACTGCTTCTTTACTTCGTCCTTTATCTTCAATACGATATCTGGCCTCATTCTTCGCAACTTCTGTTGGACTGGCTTACAATCCTGCCTTATTGGAAGACGATGCACCACAATATCGGTATTTAACCCTGGCATATCTTGATAAGACCATGCGAAGATATCCTTGAACTCACGTAGCAACTCAATTAGTCATTGCCTTGTGTCCTCGACAATATGCGTGCCGATTTTCACCTCTTTCCCTTCCTCTAGGGCTACATTCTCTATTGCCTCTTTCTCATAGGGCATGATTTGTTTCTCCTCCTGTTTTACCATCCTCAATAGATCTGGAGATACATCACAATCCTGGACATCTTTAAAATCTTGAAATTCCTCTAAACACATGTCTTGCTCGCGAGAGAAATCAGGATTTGTAATATCAGTGCTCATGTCATTGATATCTAGGGACCTGTGAAGTATAAAGAATATACAAAGAATGAATGAATTTAAGAATGATTATTTATGTGCTATGAATGAAAGAATAAGAATTGCAAAAGTTTAACGGAATATTGGTTGATAAAAATAAACAATACTCGTTCAAATTGATAAAAGTTATGTTTTATTAAAAAAATAATAGATGATTGTAAGCCCATTCCACAAATGTAATCCTATTACTCCTAGGCCCTAGAGTAACAAGGATGTTTCGAGAATTACTCTGAAAAATTCCTAAAGACTATAGGAAGTTCCTCCGCAGTCCAATTGTTCAGAGAGCTTCCCGATTCGTAAGGGCGAATGCCCTCAAGGTTTCCTTGCTCCGATCCTTCATCGTGTATAGCATTAATCTGATGACTTTCTTCTATAAGTAACCCTCCCGATATGAAGGTTTGGGATATTAGAAGGAATGTCATCGGCTCCCACTCCATTTCTCTTCCATTAAGGCACGCCTTTCTTCCCTCTTGGCGCTTCTCAACTTCCTTCCTCCTTTGCTTATAGTCTGGCTTGAAGCCCAGACTAAAGCGATCTCTCTTCTCTTTCAGTTCTGGGATTTGAGTCTCTCATTGCAGGTATTTTCCTAACCCTATTCCTGGTAAGGCTCCATTTCCCACCATCATTTGTAGAGCCATCCTCGTGGCTCTTGCTATCTTTGGCACTGGTAGCTCACTCCCTTCTAAAATGAATGTTGCGTTGACGAATTCTGATAAACAGAAAGAGCATTCAATTGCCTCCTCGTTTGCTTCTACATAGGGTACACTACTGGTAACTGTCGATATAATGTCCTCCTCCGCATTTATAGTGACCAACTGCCCATCAGCTACTAACTTTAATTTTTGGTGCAGAGATGAGGGCACCACTCCTGTCGAATGTATCCAAGGCCTCCCCAACAGGTAATTGTAAGAGGGATTGATTTCCATCACTAAAAATTCCACCTCATACGTGTTTGGCCCAATCATCAAAGGAATGTCGATTTCTTCCCATGACCTTCCTTTCCGTGCCATCAAAGGCTCTCACTATATTATGGCATATTTTCATGTGAGAACTATCTATGGGCAATCTGTTCAATGTCGATAATGGTAAGACATTTAAAGCTGATCCATTATCAATAAGCACACTTGACAGTGTATACCCCTTACAACGAGTGGTGATGTGTAAAGCTTTAGCTGATCCCATGCGACCAGGTGGGATTTCATCATCATTGAAATAGATGAAATTGTTAGCACTTATGTTACTAACCAATCGATCCAACTTGTTGACAGATATATCATTAGTAACATAAGTCTCATTGAGCACCTTCATTAATGCTTCCCAATGTGCCTCTGAACTTAGAAGCAAAGCCAACACTGATATACGAGTTGGTTGTTTGCGCAATTGTTCAACCACACTGTACTCACAGTGTTTTAAGAATTTTAAAAATTCTCTGGCTTCTTCTTCCTTCACTGGCTCATTAACTAGTGTCTCGATCCCTTTTCCTTTGTCTAAAGCTTTTGCTTTTGCAGGCTCAACTTTGACGTCTTCTACATCGTAGCGCTTCCTACTACGTGTGTAAAAACCCTCACCTTGAGCTTCCTTAGAAGCAATAGCTATATCCTCCTTCTCCGGCATTGACACATGGCAGTTATAATTCTAGGGTACCCTCTTGTTATCCTTATAAGGAAAGGAAACAAGTTTATGAATAATGACTTTCGGTACTGTTAGTGTTTTAACTTTATTACTTCTTGGTAAAGAAATAATAATCCTTGGCCGGTTTTGATTTTTCAGTGCACCTTCTAATGTGCATATATGTCCCTCATTTGAGCCAACTTCATATAATTCTAGCTCTTTCTTGTCCATAAGGCTTTGTACCAAGGCCTTAAACTCGTTGCATTCCTGGATCTCGTGCCCCTCTTCAGTATGGAACTCACAGTAGTCCCTTGCTCCTTTATTCCTCTCTTTAGAGATTATCATCTCTCTTTTCACCATTTCTTCCTAAATCATTTTCATCGGCGTTCTCACCTCAGACACGCCATCTTTAATCCTTCTCATACTTGTATCCCCAACTGCATTTACCCCTTGATCACCATGATTTGGCAACGGGTTCTCTGTACTAGGGGTGTCGTCAAATTTTACGACCCCCATCTTGATTAGTCTCTCTACAACCTTCTTAAAACCGTACAGTTTTCGATCGAATGCCCCGGTATTCCAACATGGTATTCGCATCTGGCGCTTGCATCATACCATTTGGGATATGAGGGCTGCAGTGGTTTCAAGTGAAAAGGAGCAATAGCATGTGCATCGTATAAGCTTTGATAAAGCTCACAATATCTCACAGGGATAGGTGTGAACTGCATCCTTTCAAAATTCTGCCTTGTACCCGACTCCTGCCTTTGAGAACTCTGTTGCTCAACCGTAGCTGTTTTAGGTTGACCAACTGTGATTGCCTTCGTGTTGAAGGTGCTTGTGTTATTCACTTCACTATCGTTTCTCCTTGGGGCTGATCTTTTGGTCGCTTCCCCCTCAATTTTGCCACCCCTTATGGCATTCTCTATCATCTCTCCCACCATGACTATATCCGCAAAGCTTTTAGTGGTGCTCCTAATCATGTGAGTGATGAATGGAGCCTTTAGAGTGTTGATGAACAACATGGTAGTCTCCTTCTCCAACAACGGTGGTTGAACTTGCATTGCCACCTCTCTCCATCTCTGTGCATATTGTCTAAAATTTTCATTAGGCTTTTTCTCTATGTTTTGCAGCGTGATCCTATCCAGAGTCATGTCTGTCACATAATTGTACTGCTGCATGAAGGTTTGTGCAAGATCCCTCCATGAACTTATTTTGGCCCGGCTCAGTTGATTATACCACTTGGCCGCTACCCCGACCAAACTATCCTGAAAACAATGGATCAATAATTGATCATTATTTACATGACCAGTCATCCGTCTGCAGAACATGGTAATATGGGCTTCCGGGCAGGTAGTCCTATTGTATTTCTCAAACTCTAGCATCTTGAACTTATGGGGAAGTACCAAATCTGGGACGAAACTCAAGTCTTTGGCATCGATTCCCTGATGATTATCAGCGTTTTCTAATACCTTAAACTTCTCCTCTAACCATCTACAATGTTCCTCCAATTGCCTTGATGATTCGAGTCTCATTTCTTCCCTCTCAACTACATCTAGATCGGGGATAACCGGATTGGCAAGATTGTCTCCAAGATTGAATCCCAAACCAGTTTGAAAGTTCATGGGTATTCCAGTATCGACTTGACCCTGTTGAGGCCTTATCGCGATGGACGACCTTCGAGGATATGCTTCAGATTGAGTTTGCACATGGGGTGGGGTGAAACCCGGTGGATGATCCTTATTATCTCCTTCAATGATGGTCATAGGGGTCTTTCCTTTATCCGTCACCCCCTTCAGCAGCTGAGCCATCTCAGCCATCATATTCCTTTGAGCTTCCAACATTTGATCCTTCATCTTTTGTTAGATTTTTGCCAATTGCTCCTGTAACTGTTCTTGCATCTCTTTTTGAATCTGCTCAAGTCTTTGATCCATATTCTTTGACTTAGCGCGTGTACCGTAAGGATGTGTTGTTTCCAGATTTCCTTTCTCTTTTCCAGATTTCCTTTCTCTTACTCTCTCTTTCTCCCTAATAATTTTAACTAATTAGGGTCTTTCTATAAACTTGGATGCATATGATGTGATGAGATGCAAATGCATGAATGCTAAAAGATATCGATTCTAATTCAGTTTCTTTTTAGAAAATGTTATTTAAGAAACAAAAATCTTTACACAAAACAGATTACAAATACACCTTTGCCCTCAGGCCCAAGGTTTTAACCCTATCCAATAGCAAAGCTAACTCTAGACCTCTATCTGACACTAACTCATATTTCGTACTTAATACATTAGCTTGTACCGCTAAGTCTTGTAAATAACCAGCAACTTCTCGAATCTGGACTATAGCTTCTCCCATGAGATAATCCCTATCTCCAACTTGATCTTGAAGATGGTGAAGTTCTTCCTTCCACTGTTCTTCTCTTACTTCGAGCTGCTCAATCCATAGCTCACAGTCCTGTAGTACTGCTTCCAACCCTCCAATATTGTGCTTCATTTCCTTGATCTTATCCAAGCTTGCCTTTAACTCGATCGCAGAGTTACGACTTCGGTGATGATGGAGAGATCGTCCAAGCTCAACCACCTTAGTTTTTAATCCTTAATTTTCCTTCTATAGGACCTGATTACGCGACTGCATCTCTTGGAACTTCTTCTCCCAATACTTGGATTTGGCTCTTTCTTCTTGAATCTCTTGCTGCCACTGCTCTGAAGATCTCCCTAATCCGACCCTTTTCAACGTTACCTGGGCCTTCTTGTAGCGCGTCTTTAAATCATCTCGATCTTCCTCGATCTTTCTCTTCTCCTTTTTCACCTTCTCGACTTTCATCTTTTGAACATCGACGTCGAGGCTCAAGCACATTTTTTCCTCTTCAAGCTTCTCAATCCTCTTTTCAAACTCCAAATTCTTTCTCTCAAACTCTTGCTTCATAACCTCCAACTCTGATGGAATCACTCGTAAGCTCTCCTCTAATGATCGAGCCACCCCCAAAATTGGCCTAGGGACATATCATTGACTCTCCTACTAAACCACCCATTATACTCAAGGGATGACGTCGAGCCTTCGGTCAAGATCTTCATACAGAAAGGCTTCTTCCAAGCCTTAGAAATCTCTCGCATCCTCTTCTTATAGTGATCTCCTTTATAAGAGAAATCACTCTAAGCTAAACTCTGTGTAGTCGGTATGAACTACCTCGCTCGATATTGCCTTAAAACAAGCAATGGTGCATATCCAACAACTCCCCAAATTCCTGGCAAAGGGACCCAATCAAATCTGCCCCAACAGTAAAAGACTTCACTAGGAACCAACCAAGGAGCCTTCCACATAACATCTTCCTCTCGAAGATTCTGAAGAATGTCTATCCACCTCTGAAATGTCATCTCTCTTAGACATGTCTACTACTTCCTTTAAGGGAGAATAACCCTCAAAGAATACTCGGTAAGGAACCTTATCAAGCTTCCAAAAGTGGCTATGGAGCCAGACTAGCAACAATTGCGCACATCCAATAAATCTACCCTCGTCGGCCCTCCGACATGCACTCAAAGATCTAAATGTCTCAGCGAGTATTGCACGCGATCAAACAAATCCATGACTGCCTCATCTATATGCCCCAACGCCTTTGGAAAAATCACCATGCCGTAAATACTCAAAGCTAGGACATCGACCCTTTTCTTTACGTCTGGATGTGTCGATATAAAATACCTCAAAACGACCCATGGAACGCACTTACTATCACCCTTTTGCTGCACATGAGCTACAGCCCACTGCTCACTCATCCCAGTAATCATCACCAACTTCTTCACAAAAGTTGGAAGGCTAGCAGGCGTAAGATAAGCCTTGTGACCCTGAATCCTCGGGCAACGCAGTAAAGTCGTATACTCCTCCAAAGTAGGTACAAAATCAACATTACCAAATGTAAAGCAACTATAAGCAGGGTTCTAGAACTGTACCATAGCTCGAAATAAGTGCCTATCTACTTTGACGTCTAGCAAATAGGGAAGGTCTTCATAATTCTGATAGAAAAGCTACTTAGCCTCGTCATCCCATTGGGCCCAAATGTTTCTCAACTCCCGAAACTTATTCTGTGTCGAATTAATATGGGTGAAGTCCCATAACTCTGATGTATGCCCCTCAGTGATACTATCTCCTTTCTCTAACTGGGTTTTCTTTGACCAGGTACAGACAGAGGCATTGTCCTCCACTTTATCAAGATATTCGTTCCCCATTACAAAACTTTCTAACCCAGAAATCAAACCGTGAATCGATACCTTTGAATGTTTGAATGACATGCAATGATAGCAAAACAAAATAAATTAGTATCGTAAAAATATAACAAACAAACACTTATAAGGGTAGTTTACTAAAAGTTATCACCATAATCCCTAGGGTAAGCGCTTAAAGTTCACTATATGAGTTCCAGTTCTAAAGTGAGGGTACCTGAACCAGCAGATTCCTCGGTCCTCACCCATTATAGGCTCATATAGACCAAGTTCAGTTCAGGAGGACACATTTCCCTATGGCCATGCGGAGATGAAAATCTCACGAAGACATAGGTACAGTATCCCAGAAGCAATCCACTAACTCATGCGGAGGTGAAAACCTCACGAAAGCTTAGTTTCTTACTCCCACTTAAAGGTGTGACCAACGGTCATGCAAATGCAATGTGTGAAAATAATATAACAAACATATGCAGCGAACACATGAAAAGGGATCTTTATCTTTAAATCCTTTCAAAATTTAGCATTAAGACAGAAAGTTATCAATTTTTGGCTTGACTCTCTTATTGCCCCCAGCGGAGTCTCCAAGCTGTCCAAACCTCTTTTTTTTTTTAAAAAAAGGAAAAGGGTATTTTGAAAACGGGAGTCGCCACCAACCTTTTTAGGTGTAATTGGATCACCTCATAAAATGTTTTATTCTACGTAAAATCGAAAAACGGGTTCGGGAGTCGGTTACGTGTAAGGAAGGGTTAGCACCCTCACAACGCCCAAAATTGGTACCAAATTGAATTGTTTTCTGTCTTACTGTCAAAGTTTGAAATAATTCAAAATAAGATCCCTTTTTAAAATCGGAACAGTTTGAGTTTAAAAACCGAGAATCCTTCGTTCCAAAAGAACACGAACATCACATCCAACATGATAGGACACGATATTCTCAAAATTTTGTACTGAAATCACCTTGTAATTTAGAAAAATTATTTAGAAGGATACTTTAGGCATTTAGACAAACGGGAAATCGCAACCTAGCATGTTAGAACACTATTTCCCGAATTCCTAAATACGGAAAGTATTACTTCAAAGAAAAAATCCTTTTGAGTATAAATTTCTTTAAAATAGTGATGCATTTAACAGGTTACAAGATATCAAAAATAATAAAAATCATATACGCTTTAATGCAAATATAACCTAAAAGCTAACATCACAACATACATTAATATTTTATAATCATAACTCTTTATACATTAATATTTCATGCAAGAATACAACATAGTAAACAATGAGGATAAGATATATAATCATACTTCACGAAAATATGAATTACATAAATAAATAATTTTCATGCAAACATATAAAATCAATGATAACAAATAACTCGTGTAATGAATTTACATATTTAAACAATTAACACAAATATATTAATAACATATGAACATATATATATGAAAAAAATAAAACTTAGGAAGAATCACATATTAGGCACAATGAATAATAAAGGGAAATTTTAAAGTGCTTAATACATACTAAAAACGATGTATAATATCTATATAGAATTTTATAATAACATACATACTACATGTTTAATACACATAAATATAATGCTTAATAATAATTTATAAACTTCATAATAGTGTAATAATATATTAATAATATAAATATATATATATAATAAAGTAACATATAAAATATAAAAGAATAAAATAATGTAATGATAAATGAATTTTAAATATTTAATAATAATATATATAAAAAACATAATGTTTAATAATAATTTATAAAATTTTAAAATTATACATGATAATATGTAATAAGATATAAATATATGATAAAATATAAAATAATATAATATATAATGTATATTAAAACATAAGATAATATAATATATATAATAATATAAAAATATAAAATAATATAATATATAAATATACTTGAAAATAACAAAAATAATATACAAATAAATAAATTTTTATATGTATAAATAAATAACAAATAATATTTAAAATAAATAAATTTAAAAAAATTATTAAAATTAGCAATGATCAAAACTTTAGGGCTAATTTAAAAATAAAAAAATGAATTTTGGGCCTTCTGGAACGCGCGTTAAAAGTTGAGGGACTCATTAGGAAATTAGCCCTTATCCTCGAAACGACATCGTTCCCAGAATAGGCCTCAAAGGAGCTATTGGGACTAAATTGAAATAAAATCAAAATGTTAGGGCCAGATTATAATAAAATAAAACAAAATTGCAAATACAGAAAACATGGAAGGACCAATTGGGAAATTATCCCATTTTACGAAAACACGCGGATCCTCCCCGGGTAATCGGGTCAACACGCGGATCCTAAGCCTCGAAACGACGACGTTTTGTGCTTATTGAGTTAAGCCAAAACGGCACCATTTTAGTAAGGCTATATAAACCAAATATTAAGCCTGCAATCATTTTGAAACCTTGTTTTAAAAAAAAAAGAAAGAAAGAAACCCTCTGAGAGGGTTAGGGGAGATGTCCTCAGAGTTCTATCGAGACTCCGTCTGAGGCTTGCATGCTCTCACGCGCCCCCACCAACGCCGCCACTTACGGCTGTTGGAAACTGGAAAGTTTCCTTTTCCAACGTAGATTAAATCGGTACGTTTCTTTTCTTTTATTTTTTATTATCAGTATGTATTTAGAGAAAAAAAAAGAATAAAATAATCACCTCTGTACTCTCCAGTCGACTGTTGGTTTCTTTTAGTGTAAAATGTATTCTATTTTTATTGAATCTCTATGCAAAAACGTGTATACAAATTAAAAAAGAGGGGTTTTATAACCCCCGGTTGCATTTTTGGGAAAGAATCTTTCGATTTCTTTCCTTGTCTGCCTCTTTTCTGTCGTAGTTTTTTCCTTCTTTTGCAGGTATCAACGAGGATCTCACGGAGAGGAGTGGGCTGGCGTTGATTTGCGTGTTGATTACGGCGCGATTCGGGGCCAGAGTCACGGGGTGAGGCGAAGAGGCCTGTCTGTTGAGATGCTTGTGGCGCCTAGGGTTTCTAAAACCCTAGGTCTTTCCATCTTCTGTTAATGAGTTGGGCCACTTGGGCCCTATGTGTTTTGGGTTAAGGGTGTAAACGGGCTAGTAGGTAGTTTAGGTTAATTGGGTTTTGGGTTAGTGTTTAGCTGGGTTATGGGTGTAACGGGTTATTGGGTTAGGCATTTAATTTTTAGGCCTACGGGTTAGTGGGCTATGGTATTTGGGTTCTGTAAAAGGACTTAAATGGACTATTTAATTTTATTTTTCGTTTAATTTCATTTTTTTAAATTTTGTAAGCCCGAGGAAAATATGGGTTCTACAATGTGGTTTTGGTTTGCTTGAAGAGGGAGAGAAATGTGGCTTAAACCAAGCCTATTTGCGCCCCACACGGTTGAGTACACGGGCGTGTGACTCAACCGTGTGTCTGCTGTAACTTAATTAAACAAGTCAGTGAGTTACACGGCTTAGACATACGGGCGTGTCTACTGGCCATGTGTGACACACGGTCTGGCACATGGGCGTGTGGTCGGCCGTGTGACCCAAGTCAGTATAACCTTCAGATTTCACACGGCCAAGGCACACGGGCATGTCTCCGGCCGTGTGATGCAAGTCAGTATGTATGCCCTGTTTCCATACAGCTTGTGACACAGGTGTGTCTGGTGGCCGTGTGAGGCACATGGCCTGTTCACACGGGCGAGTGATCCCCATATGCATGAAAATTTTATAATTTTCCCAAAGTTTTCAAATGTTATTGGTTTAGTTCTAAATCTCTTCCAGACATGTTTTAAGGTCTTATAGAGCCTTATAAGGGATAATGTGACTATGTTGGATTGATGTTTATGTATTAATGGATTCTTGGATGAGAAATGTATGTTGTATGTTTTGATTTGATAGGTAATACCTCGTAACCTTATTCCAACGATGGATATGAATTAGGGGTGTTAAAAAGATAGTCTGCTTCTTTTGAGAACAGGACCTCAGGTTACCCCTCCTAAAGCGATATATGTCTATAGGCCTCAAATTTGATTCCCAGTATTAATTTCTCATCGTTTTGTACAAACACTGCTCTATATCTAGAAACTGCTATGGATATTTTGTCGAACAACCTTTTTAGAATTAGATTATGTTTATAAGCATACTAAATATTCATCTATGTCTAGATTCTGCATGCATGCACGAAGAACAAATTGAATAAAATAGTAAAATAGATCAGATCAAAACTTCAACATTAATGGAAAATTAGAGTATCATTTAGTAAACCCAACCCTGTAACACCCTTAAACCGCATCCGTCACCGGAATAGAGTTAAGGAGCATTACCTTACCGATTTATTTATCAGATATTTTATTTCATTTAACGTTCATATTTGGAGCCCATTAAAATCAAACATATTATCCCTTAAACGTACTTATTTTTTTTCGACGTGTTTTACTTAAATTTATTACTCGTCTCAATATACTTAATTTCCTTGTATTAACATATCAAAGATAATCACATATTTACATGTCATGATAAATATCATTCTCTTTCCATTTTTCATAAATACAAATCAAGTAATTCATTATATCGATATTTAATGCATTTAAAATATACAATTCAAGTTACACTAACTTATCTCGTTGTTTGTTCATGTTTATAATTTCATTAATCCGGTATCTTTTCTTTTCCACATTCAATTCTCGTATTCGAGTCATCCGGATCTTTATAAATAAATTTGATCGTCGTTTTCATTTATTTCATGTTCTAATACATTCAATTAATGCTCTAAACAAAATTACCATTTTACCCCTAAACTTTTAATTAATGACGATTTCATCCTTAGGCTCAAAAAAATAAAATTCTTCCAATTTAATCCTTATTTCCAGCCGTTATAAATTCTTCCAATTTAATCCTTATTTCCAGCCGTTATTCTCATACAAATTGATAACAACCCATGAATTCTATAAAATATCAAAATTTTCCATAATTTCAACACTTTTCAATTTAATCCTTAAAACATGTTTTTTTTCCGACCTTAAACTAAATTAATAATTTCATTCAATTTTACAATTTTAAATAATAAAATAACCCATTTCATGCAAATTGGTCATTTCTAACATTTTTACAGAATTGCCCATAAAATTTTACTTTTATTCAATTTAGTCCCTGAGCCTAAAACATGCAAATTAACCATACTAGCTAAATAGTCATACATATTTTCCTCCTTCTCCTCTCCATTCCACATCCTTTATTTATATAACATGCTATAAGTAACATTATCAATAATTTCACTATTTACTTATATGTATATTCAAAACTGTTCATTTGCATCATAGTTACTAAATTATTTATATCTTGAGCTGAAGAACTCGAAATTAAGATCCACTAGTTTTATATGAAACTATACTTACATATCTTCTTACCATAAAATTTTCAGAATTTTTGGTTCATCCAATAAGTACAGTTTATTCTTTAAATTCACCCTTGTTCTGCTGTCTGACAGTTCCGACTCTTATTTACTAAAAATTAATTATCTCATTGTACAGGATTCAGATAATGTTCTTGTTTGCTTTTACTGAAAATAGATTCAATAAGGATTTTAAAAATATAACTTTAAGAACCTAATTATTTTTATCCAATGTTTTATGATTTTTCAAAGTCAGAATAGGGGAACCCAAAATAATTCTAACATTGTCTCACTAAATTTATTATATCTTACAATTCATAATTTCATTGCTTACACCGTTTCTTCTATAAGAAACTAGACTCAATAATATTTAATTCTATATTTTTTCATCCTATAATTAGATTTCCACAATTTATGGTGATTTTTCAAAATTAACCTACTGCTGCTGTCCAAAACTGTTTTAGTGCAAGATGTTTACTTACCATGTTTATAACACCCTTATTTTCTTTCTCTACACTATTTCTCATTACTTTCTCTTATTTTCCATTCACTAACATAGAAAACTCTACATTAACATCAATTCCATTCTTTTTCAATAATATTAATCTTAAAAATGTATTGAAATCTTGATGTTTTTACCTTGTTCCATTGATTTCAATCTTTAACTTGATTTTCTTTCTCCTCCAGCTTTTATTTCTTGAATCTAGCTTAATATTCTAGCTCTCCATAGTCTCCTTGTGATCTTTTTCTCTTGAGTCATCACTTAATTTGGTAAAATTACAATTTAGTCCCTCATAATTCTTCACATATTCAATTTGGTCCTTATTCATCAGTTTTCCTTGGTTTCTAGATCATTCCACCCTTAAAATATTTGAACTATTAGTCCATCAACTTTTCATTTTACACTTTAATCCCTCAAATTTTGAGTATTTACTCTTGGGCCACAAACCTTTTCTCACTTTTACAATTTAGTCCTTTCTTGAATCAATATGTCATAATATAATTCCCAGTGACATAACTCAATTTTCCTCTTTTTGTCACTTTATTTCCTTATTTTATTGTATTAAGGATAATATCTTACTGTAAAAATTTTCAGGGTGTTACATTTCTCTCCCCCTTAAAAGGAATTTCGTCCTCGAAATTTCCTTGTTTTCTTTTGATCATGAACTTCATTATTTCCATAATTCTATAGCTCCTTTCTGCACATATTTATCTAGTTTATCATTTATATTCATCTCCTATCCTTTCATGTCACAATTTATTTTTAATTCAATATTGCGAACATACCTTATAACGAAAATTGTTTACCTTTTTATAAGAGGCCCAGTAGACTAAACAGAACACTTTAAGATATACGGAACAGATATAAAAGTGTATTATTATGCACTATTAATCAGAGAGCATTTGGTGAGTACCAACGTGCTATTATCGGATAATGTGCTAGAGTCTTTTAATGGTATACCACTAATATCTTAGTAGATCAAATCTCATCTACTTGGGCAAATTACATTATGCACGCATATCACTTTTAGCATAATGCTTTTACATACTTTACAATTTAATCATTGTGCCAATAACCTGTATGTTTATATCTTCTCTTTCTTTAATACATGTAATATATTTCAAAATTCACTAATAATCTTTATCATGTACTTCATAAATCACTTTCTAATTCCAATTTCACTTTCAATTCATTCATAACTCAATTTAATTTCCATTCAATTCAACAATAACACTACCTCATACTTCTCTTACCATATACATAATTTAAATTTAACATTTAATAATAATAAATAATTTGAATTATATTAATACAACCGTACGCTGATTATGTCTATACTCAATGGTATTACCATAATTCAAATTATAAAAACTATAATAAATAATAGACATCAAACATGTAACAACATAAGTCATATGTGTTAATTTATGCTTTAATTTCATATCTCAAAAATAGTCTTTTATCAAATGGCATCATATATCATCTATATTATCTTTAATCAAATCATGAACCTTTGGTTCAAGCTTTCAATCTCATATACCATGTAACACCCTTATACCATGTTTGTCTCAAGGAAATTGATATAGGAATATTACATTTGGTGCCAAAGTAATTCTTGGCCAATCACTAATATACTAGAACATAAACGGAAAAATTTAAATAATTTATAATTTAGTCCTTACTACTACTTGAAACATACTTAATTTTTCTTAAGTACATGTCATTCTATTCAAAAAATTTAAACGTACCCTCTTATTACCTAGAGATGTGATGAGATGGAAGCTCTCAAATACAACTCTTTAAAATTTCTGTACCTAATCTTACCACTATTTTATTTTCAGTAAATCTTTCATGTATTTAAACTTTAAATTTTCTTAATAGTATGTATCTTAAATAGCTTTTCTTCATTTTAATTTATATGCCTTCTTACTATATCAATATTCATTTCATGCATTTTATAATAAGCATTTTATAAAATCATTATTTCATATATTTCATTTCTATATCCCAATTCAATAACCTATTTTATTTTATATCTAAAACCTTATTAATCTTTCAATACTTATTTAAACCAACATTTTTCAATAAAAATAATTATAATTAATTCATAAGTTTATATTCAATTAACTCATACACTATTTCATTATTTCCAATTCATTTTATTTTCACTTCTTATTTCGATATCTCAATTTCAATTCACATTTCAATTCATAATTTCTTTCTTATATATATATATTCAGTACGATCAATCAAATTTATTTAAATTTCTCGTTTCAGTTATTCACCCTATTAACAAACCCGGACTTTGACGGGTACACGGATTCCAACCCAAACACACCAGTAATATCCAACCAAAACACACCAGAATAATCATGTAATCCTCCCAAACACACCATAATCACATAGTCCTCCTACCCGTATTCGTTTCCGGAATAGGGTACAAGGCATTACTAGGATTTACATATCATTTAACAAAAATTTCAATTAAATACTTACTGTTTCTTCATAAGTATATATCGTTCATTTCATTATATCAATATTTCATGCACCATCATTTCCATATATTTTATGTATATTTATTCTGGTAATAGTTCATATCAAACTTAACATAAATTATATTCCTTGGACTTATACTTATTTCATTTATCTTTCTTCATAATTATTTCATGCAACTATTTTGTACATATATTTTCATATGACCAATTCCTGTAAACATTTCACACAACCATTTTGTATAACCAATTCATATAACCATTTGTCGTCTGGTACATATTACCTGAATATTATTTGTTCAACAGATGTCTTGGCGTCTCTCATCCACGATCTTATTTATCTTCGACATGATGCCATAGTGCCTTTCAACTATGAAATTACTCATTTTCTGTCAGGTTGCCATGGTATCTTTCAACCATGGTCTTATTCATTTCCCCGTCATGTTGCCATGCTATCTTTCAACCATGGTCTTATTCATTTCATGTCACGTTGTCATGGTATCTTTCAACCATGGTCTTACACATTTCATATAATGTTGCCATGGTATCTTTCAACCATGGTCTTACACATTTGAATCGCGATGCCATAGCGTCTTTCGGCTATGGTCTTATTCGTCTGAATCCTGATGCCATAGCGTCTTTCAGCTATGGTCTTACTCATTTCTGGTATGATGCCATAGTCCAACTATGGTCTTACACGTGTATTGCCATGGCCTAGCCATGGTCTTACACTCGTGGTGCCATATCCCAGATATGGTCTTATCATCAGGATGCCATAGCCTAGCTATGGTCTTACACATATATTGCCATGGCTCAGCCATGGTCTTATCCGTCAATTCATCACTGATCACTAAATGTTCATACTCAATTCAATGTTCTGCTCCATTTGAACTTTTCATCTGATTTCCATAATTTAACAATATTCATAATTCAATAGCAAACATAAAAAATAATACATTATATCAGCCATAATTTAGCAAATAATCATGAAAGTTCAATCACATAAACTTACCTGGCTAAATTGCAGAAATACCAAAATCTAGGGGCGTTTTAGAAATTTATTATTTTTCTCTATTTTCCACCCGATATTTATCTAAATTTATAATGTCATTTAATTTATTAATTTAAATAATAAAACAATTCATTTCAAATTTCACTTTCCAACAACATACTATCAAATATTTATCTCAATTTCATTCAATTCAATATTGATGCTTACCTTAAAATTTTTACTTACTATACACATAAATTTAAATATAACATTTATTCATACTTTTATGAGTTCAGACTCATCATAATCATCTTTTACTCATATACTTGAGTATCACTTTCAACATTATCGGAATTAGCTCGGTTGGAAAACATCTCTATCTTTAAGTAAAACAAATCTTATCAGAGTCAGAAGATATCACACTATTACAGGTTATGTAATGTATTTCTTGACTTCACATGTGCTACATTCGGTCCAAGAATCGACTAAACCTTAGCTCTGATACTACTAAATGTAACGCCTCTAACCCACATCTGTCACCGGAATAGAGTTAAGGAGCATTACCAGAGTTATCGATTTATTTATCAGATATTTTATTTCATTTAACGTTCATATTTGGAACCAATTAAAATCAAACATATTATCCCTTAAACGTACTTATTTTTTTTCAACGTGTTTTACTTGAATTTATTACTCGTCTCAATATACTTAATTTCCTTGAATTAACGTATCAAAGATAATCACATATTTACATGTCATGATATTTATCATTCTCTTGCCATTTTTCATAAACATAAATCAAGTAATTCATTATATCGATATTTAATGCATTTAAAATATACAATTCAAGTTACACTAACTTACCTCGTTGTTTGTTCATGTTTATAATTTCATTAATCCGGTATCTTTTCTTTTCCACGTTCAATTCTCGTATTCGAGTCATCCGGATCTTTATAAATAAATTTGATTGTCGTTTTCATTTATTTCATGTTCTAATACATTCAATTAATGCTCTAAACAACATTACCATTTTACCCCTAAAATTTTAATTAATGACGATTTCATCCCTAGGCTCAAAAAAAATAAAATTCTTGCAATTTAATCCTTATTTCCAGCCTTTAGTCTCATACAAATTGATAACAACCCATGAATTCTATAAAATATCAGAATTTTTCATAATTTCAACACTTTTCAATTTAATCCTTAAAACATTTTTTTTTCCGATCTTGAACTAAATTAATAATTTCAGTCTTTGCAGTTTCAAATAATAAAATAATCCATTTCATGCAAATTGGTCATTTTTAACATTTTTACAAAATTGCCCATAAAATTTTACTTTTATTCAATTTAGTCCCTGAGCCTAAAACATGCAAATTAACCATACTAGCTGAATATTCATACATATTTTCCTCCTCCTTCTCTCCATTCCACATCCTTTATTTATATAACATGCTATAAGTAACATTATCAATAATTTCACTATTTACTTTTATGTATATTCAAAATTGTCCATTTGCGTCATAGTAACTAAATTATTTATATCTTGAGCTGCAGAACTTGAAATTAAGATCTGCTAATTTTATATGAAACTAGACTTACATATATTCTTACCATAAAATTTTCAGAATTTTTAGTTCATCCAATAAGTATAGTTTATTCTTTAAACTCACCCTTGTTCTGCTGTCTGACAGTTTCGAACATTCTTTACTAAAAATTAATTATCTCATTGTACAAGATTCGGATGATATTCTTGTTTCTTTCTATTGAAAATACACTCATTCAGGATTTTACAAATATAACTTTAAGAACCTAATTACTTTTCTCCAATTTTTTATGATTTTTCAATGTTAGAATAGGGGAACCCGAAATCATTCTGACCTTGTCTCACTAAATTTATTATATCTCACAATTCACGATTCCATTGCTTACACTGTTTCTTCTATAAGAAACTAGACTCAATAAGATTTAATTCCATTTTTTTTTCATCCTCTAATTAGATTTCCACAATTTATGGTGATTTTTCAAAATTAACCTACTGCTGCTGTCCAAAACTGTTTTAGTGCAAGATGTTTATTTACCATGTTTATAACACCCTTATTTTCTTTCTCTACACTATTTCTCATTACTTTCTCTTATTTTCCCTTCACTAACATATCAAGAACATAAGACCATGTATAAGAAAACTCTACATTAACATCAATTCCATGCTTTTTCAATAATATTAATCTTAAAAATGTATTGAAATCTTGATGTTTTTACCTTGTTCCATTGATTTCAATATCTAACTTGATTTTCTCTCTCCTCCAGCTTCTATTTCTTGAATTTAGCTTAATATTCTAGCTCTCCATCCTTGTGATCTTTCTCTCTTGATGGCTATGGAAATTCTTTTGATTTCTAGGTGAAAATTGTAAATTTTTGGTGAAAGGATCAAATTGTAAAGAAAGTAAAACTTTCTTTCTTTCTCTCTTCTTCTCACGTTAGTTTGCATGAGAAAGATAATGGATGGTATGTGTGTGTGTTGTTTTCTTTTCCACACACACACACACACACATATATATATAGACTAAATAAAATAATAAAATAATAAAATATATTATTAAAATATTAAATAAATAATAATTATCTAATTAAATAACTATAAAATATCACCAACATCATCATTACTTTCTAGATTTCTCTCTCTTCCAATTGACCATTTTTCCCTTCGTGATCTTTTAAAATTCCATTCTTGAGTCATCACTTAATTTGGTAAAATTACAATTTAGTCCCTCATAATTCTTCACATATTCAATTTGGTCCTTATTCATCAATTTTCCTTGGTTTCTAGATCATTCCACCCTTAAAATATTTGCACTATTAGTCCATCAACTTTTCATATTTACACTTTAATCCCTCAAATTTTGAGTATTTACTCTTGGGCCACAAACCTTTTCTCACTTTTACAATTTAGTCCTTTCTTGAATGAATATGTCATAATATACTTCCCAGTGACATAACTCAATTTTTCTCTTCTTGTCACTTTATTTCCTTATTTTATTGTATTAAGGATAATATCTTACTGTAGAAATTTTCAGGGTGTTACAAACCCAATAAGATTTAACTCAAGAGTTAATTAATCAAATCCAAATTCGAAATATCATTCAACATCTTAAACATTTAATCGCACAAAAAAGCAATGTAAAAGAAAATAAGGAAAAACTTCAGGAAGCACACTTTTGCTGATCCAACCCTCAACTACGGCATTGCAATGTTTGTCAAAGAACTAGTTGATTGCCTTCATCCTCTTCCTCGCGTTCTACTCTGCTTTTCAGCTACTACTGCTACCTTTTATTTCTGCCTCAGCATCCTTCCTCTGAGAAAGGCTTATTTTTTCTCTCTCTCTTTCAGATCTTCCTCGCTTTTTATAGGGTAAATCCCCCTCTTAGCACACAATTTTTCCTCCCTCTTCTTCAGGTAGATCTTTCTCGTACAAGTACAACTAGCTGAAAGTGGCACGAATTGAGTGCTAACTTGGTGTCTTCCTAGAATTGCCGTGGTATTAATGTTTGCAATCTGTCTAACCTTTTGCCATGAAAAAACTTCACTCATTTATTTATTTCTCTCATTTGTACACCCGCCATTCAAACACAAACTAAGCCTTTCCACCCATAAGTAAAAGTAAGATAATAACATTTAAGCACATTCTAAGTTTCATGATGCAATGTTCTAAAAATAAGAATATAATATCCTAAAATGAAAATACATATACTTAAGTACAAACAATTAACCAAGTCTAAAGGCTTGAAATATAACTTTTTTCAAGAGTTATCACACCCCCAAACCTGAGTTATTGCTTGTCCTCAAGCAAAATATTCATGAATGCATGAATTACCACAACAACATAATCACCTTAGTAATGTCAAACCATGTAGAGCATATTTTATACTTCAGTTCTCAATAATATTCAATTTTTAAAAATTTGCTCAAGTTTCATAAGCTTGTTTAGCAAAAGTAGCGTAGAAATTGTTGCCCTAAAAATAAAAATTCTAATTACTCATGCAATTTCAACTATAGCAAGTACCTTCTAATGTACTTAGTTTATCTTTCATCTAAACTCAGCTTCCTTTTTAAATCTGGCCTTGCATAAACTCAATTACACATATTTTTACTAGGGGATCCATCTTGTCACATGATTTCTTTAATGGGTAATCTTAGTGGAGCATACACTAAATTTCCAAATGTACTATCATGTCACAATTTTGAATGGAACTCACTTATGAAGCTAAGGCTTTTGACTTAGAAGATGGATGGAGCAAACAACTACCTCATTAACTACTCAGTCTGTTACTACAGTGGAGTGCCCCTAAACTACTTTCTTCTCTATTTTTTAACACACTCTTACTTAAACTTGCTTTTCTAATCAATAGCACAATAGAGCAAACAAAGTATTGCTGACCTATTCTGCTTTTTCAAGCATTGGAGTATTTCATGGCATTTCTTTAAAAAAAATAGTTTTGCCATGTCATTCATTATTAAGCATTGCCATTTCATTGAATTTAGCTTCAAGAATCTCTATGTTTATTAAAAGAAACTTACTATAGACTAATTGTAATTGGAATTACGACATTCTACTTTCAGGGGTTAATTTTCAAGCAACTATCCTAAGCTAAACTTACCTAATTCACTGCCATAGTTTTCTAGGTTTAGTGAAGAGTTAAGTTTTTCATCAAACATAATATGCAAAAAAACACTCATCACAGTCTAACAATCTTTGGCATTTATGTATGTTATGACAAAATGAACGAAAAAATGAACAACAATACTAAAATGAACAAACTTAACAAAATATCTAATGTATCCTATATGCACAACACACCCCCAAAACATATATATATACAAAAAATGATATGACAAAAGTAATGAACTCAAGATGAAATGAAAAGAGAAATGGATGGTACAAAAAAAATTTCAATGCTCAGAGTGAAAATTGTTTTACTTTAATTGGAGCGAGTGGATTTGCACACAGCATGCTTGTAGCACTGCTTCCATTTCAATGAATGGATTGGCACATCATCCTCTGCATCATTAGTTTGGTAAGGTTATCAATAATCCTGTTGATTTCACGATCTTGCTATTTCATTTGTTTAGTTGATAGAGGTGGGACAACTGTAGTGCCATCCGCAGGTGGTGCAGAATGGGGGTTAGCTATTTCTCCTCCGTCATTATCAGATGCAATACCAACTGATTCAGTCTTGTCATCCTCCGCAGGTTCCTGTACTTCTTGTCTTTCAGAGACAGAGTGTATAGGTGCAAGGTTTGTCTCACCGGTCTTTACTTCACCTTCCTCTTCGTCTATATCTGAGTGCAATTCCTTGAGAAAACTAGGAAACGCAAGCATAGGCATGGTGAAATTCTTTTACGGGGACCTCTTTATCGCAACATCTCTCCTTTCCACATAGGCCCAAATGATGACCATTTGTTCTTGTGCCCGTGCCAAGTCTATAGTATTCCTCAGTTACTGAGTCTCAAATAGAGTGAATCATCTCTGCAACTTCTAGAATGAAGTGAGCACTTGCTGCACAAAGAAAATATTAGAGGTGAAGGGGGTTGCTACAGTACATGTTAGGGTAGAAGAGGTAGAAGTAGAATGAGGAGGTGGATGTCATGGCAAATACTCCCCTGAAAACTTCGCAACAATTTCCTTTATAATGGCCCCTTTGTTTGCAGTAACATCTTCATTGGCTTGGACAGAGACATTCACATGCTGGCACAGTGCAGTGATGAGAGAGGGAAAATCAAGGCTCTCTACATTCTTCTGGACACACCGATGGATTTCATTGAATATGATTTTTCCCACATTTATCTTCATTCATTTTATGATTGAATGGACCAGCAACATTCGCTCCTTTGAAATCATGAAGTTATGATTGGCAAGAATTAGGTGTGTTTTAAGGAAGTGGTACCAAACCCTCAAGTTGGGTTTCAATGAGGCTCTTTCCATGGTGTAACAATCATGTCTTGACATCGTCCACTTAATACCTGCTACACACAGGTCTTGAAGAACTTGATTCAGACCACTCGTAGTGATTGTAGTGGCAAACTGAGGGTGTTCATCTTGAACATCAGATAGGTTGTACTGAGCATTGATGGAATATTCATCAAAGAGTACTGATGCTCCTCAGACATAAATAAAAGTATTGTTAGGAGAAGTAAGATGAGCATAGAACTCACGAACCACCTTTGTCAAAACATCCTCTGGATGCAAATAGAAAATCTGCCATCCATGTTGTTCTACCACAGAAGAAATAGACTCATCATATCCCATAAAGGGCTCATCTTGAAAAAGGATGCCTTTTTCTCAACAAAAAAAATGCTTGGAGATATTGTGCATGTACTAGTCTTCCGTTGCTTGGTTGAAAAATGTGCGTGGTGGTAGAGCAGATGGTTGTAAAGTAAAATGTCTGGCCATTAGGAGAATGTAGAGTTAATGGTAGATGAAAAAGGTGAAAACTTGCAGGAGTAAAGGAAATATAAGTTTGGAGAAAAAGAAAACTTAGGTTAACCATAAAAGAAGATGAAACGATTAGGGTAAAAGGAAAATAACACGGAAAAAAAGTAATGGGGTGACGTGGGCGAGTGGATGAGCGGTAATGATGGCCTGATTGTGGTGTGATTGAAATTAGAGGGAAAAGGAAAAAATAAAAAAAATATTTGGAAGGCTAAATATTTGGGAAACAACTATCGATAGGCCAAAGAGCAATGTAAGGCCTGAACCTTCTATTACCATAAAAAATGCAAATACTTGCAGTACAAAATAAAATTTATTAAACCAAGTAAATGAAATAGCTAAGAGAAATTAAAAATTGACAAAACTAGAAACAAAAAGAAATCATCGAGATGCTAAAGTTAAACATCTCAGAGATCAATAGACTGTTTATCTCAAGTCACAGGAGCATCCTAGTAATGCTTCAAACGTTGCCCATTGATTTTAAATGTGAGCCCAGTCTTAACATCTTTAACATCCACAGCTCAATGAGGATATATGTGGACTACTTCAAAAGGTCCTGACCAGCGAGATTTTAATTTGCCCAGATTTTACCCTTGTTGTACCCTACAGTAAGTATTATCATGTAGGACTTCACTAGGGAGATTTCCTTTAAGAGGACAACTAGTCATATATGATACTCATTGAGATTGTCCCACAATGACTCATATTAGAGTACATATTTATGATGGGTGTTGAGTTGATGGTTATACACTCAAGATTATTCTATTTACGTAACTTCCCACGAAGCTTTACTTAAGTTACAATCATGACCAAAGGAATTAAGTTCATGTATTAATTGGATGGAGATCCATGTTCTTAGTAGTTGGTTAAGATTACCCCATGGTAACTTAATTTAACAGGTGTAGGAATTATTGTTGTAATGGCTTACAACTATTTTCAAGGTTTACTGTAAGACGCATGCACCATTTAAATGCATATGTATGTTGCAATTTTTTTTGGAACATTTGCCTAAGCACAAGATAATTAATGGATGGTCACTCTTTTTTTCAGTTAAAAAATAAAGCCAACTCCCTTAATTAATATCCTAATTGAGAAAAAATTGAACGGGAACAAATATAAGGACTGGGAAAGGAATCTCACTATTTTCTTAAACTATGAGAAACATAATTCGGTCCTTGATAATAAATGCCCTCTAGCTAACCAAGTTGAGACAAGAAATCGTTGGAAGGAATTTGATGAGATAGCGTGTTGCTATATAATTAAAAGTGTGACCAGTACTTTACAAAAGCCACTAGAGAACTAGGAAAAGAAGACTAAGTCCTCTAGGCCACAAAAAGTGGAAAGGAAGAGAACCATGAAGCCTAAACACTCATCAAAGTCTAAGTGTTTCTTTTATAGTAAAAAAGGGCACTTCAAGGCCAACTTCAAATAGTGGATAGGACTACCTAGCCACAAAGGGCAAATTTATGGAACTCTTAATTACTGTAACTTTCTTAATGGAAGATTCAATAGACCCTTGGGTCATTGATTCTGGAGCCACTAACCACTTTTGTATTTGTAACACCCCCTAACCCTTTTTCGACATCGGAATAAGATTACGGAGCATTAACGGTCACTACAGTTTATATCACGAATCATCTAAAAGTTATCATTATAAAGTTCAGTAATTTATCTTATTGACTCATAAACGGACATTCGGCGCCCAATGAAGATATTAGAAATAAATTGAGACCTAAACAAAAGCTTATAAAATTTTATTTAATGAACAGTACCACACGCCCGTGTGGTTTCGAGACACGCCCGTGTTGTCACCTCGTGTGACTCACATGGGTGGAACACGCCTGTGCTCTTTACCCATGTACTTCTCTGACTTATTTCTTATGAATAAACTAGTTTCACATGTCCAAGACACACGCCCGTGTGCTTAGCCCATGTGGATTTATTTTCAATCCGAATCTAGTGCAGTTTTCACACGGCCAGGCACATGCCTGTGTACTGTGTCGTGTGCTTCACACTGCTGAGACACACACCTGTGTCTCTGCCCATGTGGCCATACCTGAGCATTCTGTTTGCCAAATTTTAGATGCAGGGGACACATGGTCTACTCACATGCCCTTGTAAGGGCCGTCTCTCTCACACGGTCTGATCAGACACCCGTGTGCCAGGCCATGTGGACTCAAAATGAACCTTATAGTTCAAGTTTACCAACCCTGCAAACTTCAATAACAAGCGAAATTTCAATCCAATTTTTCAACCAATCCAAAACACGATTAAATACATCCATTTCACATTAAAATCATCAATGTTACTGTAACACCCTCACACCCGAGACCGTCGCCAGAGTCGAGCTTGAGGTGTTACTAAACTTAATTCATCAATTTAACAGCTCAAACAATTTATTTTTAAAACTTCCAGACAAGCTGCTAATCTGCATTATAGTAGCTTAAAAATTCATATCTTGAGTTACAAAACTCAAAATCCAATTCTGTAAATTTTTCCTGAAACTAGACTCATATATCTATCTAATAATGTTTTTCTAGAATTTTTGGTCCAGCCAATTAGTACAGTTTATTAGTTAAATCCTCCCATGTTCTAGGGTTCGACAACTCTGACCCTTGTGTATTACAAATCAGATATCTACCTATACAGATTTTCAATGACTATTCTATTTGTTTCTTATAAAACTAGACTCAATAAGGATTTCATACATGTAAAATAAAACTCCTAATTGTTTTTGTACAATTTATAGTTAATTTTTAAAGTCAGAACAGGGGATACAAAGGTCACTCTGACCCTGTTCCACAAAAACTTAAATATCTCACAAAATATAACTCATATACCTGTTTTGTTTCTTCCATATGAAAATAGGCTCATCAAGCTTCTATTCCATAACTTATTTATCATTTAATTCCATTTTTACTATTTTTAGTGATTTTTCAAATTCACATCACTACTGCTGTCTGAATCTATTTTATGGTAAATTTTATCTATTTCATGGTTTCCATGGATTAGCTAGCAATTTGACATACATAACACCAAATATGATCATGATTAGCCATTCCAATGACTAATCATTACCAAGCATTTCTATACCACTCAATAACCATATCATAAGACCATATATACAAAATGATTATACTGCTATACATGCCATACCCAAAATATACAAGCCATTATGCCAAGATGGTATACGGATAGTGTGAGCAAGCTTCCGACCGTTCCCGATTTCCGAGCTGGCTTGTCAAAACTACAAGGAATGAAAAGGAGGGAGTAAGCATAAATGCTTAGTAAGTTCACATGCAAATAGCAAGTAACATAACCATATAAGCAAACATAAAACATCATTTGCATAATCATCACCAAGACATTCATATCATATTTTCATTTATCATCTTACCATATTGTTGTTATATTGAGTTTTCAACCCGAGGGTTAAGTACATACCTGTTCAAAGTATCAATTTCACAACACTTACCGATACGTCCCTTTCTTCTTGAGTATTCCTCCATTTGAGTAGAACTTTACCCGTTGAACACATCATAATATAATTCGGATACATGGAAAGTTTGCACATAAGTGCCACATATGTAGCCAAGCTACCATGTAACCCGCCCATAACCGAACTCGGACTCAACTCAACGAGCTTGGACGTTCGCATCCATAAGTGAACTCGGACTCAACTCAACGAGCTCGGATGCCTAGTTACATCTCACGAGCTCGGACTCAACTTAACGAGTTCGGACATTCGCATCCATAAGTGAACTCGGACTAAACTCAACGAGTTCGGATGCCCAAATATCCCAGTGACATGTCACTTGTATCCTAATCCATTCCTAAGGTTCAACGGGACCTTTTTCCTAATCATGTGTCTCAACCATCTTCTACGGAATGCCGATACCGATACTCGGTAGTATTTCACATTTTCCAAGTATATCACATAATTTGACATATTATCAAACAATTATCACAAGTATAATATTTCATAATAATTATCATATCATTTAAATAACATTAAAACATTTAAAATAATAACTATGTTACCAAAATTTACATATGAACTTACCTCGTATGCGAAAATGGCTACTTTTACCATTTCGTCCACAACTTGGTATTTTCCCCATTTTAGCTCGAATTTCACTTTTCCTTGCTCTATCATTTAAAATATAGTATAATTAGGACTCACATTATTCAAATTGACCTAAAATCATATTTGGGAAAAATTACAATTTTACCCCTAAACTTTTGCATATTTACACTTTTGCCCCAAAGCGTGTAAATTAAACTTCAGCCTATTTTCTTATGTTTTATGACATGCTAATTGTTTTTCCCTTCTATAGCAACATCAAATTCTCACTCTAACATGTACTTATGACTATTAGGTATTTTTACCGATTAAGCCCTTTTACTCGTTTTCACTTAAAACCGAGTAGCACAAGTTATCTAACATAATTTAAAACCTCATATTCTATCATAAAACACCAAAATACACAAATTTCACCTATGGGTATTCTTCCAATTATGAACCCTAGGTTGAATTATTGCTAGCATAAGCTGAATCAAGTTACTAGGACTCCAAAAACGCAAAAAAAAAACATTAAAAACGAGGCTAGAACGGACTTACAATCGAGCTTGGAAGCTTGAAAAACCCTAGCCATGGTTTCTCGTTTCTATATTCGGCCATGGGGTTGAAGATGGACACATTTGGGTTTTAAAATTTGTCGTTTAATTCATTTTACCCCTAAATGACCAAAATGCCTTTTTTACTATTCTTTAAATTTTTACCCTTCCAAGCCCATTTTTGTCCAAATTTTTTTTAGAAATTGGTAAAATTACTCTTTAAGGACCTATAATTAATAATCTAATTCAATTTTATGCAAGATGCTTCTAGAACACAAGTTTTGCAATTTATTCAATTTAGTCCCTAACTTCAAATTAAGTACTTTATGCAGAGAATTTCTTCATGAAATTTTCACACAATCATGCAATCATATCATAGACCTCAAAATAGTTATAAAATAATTATTTTTATTTCAGATTTGTGGTCTCGAAACCACCATTCCGACTAGGCCCAAAATCAGGATATTACAACTCTCCCCCCCTTTAGGGATTTTCGTCCCCGAAAATCTTACCGGAAAAGTGGTCTTCACTTAGATTCCTCGATTTCATATTAAGTGCTGAAGAACTTTCACTCAGGCGGTGCCTCCAATATATCTCTTTAATTTCTCATATATTCTGAAAGCTTACGGATTCATCTCTTAATTGTTCTTAAATTTTCAACCCTTCTCAGTTTCCCATGATATCATGACATAAAACCCTGATCCCAACTTGATTTAATGGAGACCGAAATTCTAAGAAATCCAACAATCAAAGAGACCTGAAATTCCATGAATCTGATGAGTAGGAATTCATTCAATACCGATATGATTTATAGATCTCGCCAAACATTTAACAATAGGATACATCACATTTTCCTCTTTCCGCCATGGAAATAATTCTGATATGGCCTCAAGAATAATCCTTCTCATTTTCATCCCAATATCAACACTAAAAAGGATAATTTTGATAGATTCCAATGTTCGGCTTTAACCCCTTTAACAACTCAGATTTTATGTAACATCGAATGCTCTAAACTATCACGTTACCTCACTGTCTTGAAACACATCAGAATTCATACAACAGTACATTACTGAAAGTCAGGAAGTCTTTACTCAATATAGACTAGTCTAGTTCAGACGCTTCAGTTACCAATATTCTCATCTATCCGAACTTTGTCAACATGTAATAAACTTTTTAGCTTTCACAAAACGAAAACCCTATCATTCGTAGTGATTTTAACTAATATCAAACTCTTTCTAATAAATATACACTTCTCATTCAGACTATTTACTATTTTATCCGTACAAAATGAAATTCTATTATCAGACCTGGGAAAAATAATCCTGACATAATTGTCACATGAAATCTTTCAAATCAATAATTCACCAAACCGACTGAAACTCACGCTTTTATTACTTATGCCTTTACTGATGTCAAATCCTTACGCAGAAATTAGAAAAATTCCAATACTGAAATCACCATATCACCTAAATCAAATCAGAAGTATAGTCATACTTGACATGATTATCACGAGCTGAAGAATGCACTCTGAACATGAGTCATAATTGACAAATTACGGAATAAAGATAACAAGAAAACCGAATAAAGAAATCCAAGATAGAAAAACCCAGAATAAAAAGATCCAGGATAAAGAAACCCAAGATACGATACTATGTCGGGGAATCGAAAACCAAACTCATAGAGAAAATACAGAATACCCCGATAATTCTTCAAGAAAGAAAGTCCAAAAGAAAACATCATTTAATCCCACTGGAATCAAATATAACAAGAACAATATATCTTCACATACATATATATCAGATGAAGCATCAAGTAGAAGGAACAGAATCATAATATCATATGTATTTTCTCATCAATTCTTATCAGACGAAATGAAATAGAATACCTGATGAAATAGAGCAATATAAATTATAAACCAGTCAGACTACCAATGCTTTCATCCAACACCAGAATTAGAAGACATTCCCATATAAGAAAAATTTCTTCAGAAGATCAATAGCCATAGAAATATTTCTGAGAACGGGTAAATACATAGAACATCTCAAAAGAGACTGCTAAATCTGTCCAGTCATAACTGTCACACTCAGATAGTTCACATTTCAAATATCATTTCCCCAACTAGTTCTGCCATCACAAATTTCATATTAAACCATTCACTAAAGAAGGCCAGTTCTGAATAAATTTTGATTTACACTTTTCTCGACCTTGCACCTGAGTAATTCGATTTACCAAAGAGAATTCCTTCTCTATCTGGGACAGTGTATAACTCCAATAATCTTTACGTCAATCCGATACTTTACTGGCTCTGACTTTACTTATCAGCTCATTTTCAATCTCTGATCATGCTTATAATTATTCTATCACTGAACTCTTTGGGTTCTCAACCGGAAACTTATTCAATACAAATCTCATGAAATTCCATTATAAGTACCATTTCGGTAAGGGGGAGTGGTTGTAGGACCTCTGACTCGACTTTTTTTATACATACACATATGACACAACTTCCATCATCATAGCAACATCATCAAAATCATGTCATTCATTCAGGCAATGCAACATTCATGTTGGCTTACACCAATTTTCCTATTGTCCCATTTAGACAGTATACTTATGCATACATTCTATGTTTTCTAGATAGCTTTACTTATCCATTCATTTAATTAAATTAAGTCATGCTCATGACATCATATAAGGCCAAACAAACACAGATATTTGCATCACAATCACAACTTTCATTTCGTGCATCATCATTTACATATCATTACAATCATATAATTCAGTCCAACAATTTAACATAGATAAGTTCATTTCATTATTATCCTTTATCTCATAAAAATTATATATCATTAACATTCATCAACATTCGATGTCCAATCAAGACAAGGACATTTTCATTTGTATCATAATATTATGACCTTTATTCATACCTCTACTACTTTCTATTTATTCCGTTCATCTTATCAAGTAAGCCACATACACCACATCATATGAGCATTAAGCAAATATGGATATTTATCACATATGTATCATAAACTTTTATTCATACTTTTCTGAACCAAGACTTATCATAATCATAATTTTACTCAAATACCTTCACATAACATTAAACATGGTCGGCTCAGCTCGGTTGGAGAGTACCCTGTCTAAATAAGACGGTACTCATACGCATCGGAAGACATCACACTATCACAAATCAGTGGCATGTATACTAAACTTTTACGCATGCTAGGTTAGTCCGAGAACCGACTAAACCTGCTCTGATACCACCAAATATAACACCCTCACGCCTGAGACCGTCACCAGAGTCGAGCTTGAGGTGTTACTAAACTTAATTCATCAATTTAACAGCTCAAACAATTTATTTTTAAAACTTCCAGACAAGCTGGCAATCTGCATTATAGTCACTTAAAAATTCATATCTCGAGTTCCGAAACTCAAAATCAAATTCTGTAAATTTTTTCTGAAATCTATCTATTAATTTTTTTAGAATTTTTTGTCTAGCCAATTAGTACAGTTTATTAGTTAAAGTCTCTCCTACTTCAGGGTTTGACTACTCTGACCCCTGTGTATTACGAATTAGATATCTCACTGTACAGAGTTTAAATGACTATTCCGTTTCTTTCTTATAAAACTAGACTCAATAAGGATTTCATACATGTAAAATAAAACTCCTAATTGTTTTTTTACAATTTATAGTCAATTTCTAAATTCAGAACAGGGGATACAGAGATCACTCTGACCCTGTTCCACCAAAACTTAAATATCTCATAAAATATAACTCATATACCTGTTTTGTTTCTTCCATATGAAAATAGACTCATCAAGCTTCGATTCCAAACTTATTTATCATTTAATTCCATTTTTACTATTTTTAGTGATTTTTCAAATTCACGTCACTACTGCTATCTGAATCTATTTTATGGTAAATTTTATCTATTTCATGGTTTCCATGGATTAGCTAGCAATTTGACATACATAACACCAAATATGATCATGATTAGCCATTCCAATGGCTAATCATTACCAAGCATTTCCATACCACTCAATAACCATATCATAAGACCATATATACAAAATGATTATAATGCTATACATGCCATACCCAAAATATACAAGCCATTATGCCAATATGGTATACGGATAGTGTGAGCGAGCCTCCGACCGTTCCCGATTTCTGAGCTGGCTTGTCAAAACTACAAGGAATGAAAAGGAGGGAGTAAGCATAAATGCTTAGTAAGTTCACATGCAAATAGTAAGTAACATAACCATATAAGCAAACATAAAACATCATTTGCATAATCATCACCAAGACATTCATATCATATTTTCATTTATCATCTTACCATATTGTTGTTATATTGAGTTTTCAACCCGAGGGTTAAGTACATATCAATTTCACAACACTTACCAATACGTCCCTTTCTTCTTGAGTATTCCTCCATTTGACTAGAACTTTACCTGTGACACCCCTAACTTGACCCTAGTCGAAAAGTGGTTTCGGGACCACAAAACCGAGTTACAAAAATAATTAATTGTTATATTCTATGCTTATTATTTGTGAATAAGTATGTGTGAAAATTTCATTCTTTAATTTTGTCATTTGGATGTGAAATTAGCTAAAAAGGACATATTTGAGAAACTTTAAAAATATGATAGGCAAATGTCCAAGTGATTAAAATGTTAAACTACTAAAGTTGTGGACTTGCATGTCAAATGGCCCACTTTTAATATTAGTGGACGGTAATGATGTTATGATTTTGGCATTATGTGAATATTATATTTAGTAAGTAATATTTAATAGTTTATATTATAAAATACATAAATTTTATTAAAGAGGACTTAGTTGTAAATTTTTAAAAGGGTGGTAGATAGATTTTAAAGTGACCAAACCTTAAGGTTTATTATTGTGGAGGATTTGCATGCTTATTTGACCATTTTCTATCCATGTTCACGGTAGTGGGGGTTGTTATGATGTATTATGTGTTTTAAATTAATAAATTATATATTTATAATATGTTATAATTAAAATTTGATAAAATAAAAGTGAATATGGTGATAAAAACAAGGTGAGCTTCATAGCCTTCATTTGAGCCAGAACTAAAGAAAACAAATAGGAGAAGAAGCTTTGGATATTCGGTCTACAGAAGGGCTAAAATTCAAGGTGAATACTTGTTAAATTGATATTAAATTTGATGTTTTGAGTTCCTAGCTTGATGCTACCTTAAACCCATGGATTTATTCTCTTGAATTGGTTATGTGGCATGTTCGGTATTGGATAGGAAATGTCAATTTTGATAGCTGAAAATGGAATTGGAATAAGGAGTGTTTGATAGACTTAGAAGATGAAATTGTAAGTGATTATGAGCTTATAATCTTAATTAGGGAAAATTTATGTTTAATATGACTTAATTGCTGGGGATATCATTCGGCCATGGAAATTGAGCATGGAAAAATCTGGTGTGGGATATATGAAGCTGAAAATTTAGTTTGAAGTGTGGTAATTGTGTTAAAGATGAACATTAAACCTTTATGTTTTATGGTCTTGTAAGTTAGGTGTAAAACCAATGGCCTTTTTATGCTTGGCATGGAATTAGTGGTTAAATGAGTTATGAACCTATTATAATTTGAAATTTTGATGGTTTTATGGAGAAGGGGGCATTCAAAAATAGAGGTTAAATTATAATAACCTCACCTTAGTGAATTGAAGTAAAATTTGACTCTTTATAGGATTAAATTACCTATGACCGAATGTGATGAAATTGTCAAGAAATAAATTTGATTAAATGAGATTCGGTTAATGGTGTGTGTATAGAATAATTGAATGCTAATTTGATTAACTCTCTAATGGTCAAATGTGTTAAACCTTAAAGCATGATTTAGTTTAACCAAGGGAGAATAGGATCGTGTTATTTTGTTTCATATGAGCTTGAAATTTTTATGCAAGAACTCGTTAAATTAAATGGTAATGTCGAATGTGGATTATGTATATTTGTAACCTTGTGTATTCGGCCATATGAATAATGTTCGTATACAAGGATAAAACTTAGTTGGAGAACTTGTATATTTGTAGGAAGGCATGTTTGAACGTGTATTGATAATTGATTTTGAAGGTTCGGCTTTATGCCTTGATAGTTGGTTTTGAAGTATATGATGTCTTGGTATAAATATATGTGCATTCGGTTACTTTCATAACATGCATTTAAAGTGCCCTTTGGATGCAATTGCTTATGCACTTGAGGGTATATGAGTTAATTTTCTTTATGGCAAATTTGGATAAGAAGCTAACTAATAATATGCTAAGGTAGTCATGTGGATAATCGGCTTTGTGAATATTATTAAAGGAGTAATTAGTTATATGCATAGGTCATCGGTAAAATTGACCACATAACTAGTATATGTATATAAGGCGACATGGTGATACCTAGGTAAATGTATTTGGGATGGTTTTAATGAAATACCGAATGTGTGCAGATGTATCGAGGTGTTGCCTTATGTATGAGTTTCATTGAGAAGATTTACCTTGTTGTTTTTAATGATATAACAAGGTGATTAAAATAGTTTAAATTTTGTTAATTAAGCTCAAGAGCATAGAGGGGCAATTTTGGATAAAGAGAAAGTAAACGAATAGCCGTGGATATCTAGTCGTCAACCACTTCCGAGGTAAGTTTTAAGTGATTAAACGTTGAGTAAATTCAATCATAATAGGACATGATGAGTTGATTTAATAAGATATGATGTGGCCATGATATGTTCTAAAAACAAATGGTAAGTTCTTAAGTGTTTGAACTTGGAAATTTAAGAACAAAATTGTAATTATCTGCTTAGGACAGCAGCAGTAACGTGATTTTAGAAAATCATTATAAATTGTACAAAAATTCTTATAAGATAAAATTTATATGCTTAGACTCCCTAATGAGTCTAGTTTCAAATGAAATAAACAAGAACTTATTTTGAGTTCTGTATAATGAGAAATTTGTTTCGTAATGAAGAGTGGTCAGTATAGTCAAACAGTGAAACAAGGGAAACTTTAAGAAAAATCTGGTATTGATTGGCCAAACCAAAAATTATGAAAATTTTATGGATAAAAGATATATGAGTCTATTTTCAGGGAAAATTTACAGCACTTCATTTGGAGTTTCGTAGCTCCATTTATGAATAATTTAATGACTGTTGCTCAGAAAAAAAAAATAGCTTGTGCTGAATTTACGATTATGTTGTAAACCTTGATAAAACTATTTGAGTTGCTTATAAGCTATCGATTAAATATTGGTAATCAAGTACCAAATCCGTACTAAAGTGAAGCTATGAGCCGTAAATGACTAGTATACCTAGTCAATTTTGTTACGATGAATGTGAAAGTGTATGTATATGTGATAAGGCCGAATGGCCAATGTGATGAATGTGAAAGTGTATGTATGTGATAAGGCCGAATGGCCAATGTGATGAATGTGAAAGTGTATGTATGTGATAAGGCCGAATGGCCAATGTGATGAATGTGAAAGTGTATGTATGTGATAAGGCCGAATGGCCAATGTGATGAATGTGAAAGTGTATGTATATGTGATGAGGCCGAATGGCCAATGTGATGAATGTGAAAGTGTATGTATATGTGATAAGGCCGAATGGCCAATGTGATGAATGTGAAAGTGTATGTATGTGATAAGGCCGAATGGCCAATGTGATGAATGTGAAAGTGTATGTATGTGATAAGGCCGAATGGCCAATGTGATGAATGTGAAAGTGTCTGTATGTGATAAGGCCGAATGGCCAATGTGATGAATGTGAAAGTGTATGTATATGTGATGAGGCCGAATGGCCAATGTGATGAATGTGAAAGTGTATGTATATGTGATAAGGCCGAATGGCCAATGTGATGAATGTGAAAGTGTATGTATGTGATAAGGCCGAATGGCCAATGTGATGAATGTGAAAGTGTATGTATGTGATAAGGCCGAATGGCCAATGTGATGAATGTGAAGGTGTATGTATATGTGATAAGGCCGAATGGCCAATGTGATGAATGTGAAAGTGTATGTATATGTGATAAGGCCGAATGGCCAATGTGATGAATGTGAAAGTGTATGTATGTGATAAGGCCGAATGGCCAATGTGATGAATGTGAAAGTATATATATATGATAAGGCCGAATGGTCAATGTGATGGAAGTGGAAGTGTATAACTGTGATAAGTCCCGAAGGACATTTGTGTCAGTACTATATCCGGGTTAAAACCCCGCAGGCTTTATGCGAGAATATTATCCTCGTGCTCGTACTATATCCGAGCTTTAAAGACCCGACGGCTAAATGCTAGGATTCAAGTAAGACTTTGATATTGAGTATCTGCAATAAGTTACCATCAAATAAGTATTATGTGTTTAAGATGTTCAGGTACGTATTACTTACTCATCGGTGGAGTGATTTTGAGGTGAATTATCAGTATCAAAGAGGTAGGTAAATGTGATTAATATTATAACTCCAAATATGAGAATGATCTAATTGGTAATGGTATGCTTGTATAATGAAGTATGTGATGAAATATTCTTATGTATTAGTGCATATTCTGCCCAAAAGCCTTATGATTTGAGTATGGGTTGGGTTCAGCTAGATGTGCCAGTACAAGGTAAGGATTATGTTTTGTAAGCTTACGTATATGTGATAAGGAATATGTTTGGTTCTTTATGTGCCTACGGTAATTTAGTACTTGTCATGTTGAAATACTTAAAAATATGGATGTGATTATGAACAAGTGGAAAGGATTATTGAAAGTTGAAAATTGATGAAGAATGTGCTTTGGAAATATTTGACCATCTAGGTCATTATTATTCGAAAGTATATATGTGACAGCCAAGTGATGCGTTTATTGATATTATAGTTCGAGATGAAGCTCTAGATTAACTTCATCGAACCTTGAAATGAATGACCAATGATAGTGAATGAGAACACTTTGTTTTGCTTAAAACTTACTAAGCTTACAAAAGCTTACTCTGTTCGATCATGTTTTGGTTTATAGGTTGTGGATTCTGACTACCAGTTCGGGGATCATCAGCACTTCGTCACACTATCTACCATTACGGCAACTATGTAATTAGACTTAGCTTATGGCATGTATAGGATAGACAATATAGTAGAATGATATTTTGACTATTGTATATAAGCCATATGAAAATGGCATCTTTTGAATGTTTACTTATAGAAGTTTAGATTTTATTCAAAAAAAAAAGAAGAAAAAAAAAAGGTTTAAAATTTTATTCTTCTGATCTGATTCCTAATTTCTGGTAACGCCTCATCCTATTCCGGCGACGGTTACGGGATAGGGGTGTTACATTACCCGTTGAACACATCAGAATATAATTCGGATACATGGAAAGTTTGCACATAAGTGCCACATATGTAGCCAAGCTACCATGTAACCCGCCCATAAGCGAACTCGGACTCAACTCAACGAGCTCGGATGCCTAGTTACATCTCACGAACTCGGACTCAACTTAACGAGTTCAGACATTCGCATCCATAAGTGAACTCGGACTCAACTCAACGAGTTCGGATGCCCAAATATCCCAATGACATGTCACTTGTATCCTAATCCATTCCTAAGGTTCAACGGGACCTTTTTCCCAATCATGTGTTTCAACCATCTTCTACGGAATGCCGATACCGATACTCGGTAGTATTTCACATTTTCCAAGTATATCACATAATTTGACATATTATCAAACAATTATCACAAGTATAATATTTCATAATAATTATCATATCATTTAAATAACATTAAAACATTTAAAATAATAACTATGTTACCAACATTTACATATGAACTTACCTCGTAAGCGAAAATGGCTACTTTTACCATTTCGTCCACAACTTGGTATTTTCCCCATTTTAGCCCGAATTTCAGTTTTCCTTGCTCTATCATTTAAAACATAGTCTAATTAGGACTCACATTATTCAAATTGACCTAAAATCATATTTGGGAAAAATTACAATTTTTCCCCTAAACTTTTGCATATTTACACTTTTGCCCCAAAGCGCGTAAATTAAACTTCAGCCTATTTTCTTATGTTTTATGACATGCTAATTGTTTTTCCCTTCTATAGCAACATCAAATTCTCACTCTAACATGTACTTATGACTATTAGGTATTTTTACCGATTAAGCCCTTTTACTCGTTTTCACTTAAAACCGAGTAGCACAAGTTGTCTAACATAATTTAAAACCTCATATTCTATCATAAAACAACAAAATACACAAATTTCACCTATGGGTATTCTTCCAATTAAGAACCCTAGGTTGAATTATTGCTAGCATAAGCTAAATCAAGTTATTAGGACTCCAAAAACGCAAAAAAACATTAAAAACGAGGCTAGAACGGACTTACAATCGAGCTTGGAAGCTTGAAAAACCCTAGCCATGGTTTCTCATTTCTATATTCGGCCATGGGGTTGAAGATGGACACATTTGGGTTTTAAAATTTGTCTTTTAATTCATTTTACCCCTAAATGACCAAAATGCCTTTTTTACTATTCTTTAAATTTTTACCCTTCCAAGCCCATTTTTGTCCAACTTTTTTTTAGAAATTGGTCAAATTACTCTTTAAGGACCTATAATTAATAATCTAATTCAATTTTATGCAAAATGCTTCTAGAACACAAGTTTTACAATTTATTCAATTTAGTCCCTAACTTCAAATTAAGCACTTTATGCAGAGAATTTCTTCATGAAATTTTCACACAATCATGCAATCATATCATAGACCTCAAAATAATTATAAAATAATTATTTCTGTCTCAGATTTGTAGTCTCAAAACCACCATTCTGACTAGGCCCAAAATCAGGATATTACAGTTACGACCCAACTCGAGTGTATTAGTAACTATTTAACATAAAACTTCCAGACAGTGTACTTTGGTACTAATTGAATTACTTCAAATTAATCTATATAAATGACCATTGTAGACACTCAATTTTGCCCGGGCCCAGAAATAAGTCCAAAAACAAAAATAATAAACCCAAAAAAAACGAAGTCCAAGTTCAGTCCAGAATTACTAATATAATTTGGCCTGATTTAAGTCCATCTACAAGCTTGACTCATATGGAAATATAATCTTCAATGATATGCAATCTTAGATATTATACAATCTTAGATATGATATGCAATCTTAGAAGATATGATTTTGTAATCTTAGAGATTTAATTTGTAGATACCTTTTAATCTTAACTGTTGATGTAATTGATCTGTACCGTTGGATTTGAGGAGGTTCAACTATAAATAGAGGCCTCTCCCTTCATTGTAAACACACTGGAGTTTTGGGAAACAATAAAAATTTTTGAGAGCTTTCACTCAAATTTCTCTCCCTATTACGTTCTTATTTTCTACGGTTTGTTCTTATTTTATTCTTTGTTCATCTTCGTTTTTCAACCCTTTTTATTTTGATTTAATCCATGTTTCCCTGATTTTTTTATATATTTCAATTTTTTAATAATTTTAGTATCATATCAAACTCTTTTATTTTTTTAATAATTTTTTTAGTATTACTCTTAGTAAATTATTTTTTAAATTTTACTCAAATCATTATTTTAAAAAAAATATATTTCATTTAATTGTCATATTTTATCCAAAAGTTTTTCTAAAATGAGGCAATGTTTTTCGTATTTAGGAATTCGGGAAATAGTGCCCTAACATGCTGGGTTGCGATTTCCCGTTTGTCTAAATGCCTAAAGTATCCTTCTAAATAGATTTTGTAAATCACGAGATGATTTTAGTTACGAGAGTTTAAGAATATCGTGTCCTATCATGCTGGATGTGATGTTTGTATTCTTTCGGAGCTAAGGAATCCTGATTTTTTTAACTTAAATAATTTCGGTTTTAAAAAAGGGATCTTATTTTTAAATCCTTTCAAATTTTTGACATTAAGACAGAAAACTATTCAATTTGGTACCAATTTTGGGCGTTGCGAGGGTGCTAATCCTTCCTCGTACGTAACCGACTCCCGAACCTATTTTCTTAATTTTCGTAGACCAAAACGTTTTATAAGGTGATCCAATCGCACCTAAAAAGGTTGGTGGCGACTCCCATTTTCATTTTTCAAAAGTCGATCCCATTTTTCAAACATCCCTTTAAAAAATGGTTTCGACAGCTTGGCGACTCCACTGGGGACTTAAGAGAGTCAAGCCAAGAAATTGAGTATTTTCTGTCTTAATGTCAGAAGTTTGGAAAATTTAAAATTGGATCCTTTTCACATGTGTTTGCTGCATATGTTTGTTACCTTATTGCTGTATATTGCATTTGCATGACTGTTGTGGTCACACCCTTAAATGGGAGTAAGAAGCTACGCTTTCGTAAGGTTTTCACCTTCGTATGAGCTACTAGATTGCTTCCGGGATACTGTACCTATGTCTTCGTGAGATTTTCATCTCCGTATGTCCATAGGGAAATGTGTCCCCCTGAATTGAACTTGGTCTATATGAGCCTATAATGGGTGAAGACCAAGGAATCTGCTGGTTCAGGTACCCTGGCTTTTGAGCTAAAACTCATATAGTGAACTTTAAAGAGTTTAGGAAAGATAGTGATAGCCTTTAGTAAGCTACCCTTGTAAGTACTTGTTTATCATTTTTTTTATGATACTGACCTATTTTTATTTTGCTGTCATTACATGTCATTTGGCATTCAACGGTGTCGATTCAAGGTTCGATTTCTGAGTTAGGAAGTTTTGTAATAAGGAACAAATATCTTAAAGTGGAGGACAACTCTTCTATTTGTGCGTGGTCAGAGAAAACCCAGTTCGAGAAAGGAGATAGTGTCACTGAGGGATATACGTCAGAGTTATGGGACTTCACCCGTATTAATTCGATGCAGAATGAGTTTCAGGAGCTGAGAAACATTTGGGCCCAATGGGATGATGAGGCTAAGCAGCTTTTCTATCAGAATTATGGAGACCTTCTCTATTTTCTAGACGTCAAAGTACATAGGCACTTGTTTCGAGCTATGGTACAGTTTTGGAACCCTGCTTATAGTTGTTTTACATTTGGTGATGTTGATCTTGCACCTACTTTGGAAGAGTATACGACTTTGCTGTGTTGCCCGAGGATTCAGTGTCACAAGGCTTATGTTAGGCCTGCTAGTCTTCCAACTTTTGCAAAGAAGTTGGTGATGATTACTGGGATGAGTGAGCAGTGGACTGTAGCTCGTATACAGCAAAAGGGTGATAGTAAGTGCATTCATGGGTTGTTTTGAGGGATTTGATATCGACACATCCAGACGTAAAGAAAAGGGTCGACGTCCTGGCTTTAAGTATTTACGGCATGGTAATTTTCCCAAAGGCGTTGGGGAACAAAGATGAGGCAGTTGCAGATTTTTTCGATCACGTTGGTAAGCAGAATACACTGGTTCCAGCAATCCTACCTGAGACATTTAGATCTTTGAGTGCATGTCGGAGAGCCGGCGAAGGTAGATTCATTGGATGTGCACAGTTGCTGTTGGTTTGGTTCCATAGTCATTTTTGGAAGCTTGATAAGGTTCCTTGCCGAGTATTCTTTGAGGGTTATTCTCCCTAAAAAGAAGTAGTAGACATTCCGAGGAGAGATGACATTTCAGAAGAGAGGTGGATAGACATTCTTCAGAATCTTCAAGAGGAAGATGTTATGTGGAAAGCTCTTTGGTTCGCTCCTAATGAAGTCCTTTATCGCTGCGGCAGTTTTGATTGGGTACCTCTTCCTGGGATTTAGGGATTCGTTGGCTATGCACCGTTACTCGTCCTAAAGCAATATAAAGCGGGGCAGTTCAGATAGAGGTTGAGAGTTTGCTTTGTTATTAGATAGGGTTAAGACTCTGGGCCTACGAGCGAAAGCGTATTTGTAATCCGTTTTATGAAAAGACTTTTGTTCCTTAAATAACGTTTTCTAAAATAAAACTGAATTGAGATCGATACCTTTTTGCATTCATGCATTTGCATTATATTACATCAAAGAAAAGAAGGTGTTGATTCGAAATTCGATTCCTAAATAGAATAGTTTGTCATAAGGAAATGAATTTCTTGATAAAGTGGATTATAGTGCGGTCGCCTGAATATAGTCCAAGTAAACACGACGAGAGAAAGTTGGTAGTCCCCGGAGGAATACATGATGTAATTGCCAGAGATTCAAGCCAACAAAGGCATGACGAGAGAAAGCCGGAAGTCCACGAAAGAATACATGACTTGATTTAATTGCCAACGAAGATTATCCAAGAGCTGGCACTTTTTGATGAGTATCATGGAGATAAGTGAGCAAGAGATCGAGGCTCAGATTAGACAGCAAGGAGCTAGCAAAAGCATCTTTCGGAGAATTTACAGGATTCGACCATGAAGAAAAGATCAGCGTTTACTTGGACTATGAAGGCCAATACCACATATGTAATCTATTTTCATGTAAAGAAATTTGTTTTCTAGAAAAGTTATTCTAATAGAATTGAATTCAAGATCAACATCTCCTTTTCTCTTGCATTCATGCATTTGCATTGCATCACATCACATGTATTATAATCCATAAAAGGTTAAAAAGAGAAAGAAAGAGAGAAAGAGATAAGAGGGTCACGGCTGAGCGAAAAGAAGACGCTCCCTTACATATCCTAGACTTTTATATTAGGAGGGATAGCTTACCTGGAGATGGGGGTGTTTGGAAATGAAAATCATTCCATCAATGCCATACATGAAGAAGGGACTGATTAAGGAAACCTTGAGGGCATTCGCCCTTACGAACCGGGAAGCTCTCTGAACAATTGGACTGTGGAGGAACTTCCTGTAGTCTTTAGGAATTTTTCAGAATAATTCTCGAAACATTTTTGTTATTCTAGGGCCTAGGAGTAATAGGATTACATTTGTGGAATGGGTTTACGATCATCTATTATTTTTTTAATAAAACATAACTTTTATCAATTTGAACGAGTATTGTTTCATTTTTATCAACCAATATTCCGTTAAACTTTTACAATTCTTATTCTTTCATTCGTAGCACATAAATAATCATTCGTAAATTCATTCATTCTTTGTATATTCTTTATACTTCACAGATGCCTAGATATCAATGACATGAGCATTGATATTACAAATCCTGATTTCTCTCGTGAGCAAGACATGTGTTTAGAGGAATCATAGGATTTTGAAGATGTCCAGGATTGTGATGTGTCTCTAGATCTTTTGAGGATGGTGAAACAGGAGGAGAAACAAATCATGCTACATGAGAAAGAGGCAGTAGAGAATGTAGCCCTAGAGGAAGGGAAAGAGGTGAAAATTGGCACGCATATTGCTGATGATATAAGGCAAGGACTGATTGAGTTGTTACGTAAGTTCAAGGATATCTTCGCATGGTCCTATCAAGATATGCCAGGGTTAAATACTGATATTGTGGTGCATCGTCTTCCAATAAGACAGGATTGTAAACCAGTTCAACAGAAGTTACGAAGAATGAGATCAGATATCGTATTAAAAATAAAGGATGAAGTCAAGAAACAGTTCGATGCAGGATTCTTACAAGAGGTGAAGTATTCTGAATGGGTAGCTAACATTGTACCAGTTCCTAAGAAGGATGGGAAGGTACGAATATGTGTTGATTACAGGGATCTGAACAAAGCTAGCCTAAAAGATAATTTCCCTCTGCCTCACATAGACACTTTGGTAGACAACACAACGGGATATTCGTTGTTCTCCTTCATGGATGGTTTTTCAGGGTACAATAAGATAAAGATGCATCCTGAAGACATGGACAAAACCACCTTCATAACCTTGTGGGGGACTTTCTGTTACAAGGTAATGCCCTTTGGGCTAAAGAATGCATGGACAACATACCAAAGGGCTATAGTGACCTTATTTCACGATATTATGCACAAGGAAATCAAAGTGTATATTGATGCTATGATTGCCAAATCTCGAACAGAGGAGGAACATATTGAGGTTTTAAAGAAACTATTCTTGAGATTAAGGAAGTTTCAATTAAAACTTAATCCGGCAAAATGCACTTTCGGAGCCAGGTCGAGGAAGTTACTAGGTTTTGTGGTCAATGAAAAAGGAATAGAAGTTGATTCAGACAAAGTTAGAGCCATACAAGATTTGCCTTCACCATGTACTCAGAAAGAAGTTCGGGGTTTTCTTGGAAGGTTGAATTATATGACTCGGTTTATTTCAAAATTAACTGAGAAATATGACCCTATATTTCGCCTCCTTAGAAAACACAACCAAGGTACTTAGGATGAGGAATGCCAGAGTGCTTTCGATAAGGTTAAGCAATACTTGTTAAATGCTCCTGTGTTATCTCCACCTAATCCAAGTAGACCATTAATTCTATACTTATCAGTGTTTAGCAATTCTATGGGATGTATGCTTGGCCAACATGACGAGTCGGGAAGAAAGGAGAAGACGATATACTACCTCAGCAAAAAATTCACAGAGTGTGAGATGAGATATTCTGAGATGAGATATTCACCAATTGAGAAATTGTGCTGTGCTTTAATCTGGACGACTCGAAGGTTGAGGTAATATATGTTGTATCATACTACTTGGCTTATTTCAAAACTTGATCCTTTGAAGTATATGATGGAGTCAACAGCTTTGAATGGAAGAATGGCAAAGTGGCAAATTCTGCTTTCAGAGTTTGACATAGTTTATGTGAGCCGGAAGGCTATAAAAGGAAGTGCGATAACGGAGTTTCTGGCTAGTAGAGCTCTAGAAGACTATGAGCCGTTGAATTTTGATTTCCCAAATGAGGAGTTGATGTGTGTAGCAGCTACAGAGGATTATCCTTGGAAGTTGAGCTTTGATAGGGCATCCAATGTAGTGGGAAATGGAATTGAGGCAGTCTTGGTATCCCCAAATGGTGATTATTATCCATTCACTTGCAAGTTGGATTTTGATTGCACAAACAATATGGTCGAGTATGAAGCGTGCATCATGGGACTCTGAGCGGCTATAGAGTGAAGAATAAGAACCTTGGAAGTTTATGGAGACTCCGCGTTGGTAATTTACCAGCTTAAAGGTGAATGGGAGACAAGGGATCCTAAATTAATCAATTATCGAAAGGTAGTTTTGGGGTTACTTGAGGAGTTCGATGACATCACTTTCAATTATATCCCACGAGATGAAAACCAGATGGCAGATGCCCTAGGAACCTTGGCTTCAATGATTAAAGTGAATAAAGAGGTAGAGATGAGACCCATTCAGATGAGTATTTTTGAGGCTCTAGCTTACTGTTGTAACATTGAGGAAGAAGAAAGGATGATAACCCTTGGTATCAGGATATATTGCGATATGTGAGAGATCGTAAATACCCAAAATAGGCAACTGAAAATGATAAGCGAACTTTAAGGAGATTAGCCTGCGACTACGTTTTGGATGGGGACATTTTTTACAAAAGAAGAAAGAACCAAGTACTGTTGAGATGTGCTGACGCCGTGGAAGCTAAGTTAATCTTGGAAGAAGTTCACGAGGGTGTTTGTGGGACGCACGCTAATGGTTTCACGATGGCTAGACAAATCATGAGGTTTGGATATTATTGGTCTACTTTGGAAGGGGATTGTATCAACTACGCCAAAAAATGCCATAAATGTCAGATTTATGGAGACAAGATTTATGTACCACCTTCACCTCTACACGTTATGACTTCTCCATGGCCTTTTTTCTATGTGGGGCATGGATGTCATTGGGCCAATATCACCAAAAGCTTCAAATAGGCATCGTTTTATTTTTATGGTCATTGATTACTTCACGAAGTGGGTAGAGGCTGCTTCTTATGCGAATGTTACTAAGTCGTCTATAAGACGTTTCTTGAAGAAAAAGATTATTTGTCGGTATGGAATGCCTGAAAGGATCATATCAGACAATGCACTGAACTTGAACAACAAAACGATAGCAGAAGTTTGCAGTCAGTTCAGGATTAAGCATCATAACTCTTCGCCGTATCACCCAAAGATGAATGGGGCACTGGAAGCTGCTAACAAAAACATCAAGAAGATCATGGGGAAAATGACTGAAACCTACAGAGACTGGCATGAAAAGTTACCATTTGTACTCTTATCTTACCGAACGTCTGTCAGAACCTCTACTGGGGCAACTCCTTTCTCGTTGGTTTATGGGATGGAAGCAGTGTTACCCATTGAAGTGGAAATACCGTCTCTTCGAGTCTTGTCAAAGATAAAGTTGAATGAAGCTTCATGGATAGAATCGCGATATGATCAGTTGAACTTGATTGAGGAAAAGAGGCTAAAGGCTACTCGTCATGGTCAGATGTATCAGAAGCAAATGATGTGAGCTTACGACAAGAAAGCACGACCAAGAGAATTCCACGAGGGGGATCTTGTGCTGAAAAAGATCCTCCCTATTCAGAAGGACTTTAGAGGAAAATAGATGTCAAATTGGGAAGGGCCGTGTGTAGTGAAGAAGGCCTTCTCTGAGGGTGCATTGATCCTAATGGAAATGGATGGGAAGAGTTTGCCCAATCCAGTGAATTTAGACTCAGTCAAAAAGTACTTTATCTAAAGGAGAGAAGAATTCAGGGTGAAAACCCACAAAGAACGCCTTGAGTTTTCGAAAAAAAAATGGAGAGGCCAAGGTGAAAACCCACAAAGGGCGCCTTGTGATCAAAGGGGTTTTGAGTTGAAAACCCGAAAGGGCAGCTCAAATTTTGAAGAGCACACGGTAATCTTGCTATATCTGATTCAATGAAGAATGAAGCGCGTTGCATATCGGGGCATCAACAAAGTACTTTGGATCTTTTAAACACATGTTGAATTCAAGAAAGTCTTCATGGAGCTGGCATATAAACGCTCAAGCGGCGATATCTAGGGCATCTAACTTTTGTCCTGTTTGCTATCTTTAGATTATTTTTCTTCTCAAAGATAGGCTTTCAGATTAATTTCCTTTGTATTTTTGACAATTTTATTCAAATCTAATTATTCTCAAGATTAAATTCATCTTCCATTATTCTTAAAGTATGTTGCATTAAAATAATGATAGATGAACTAAATAATTTTCACAAATGAAGTTTTTCTCATTACTCTAGAAATTTCTAGATAATACAAAAAACTAAAATAGAACAATTGTTCGAAGAATTCACGTAAGTGAGGTTTGAAAGAACTTGATAAAATTCTTTCTTTAGTCCAAAATGATGATTGGACAAACCAAACGATTCGATTCTAAAAGAGGATCATCTTACAGACATTTTTGGTGGGTCATAGCGTTTGAAGAATGGTACAAACCCACAGGTTGAGTAGAAATGATACTTTGAGAGAAATAAGGATAAACTTCGACGAAAGAATGAGTGGTGACGTCTGGAATAGGGGTCATATTCATAAACATTTTGCATTATAACAGGTTTAATGAGGAGCATTTGACTCTATTCGATTATAGTATCCTAATCATTAGGCATGAACTCATACACATTATACAAGTTATGTCCTTCAAGGGACAACGAAGATTGATGCGCCTTAACCCCCTAAGCAGTAGGGTAACAGGCTAAAGCATAGCAGATTTGAACTTCAGGTGTTTACGCTGAAGTAGATCCAAGATGATTTAACATCTCTGTATTGTCAGAGAACAAATCAAAGAAACAGATTTGGCATCTCCATATTCGACGGAGAGCATATCGAAGACATAGCAGATCTAACCTTCAGATGTTTTCACATCGAAGTAGATCCAAGATGATTTGGCATCCTTGTGTTTACAAGGAGCAGATCGAAGACATAGCAGATTTGGCTTTCACGTGTTTATGCTGAAGCAGATCTAAGATGATTTGGCATCTCTATACTGTCAGAGAACAAATCGAAGAAACAGATTTGGCATCTTCATATTCAACGGAGAGCAGATCGAAGACATAGCAGATCTAACCTTCATTGAAGTAGATCCAAGATGATTTGGCATCTTTGTATTAGACGGGGAGCAGATCAAAGATACAGCAGATCTGACCTTCATTGAAGCAGATCCAAGATGATTTGGTATCTCTGTATTAGAAGGAGAGCAGATCGAAGACACAATAGATCTGACCTTCATTGAAGCAGATCAAAGATGATTTGGCATCTCTGTATTAGACGGGGAGCAGATCGAAGACATAGCAGATCTAACCTTCGGATGTTTTCACATCGAATTAGATCCAAGATGATTTGGCATCCTTGCGTTTACAAGGAGCAGATCGAAGATATAGAAGATTTGGAAGATATAGAAGATTTGGCTTTCACGTGTTTACGCTGAAGCAGATCTAAGATGATTTGGAATCTCTGTACTGTCAGAGAACAAATCTAAGAAACAGATTTGGCATCTCCATATTCGACAGAGAGCAGATCGAAGACATAGCAGATCTGACCTTCATTGAAGCAGATCCAAGATGATTTGGCATCTCTGTATTAGACGGGGAGCAGATTGAAGACACAACAGATCTGACCTTCATTGAAGCAGATCCAAGATAATTTGGCATCTCTGTATTAGAAGGGGAGCAGATCGAAGACACAGCAGATCTGACCTTCATTGAAGCAGATCCAAGATGATTTGGCATCTCTGTATTAGACGGGGAGCAGATCAAAGACATAGCAGATCTAACCTTCGGATGTTTTCACAACGAAGTAGATCCAAGATGATTTGGCATCCTTACGTTTACAAGGAGCAGATCGAACACATAGCAAATTTGGCTTTCACGTGTTTACGCTGAAGCAGATCTAAGATGATTTGGCATCTCTGTACTGTCAGAGAACAAATCGAAGAAACAGATTTTGCATCTCCATATTCAACGGAGAGTAGATCGAAGACACAGCAGATCTGACCTTCATTGAAGCAGATCCAAGATGATTTGGCATCATTGTATTAGACGGGAGCAGATCGAAGACACAGCAGATCTAACCTTCATTGAAGCAGATCCAAGATGATTTGGCATCTCCATATTAGACGGGGAGTAGATCAAAGACATAACAGATTGGACCTTCATTGAAACAGATCCAAGATGATTTAGCATCTCTGTATTAGATGGGGAGCAGATCGAAGACATAACAGATCTGACCTTCATGTGTTTACATCGAAGCAGATCCAAGATGACAGATTTGGCATCTCTATATTAGACGGGGAGCAAATCGAAGATAACAGATTTGGCATCTCTGTATTAGACGGGGAGCAGATTGAAGAAGCAAATTCGGCGTCTCTGTATTAGACAGGGAGTAGATCGAAGAAAATAGGTTTGGTGTCTCCGTATTAGACGGGGAGCAGATCAAAGATAGCAGATATCGCCTTCTTGAGTTGCAGTGAAGCAGATTGAAGCCGTCAAGAGGCCATTTAAAGAAGATCAAGGATCAAGAACTCAAGACTCGGCGAGCCCGGGCAAAATTGGTCTTTTTATAGTCTTTGCTCTATTCCTATTACACAGTAATGAGCAAAGAGGGGTAGCTATAGACACTCAATTTTACCCGGGCCCAGAAATAAGTCCAAAAACAAAAATAATAAACCCAAAAAAAAAACAAAGTCCAAGTTCAGTCCACAATTACAAATATAATTTGGCCCGATCGGAATGGCCCATTACTTGAAAAGATTTAAGGTCCATCTCCAAGCTTGACTCATATGGAAATATAATCTTCAATGATATGCAATCTTAGATATGATATGCAATCTTAGATATGATACAATCTTAGATATGATTGCAATCTTAGATATGATATGCAATCTTAGAAGATATGATTTTGTAATCTTAGAGATTTAATTTGCAGATACCTTTTAATCTTAACTGTTGATGTAATTGATCTGTACCATTGGATTTGAGGAGGTTCAACTATAAATAGAGGCCTCTCCCTTCATTGTAAACACACTGGAGTTTTGGGAAACAATAAAAATTTTTGAGAGCTTTCACTCAAATTTCTCTCCCTCTTACGTTCTTATTTTCTACGGTTTGTTCTTATTTTATTCTTTTTTCATCTTCGTTTTTCAACCCTTTTTATTTTGATTTAATCCATGTTTCCCTGATTTTTTTATATATTTTAATTTTTTAATAATTTTAGTATCATATCAAACTCTTTCATTTTTTTTAATAATTTTTTTAGTATTACTCTTAGTAAATTATTTTTTAAATTTTACTCAAATCATTATTTTAAAAAAATATATTTCATTTAATTGTCATATTTTATCCAAAATTTTTTCTAAAATGAGGCAATGTTTTTCGTATTTAGGAATTCGGAAAATAGTGCCCTAACATGCTGGGTTGCGATTTCTCGTTTGTCTAAATGCCTAAAGTATCCTTCTAAATAGATTTTGTAAATCACGAGATGATTTCAGTTACGAGAGTTTAAGAATATCGTCTCCTATCATGCTGGATGTGATGTTTGTATTCGTTCGGAGCTAAGGAATCCTGATTTTTTTAACTTAAATAATTCCAGTTTTAAAAAAGGGATCCTATTTTTAAATCCTTTCAAATTTTTGACATTAAGGCAGAAAACTATTCAATTTGGTACCAATTTTGGGCGTTGCGAGGGTGCTAATCATTCCTCGTATGTAACTGACTCCCGAACCTATTTTCTTAATTTTCGTAGACCAAAACGTTTTATAAGGTGATCCAATCACACTTAAAAAGGTTGGTGGCGACTCCCGTTTTTGTTTTTCAAAAGTCGATCCCCATTTTTCAAACATCCCTTTTAAAAATGGTTTCGACAACCATATTATAAACATAAACTTTGCTTTCATGGGTTAACCAATATCATTTTTACACTATTAACATTCACATTCAAAATGATTTCCAAAAGATAACCTAGGTACATGTCATTTTTCAAAATAAAATATATCACCAAGTATTTGAGTTTGGGAGTTGGCTTGGATACTGAGTTGCTAGACGCTTTCGTACCTAACCTACGCACGGAAACAAACCGTACGCTGAGTATGCACTCAGTGGTATTTCTATAAACCAACACTTAAAACAAATATTAACACAAAATGCATTTAAGCTATTAACTTAAAATCTAATAGTATTACTTATATTCAAAGTTCTTTCTCAACGAAACATTCAGTTCAATAATATGTCAATCAATAATAGTATAATTTTTTGTACAGTAGCCTAGTCATTCAGTTGTCCAATACAGTAAACTTACCCTTATTAACATAATTCAGACTTTGGCGGATACATGGATCCAACCAACACACCAATACGGTACATTGTGCCTCATCGGCTTTGCCGAAGTAAACAGTAGCAGTATGGTACATAGTACCTCATCGGATTAAACCAAAGCATTTGAAACAGTACAACACACGAAGTGCCTCATCGACACAAAGTCGAAGCAATAGTATGACACTATTAGTGCCTCATTGACCCATGGTCGAAGTATCCCAGTACACTCCCAATCCTATGGCATGTCAATTATATCCAACCTAGCCCGACACTATTAATAGGGTATTCATTTCACTTAAAATTTCAGATAACAGTCAATATACATTGCAATTCAAGTATTCACAACTCAATTCAATTCAATACAATAATAGCATTACTTACCTCTATATTACTTACCATATATATATATATGTAATAAATGCAATAATGATTTTTAAGTTCGGTTTATAGCAATACAAATTGTAATTCTCAGTTTACTCTTCGTCAACCTTCTCTTTTCTTTTCTTTATCGATGTCTCCGGTACTATGTTAGCAACAGAAATTAAACAATTCATACTACTAATACAACAATAATTCACAATAAATAATTAAATTTCTATTCAATTCAAATATCAATTTTCAATTTAATCCTAATTAACACTTTTACTTCTATCACTCAATTCATACTTCATTACTATTCAATTTCCTATCATATTCTCCTTAAACATTAGATATCCATGGTAAAACCCTAGTTTCAAGTTTCTTTCAATTTAGTCCCTCAAACATAAAACTTATAGCTTCCTTCACAATTTAATCCCTTAATCAATTCTAACTTGATATTTATTCAATTAAATCCTTAAGTCAACAATTTGTTCAACATAACCCATATCTAAAAATCTTCTAACTTTCAAAATTTCCATTTACATCAAGTAATATTTGTAGACACTCAATTTTGCCCGGGCCCAGAAATAAGTCCAAAAAAAAATAATAAACCCAAAAAAAAACGAAGTCCATGTTCAATCCAGAATTACAAATATAATTTGGCCCGATCGGAATGGCCCATTACTTAAAAAGATTTAATGTCTATCTACAAGTTTTGTAACACCCCCTACCCGTATTCCGAGCCTAGAATAGGGTACGAGGCATTACCAAACTTAATATGATCAATCATGTAAAAAAATCAGCCATAAAATTTTTTCTAAATTAAAAACTTTCATACATATGTTTAACGTCCCTTATATGGGCCTACGGGGCCCAAAACATACATTCATGGTGGTTCGAGACCAAACCGTAAACATATGAAACTTTTGCAACACTTAGAAAATTTTCACACTTTGGAGAGTCACACGCTCGTGTTTTCAACCCGTGTAACTCTCTGTTTATAACTTCATCACCCTTGTCAGTCGTACACTTCATATAAATAACAAGAAACGTGTATGGACTTAATTCTCATTCAATTTCTCATATATATATACACAATTTCACGTTATGTAATCATACAACATTTATCAGCCATATCTCTGTAATCTAAATATATTTTCATAACAACTTATCTTGATTTCAGAATATTTCATATTTAAGCTTAAATAACCAAAGTATTTGAAATATCATCTTTATTCAAATAGTACACATGAGGTATATAATTCTATAATTATGAATAAACACATTTATCAAACATTTTCCATATTCATATATCAATAACCGTCATTTTCATGGATTCCGAGTTCAATTTCATAATTATTTGTCTCGTGTTCAATTTATTCCATATCGGAATTTTATTCATTAAAACATTTGAATTATCAATACATATGGACAGTACATTCAAGATGAACAATTATATAATCACAAATGAATTCATTTATCAACCAAGTTCTATACTCGTATCTTATCAACTCATACTTCCTTGTATCACATAATTCCATGTAACACTTACCAAACTTTGTCAAATTAGTGAACGTCTTACGGAATTGAGTACTTCGTTTTCTCGATGCCATAGTTCAACTATGGTCTTACACATCTTCACATAATGATGCCATAACCCAGCTATGGTCTTACACATATTCATATATCGATGCCATAGCCTAGCTATGGTCTTACACGAATCACATATCTCACTGATGCCATATCCCAGATATGGTCTTATACGGAAATCACTTGTCATTTGTCACTTGTAGCCGAAGCTACCACTATTCACTGATCAGGTAGCCGGAGCTACCATTTTTCACTGATCAGGTAGCCAGAACTACCACTTTTCACTGATCAGGTAGCAGAAGCTACCACCTTTCACTGATCAGGTAGCTGAAGCTACCACTTTTCACTTGTCATTTGTCATTGATCAGATAAGTGTAGCCGAAGCTATCACTTATCACTTTCACTTTTCCTTGATCAGATAAGTGTAGCCGAAGCTATCACTTATCACTTGTTTCCATGGTCCAACCATGGTCTTTTCCTTCAATTCATCTTGTCACTGAACTAAAATGCTCAATTTGATCATTTATTCAATTTTCATGCTTTTATATTATTCACGATTTTATCATCAATACATATGAAATAATACATCATGAAATTCATTAGATTAACAAATAATCACTAAAATTTAGCCATATAAACTCACAAGTTCAATTTTTGTATTATAACGATAATCATAATTTCATAATAAATATACCAAATAAAACATTATATCATTTCTAACCCAACACTTATCGATTATAATCGGGCATGTGATCAATTTATACACGAGTCATTCATATATTTTTGTATATTTTCCTCCTCCTCTCCATCCACATCCTTAGTATAAACAACACACTTGTAGGTAACATTATCCATAATTTTCACTATTTACTTATGTGAATATTCAAGCTGTCCATCTGCATCATAGTCACTAAATTATTTTTATCTTGAGCTACAGAACTCCAAATTAAGATCCATAAATTTTCCCAGAAGCTAGACTCATATGTATTCTTACCATAAAAATTTCATAATTTTTGGTTGGGCCAATTAATACAGTTTATTCATTGAAGTCTCCCCTGTTCTGCTGTCTGACAGTTCCAACCCTTCTTCACTAAAAATTTATTATCTTCTCGTACAAGATTCGAATGATGTCTTCGTTTATTTCTCTTGAAAATAGACTCATTCAAGATTCTAAACATATAAATTTAAGCCTCTAATTGTTTTTATCCAATTTTTTATGATTTTCCAAATTCATAACAGGGGAACCCCAAATCATTCTGACCTTGTCTCACAAAAGTTATTGTATCTCATGATTTACAATTCCATTGGTTACATAATTTCTTTTATAAGAAATTAGAATCAATAAGATTTAATTTCATATTTTATTCATCCTCTAATTCTATTTCTAAAATTTTTGGTGATTTTTCAAAGTTAAACTACTGCTGCTGCCCAAAACAGTTTTAGTGCAAAATGTTGATTTCCATTTTACCCCAAATTTCACAATTCATACAATTCACTCCTTGCTCAATTAACCCCTAAATTAAGATAATTTTCTCAATTAATACTTTTTCTAGACATTATAAGTTATTTCATAACTATTGAAATTCAGAATTTCCACATAAAACTCTAACTTCAAACTCTTTTACAATTAGGTCCCAAACATTCACTTTCTATTCAATTCTTTCAATAAAATCAGAATATAAACAATTTAAAGCTCTAATTCCATGCCAAATCATCATATACTTCCAGCACTCATAACAACTTCAAAAATTAGACATGGAATCAAAAACTAATGAAATAGTAAGTTGGACCCAATTGTAAAAGTCCAAAAACATAAAAATTTCAAGGAGAAAGCAAGAATTAAACTTACATGAAGCTAGAGTATGAAAACCAGCTTGAACCCTCCTCCATGGATTTTTTTCAGCTGATGAATATGAAGAGAAATGAAGAGAATTCTAGATATTCCAATTTAGTCCCATTTTTATATAGCCAATTTTGTCAATTTTCCAATTTTACCCTTATTTCACCCATTTCCTGATTTTTCTCAACTATTGCCGCCCAAAATATCTCCTTTGGGCTTATTTGCACTTTATGTCCTTACTGATTTGACAATTGAGCTATTTAATCCTTTTAGCAACTTTTACACCCTTTTCAATTTAGTCATTTTTATTTAATTAACCACCCAAACGTCAAAATTTTCTGACTAAATTTTATTACTACCTCACCAACACTCCATAAATATTTCTAAAAATATTTATGGCTCGATTTATGAAGTTGAGGTCTCGATACCTCATTCTCGACCCAATTTGTGACAGCCCTAATTTGACCCTAGTCGGAAAGTGGTTTCGGGACCACAAAATCGAGACACGAAAATAATTAAATACTATATTCTATGTCTAATATATGTGAAAATGCATGTGTGAATCTTTGAATGCTTTGATTTTTGTCATTTGATGTGAATTAATCAAAAAGGGCTTAGTTGTTAAACATTGAAATCTTGCTAGGCAAAATTAAAAAGTGGCTGAATAGTTGTAGTTACAAAAAAGGAGTCCTTGCATGTCAAATAGCCCATCTTTAAGTGTAGTGGGCGTAATGATGATGAATCATGAATAAAATATGATTTTATTATTTTTATTTTATAAGTTAAATTGTTTTACAATATCAAATGAATATTATAATATTAAAGGAATATTAATATTATAACAATAGTGATAAAAACAATGTTTTCATGGGGGGTCATCTTCTCACTTAGCCGAACTTGTGAGGAGGGGAGGAGAAAATTTCCTAAGGCATTTGGCACTTTGTTTTCTTCTATTAGGTAAGCTCTCTTGAAAATTTTGATGGAAACTTGATTATTGAGGTTATTGTTAAGTTATCTAGCTAACTCATGGTCCAATTCTTGTTTATAATTGTTAAGCATGTTTCGGCCATGGATGCTTTGATAAGAATTCTTGTGTTTGATGCTTTAAAATGTGAAATAAAGTTGGAAATTGGGAATTAATAAGAAATTGGGTGGTGAAAACAAAGTTTTCACGCTTTACTTTCCTTCAATTGCCGTAGCTTAAAGAACAAAGAAACAATTAGGCTCTATGGTGTTCGGCCCTTGTGAAGGTAATTTGAGGTATGTTTGATTTTATATCTTGATGAATAAGGTTAGTTGTGGCTAGTTAGATAGATAGTAATTGGCTATAAGGGTTAAAATGCATGAATAGTACATAGTGGGTTAAAATAATGCTTGTATGAGGTATATTTGTCCTAAATGGCTATTGATGTTTGACAATTGGCAAGAAATGAATTATGAATTTGAATTTTGAGGGAAAGAACGAATGTTAAATTTCAGTGTATGTGGTTGCCGAATTTGATTATTGATAGTGAATAGAGGGATTATCCTTGTTCTAAATCAAGAACCTCATTGTCGAAATGAGTTTTGAACTTGTTAAATTAGGTACTAATGAATTGGGTTTGATGCTTCAAGTGATATATGCATACGAAACTAAATTTTGAATTTAAGGTTTATTAATTGGTCCTTGCCGAATGTGAATGTGAGTAATAGCTTGGTGATGTTGTGTTTTAAATTATTAGTATATACTGGATAGATGTCGAATGACCCTCTTTAGTTAATAGGTTGTGTATGTGTTGTAAAAGAAGACGAATTGTTGTGAAGTAGATGATAGGCTAGAATCTGCTGGTGTGCTTAAGTATTTTAACATAATTGCCGAATATAGATTGGAGAATTTAGTTAAGTAAAATTAATGCTAAATCTTTGTATTCATGTGAGCAAATACCGAATGTACTAAATGGTTGAAATGAATTTATTTTGTTTCTATGTAATCTTGGTATAGTAAAATTTAGTTGAAAGTTCCAAGTAGATTATTATGGTAGTGACGAATGTGATATGTGATAGTAGTAACCAAGTGGATTCAACCATTTAGGTTATATGTACTATGGGAATGTGGTATTTTAGTCAAGAAATGATTTAATTGAATTAGTATATAAGCTATGAGCATACGGTAAATTGGTATATAAATGATTTATATAAAGATTTGGTTATGAGTTTATATTTATGTTCGATCATGAGAGAAATGCATTAGTTGGTGTTTTTGATGTTGCAATTGGAAGTATTAGAAAGATAAGGTTGAGTTGGCAAAATGGTTTTATATGTGTAATTTTAAATATACCAAATAATCGGCTAATGAAATTAAATGATTACAAGGTTTGATTTAATAGCTAAGTTAATGTGTAGTTGTGTGTTCGAATATAACTTACAAGTTCATGATTTTGAAAACGAAATTTGTATGTGAACATGAAAAGAAAACATATTTGGCTAAATGCATATGATATTAATGTATAAATTATATATAGATTCGGTTGTGAATAAATTTAGTTAAATGATGAACTTGTAGTTTTGGGAGTAGATCATTGAATGGTAAACCTTGTTTTCTTCTATTAGCTCGAGAACCAAGGACACCAAATTCGGATAGGGGGAAAATGAAAGTACTCGAATAGCCGTATATAATCGTTCAACCACTTTTGAGGTAAGTTCTTTTTAAGTACTTGGGGTTGATTCTTTTATAAGTTTTAAGTGACTTATTAAGTGTTGTATTTATTTAATAACATAGTATATCGTGAAAAAGAAAGAAAGTCTTAGATGTTGGTATTTGATTTTATTATATGATTTGGTGTTATATCTGGGCTAAGCCCCGAAGGCATTCGTGCTGGTGTTATATCCGGGCTAAGCCCCGAAGGCATTCGTGCTGGTATTATATCCGGGCTAAGCCCCGAAGGCATTCGTGCTGGTGTTATATCCGGGCTAAGCCCCGAAGGCATTTGTGCTGGTATTATATTCGGGCTTAAAGTCCCGCATGCTTTGTGGTGGTGATTGGATTTGGGTTTTAAACCTAGCAGACTTAACGCCGATGATTGGAGTAAGATTATGATTTCGAATGTTCGTAGTAAACTACCATTGAATATGTCAAATACATTAAGTTGATCAGGTATGTATTATATACTTTTATATGTTAGATTGATCGGAATTGAATCATGATTGAGAAATGAGAAGTATATGTGAAAATCTCATATGTGTATTCGGTTATGGTGAAAGGTTATATGAGATTGATTTGGTGATATACATGTTAAATAATATGAATGCAAGAATGGGTAATAAATCTGCTTAGGACAGCAGCAGTAACGTGATTTCGGAAAATCACCATAAATCTTGGAAGTTGAGTTAGAAGCTGAATAAATCATGTCATGAAATCTTAATGAGTCTAGTTTCTTATAAAAGAAACCGTGTGAGCAAAAGAATTGCCAATAATGAGATATTTGAAGTGGCGTGGAATAGAGTCAAAATGACTTCGAGGTCCCCTGTTCTGTTTTCAGAAAATCATTATAAATGGTAAAAAAATGGTTATAAGATAGAATTTATATCCTTAGACTCCTTAATGAGTCTAGTTTCAAATGAAATAAATGATAACATATTTTTAATTATGTATAATGAGAAAATTGATTTGTAGTGAAGAGTGGTCAGAATAATCAAACAGTGAAACAGGGGAAACTTCAATAAAAATCTGGTATTGATTGGTCAAACCAAAAATTCTAAAAATTTGATGTATGGAATATATATGAGTCTAATTTCAGGGAAAATTAACGGCACTTGATTTGGAGTTTCTTATCTCCAGTTATAAATAATTTAGTGACTGTTGCTCAGGAAGACAGCTTGTAGTGAATTTGTGATTTTGTTGCAAACATGGTTAAAACTTGTTAATGAGATGCTTTTCGAGTTCTTATGATCTTATTTGTGATTTCAATATTTGGTTTTAATTGAGTTCAGATTCAAGTGAGGTGAATTTGCTAAATATGCATTATGTTCATGGATAATTGGCCAAAATGGCAATTATCTAGGAATGATTTCTTGAAAATTTGAAATAATCGATCTATAAGTAAATTAATTGTTTGCATTGCTTAAAACTTACTAAGCATTGAAGCTTACTCCGTGTTCTCTTTTCCATTTCTTATAGGTTTATACTTTAGCTCGAGTTGGAAGGGCCGGAGATATCATCACACTATCGAGTCATTATGTGAGTTGAGAAGATTGTATATCATCATGGTTTAAGGCATGTATAGGATAGACTATAGGTAGAATGATATTTCGACTTTGTATACATTATAGCCATGCGAAGATGGCTTGCTCATTTTGTTTAGCGAAGCCTTATAATTGAACTAATGTGGTGAAATGTTTTAGTTATAACTTGCAAGTAGTTAATTTGTTATTAGATATTCGGTTATGTTTTGATAGTGAGTATCTTTGACCTTATAAAATTTTTGTTCAGTCAAGTAATACCTCATAACCTTATTCCGGCAACGGATACAGGTTAGGAGTGTTACACAATTTACCTAATTAATTCTTTTAAATCACCAAATTCACTAATTCAAAAATGCTTTTATATTCACATTTGACTCATAGGTATTAATTTATTAAATTTTTAACTCACCCGTCGGATTTAGTGATCTCAAATCTCTATTCCCGCTACCACTGAAAATTAGGTTGTTACAAGCTTGACTCATATGGAAATATAATCTTCAATGATATGCAATCTTAGATATGATACAATATTAGATATAATTGCAATCTTAGATATGATATGCAATCTTAGAAGATATGATTTTGTAATCTTAGAGATTTAATTTGTAGATACATTTTAATCTTAACCATTGATGTAATTGATCTGTACCGTTGGATTTGAAGAGGTTCAACTATAAATAGAGGCCTCTCCATTCGTTGTAAAGACACTAGAGTTTTGGGAAACAATAAAATTTTTGAGAGCTTTCACTCAAATTTCTCTCCCTCTTACGTTCTTATTTTCTACGATTTGTTCTTATTTTATTCTTTGTTCATCTTCGTTTTTCAACCCTTTTTATTTTGATTTAATCCATGTTTCCCTGTTTTTTTTATATATTTTAATTTTTTTTAAATAATTTTAGTATCATATCAAACTCTTTCATTTTTTAATAATTTTTTTTAGTATTACTCTTAGTAAATTATTTTTTAAAATTTTATTCAAATCATTATTTTAAAAAAATATATTTCATTTAATTGTTATATTTTATCCAAAAGTTTTTCTAAAATGAGGCAATGTTTTCGTATTTAGGAATTAGGGAAATAGTGCCCTAACATGCTGGGTTGCGATTTCCCGTTTGTCTAAATGCCTAAAGTATCCTTCTAAATAAATTTTGTAAATCACGAGATGATTTCAGTTACGAGAGTTTAAGAATATCGTGTCCTATCATGCTAGATGTGATGTTTGTATTCTTTCGGAGCTAAGGAATCTCGATTTTTCAACTTAAATAATTCAAATTTTAAAAAAGGGATCCTATTTTTAAATCCTTTCCAATTTTTGACATTAAGACAGAAAACTATTCAATTTGGTACCAATTTTGGGCGTTGCGAGGGTGCTAATCATTCCTCGTACGTAACCGACTCCCGAACCTGTTTTCTTAATTTTCGTAGACCAAAATGTTTTATAAGGTGATCCAATCACACCTAAAAAGATTGGTGGTGACTCCCGTTTTTGTATTTCAAAAGTCGATCCCCATTTTTCAAACATACCTTTAAAAAATAGTTTCGACAGCTTGGCGACTCCACTGGGGACCAATAAAAGAGTCAAGTCGTAAAATTGATTGATTTTGTAACAGCCTAATTTTCAGTGGTGTCTGAACAGTGATTCGAGATCACTAAATCTGAAAAATGAGTAGGAAATATTATTAATTTAGTGAGTATAAGTTAAATGTGAAGTTAGGAAAAATTTTGAAATAGTGAAATGTACAAATATATATATTAAAATAATTAGATTTGAAAACGAGGTATCAAGACCTCGGGAATTTTAAATCGAGCCATAAATATTTTTATAAATATTTATGGAGTGTTAATAAGTTAGTATTAAAGTTTCGTCAAGAAATTTTAAAGTACTGATAGCTAATTGAACAAAAAGGACTAAATTGTATCAAATGCAAAATTGTGAGAAATGATTAAATAGCTTAAATGATAAAAGAAAGAGGGTTTAAAAGGAAAATAGACGCAAGGTCTATTTGGGCTGGACGGCAAGAGCATGAAATCACCAAGAAAATAAGGGAAAAATTGGAAAATTGCAAAATTTACTTAATAAAGCTAGGACTAAAGTGGAATTATCTAGATTTCTCTTTATTTTTCTGCATTCACATCAGCAAAAACACCATGGAAGAGTTCCTTTAAGCTGGTTTTTCATATTTTTACTGCAAGTAAGTTCAATTCTTGATTATTTCTTGAAATTTTTGTGTTTTTGTGACTTTTACAACTAGGTCCATTTGTTGAATTCATTAGTTCTTGATTCTATGAAAGAAATTGAAAGTTTCTATGAATATGTGCTAGAAGTATATGATGACTTGACATAGAATTAGAGCTTTAAATTATTTATATGCTGATTTTATTGAAAGAATTAAATAGAAAGTGAATGTTTGGGACCTAAATTGTAAAAGAGTTTGAAGTTAGAGTTTTATGAGGAAATTCTGAATTTCAATAGTTATGAAATAACTTATAATGTCTAGGAAAAGTACTAATTGATAAAATTAGTTTAATTGAGGGGTTAATAAAGTAAGGACTGAATTGTATGAACTGTGAAATTTGGGGCAAAATGAAAATCAACATTTTGCACTAAAACAGTTTTGGACAGCAGCAATAGTCTAACTTTGAAAAATCTCCAAAAATTGTAGAAATATAATTAGAGGATGAATAAAATATGAAATTAAAGAATATTGAGTCTAGTTTCTTATAGAAGAAACGGTGTAAGCAATGAAATTGTAAATCATGAGATATAATAAGTTTTGTGAGACAATGATAGAATGATTTCGGGTTCCCCTGTTCTGACTTTGGAAAATCATCAAAAATTGGAGAAAAATAATTAAGGGATTAAATTTATATATTTAAAATCCTTAAAGAGTATATTTTCAATAGAAATAAGTGGGAACATCATCCGAATCCCGTACGATGAGATAATTAATTCTTAGTGAAGAAGGGTCGGAACTGTCAGACAGCAGAATAGGGGAAACTTTAAAGAATAAAATGTACGTATTGGCTGAACCAAAAATTCTGAAAATTTTATGGTAATAAGATAAGTAAGTCTAGTTTCAGGAAAAATTAGCGGATCTTAATTTCGAGTTCTGTAGCTTAAGATATAAATAATTTAGTGACTATGATGCAAATGGACAGTTTTGAATATACATAAGTAAATAGTGAAATTATTGATAATGTTACTTGTTGCATGTTATATAAATTAAGGATGTGGAATGGAGAGGAGGAGGAGGAAAATATGTATGAATATTCAGCTAGCATGGCTAATTTGTATGTTTTAGGCTCATGGACTAAATTGAATAAAAGTAAAATTTTATGGGCAATTTTGTAAAAAAAATGTTAGAAATGACCAATTTGCATGAAATGGATTATTTTATTATTTAAATTACAAAATTGAATGAAATTATTAATTTAGCTCAAGATCAGGGAAAAACATGTTTTAAGGATTAAATTGAAAAGTGTTGAAATTATGGAAAATTCTGACATTTTATAGAATTCATAGGTTGTTATCAATTTGTGTGAGAATAACGGCTGGAAATAAGGATTAAATTGCAATAATTTTATTTTATTTTAACCTAAGGATGAAATCGTCATTAATTAAAAGTTTAGGGGTAAAATGATAATTTTGTTTAGAGCATTAGTTGAATGTATTATAACATGAAATAAATGAAAATAACGATCAAATTTCTTTATAAAGATCCGGATGACTTGAATACGAGACTTGAACGTGGAAAAGAAAAGATATCGGATTAATGAAATATCTGATAAATGAATCGGTAACACCGGTAATGCTCCGTAACTCTATTCCGGTGACGGATTTGGGTTAGGGGCGTTACAGATTTTTGTCCTTTTATCGAAATTTGAAAACTCGATTTGAAGAATATGATCTTTTTTTTCATGTGTTTGCTGCATATGTTTGTTATTTTTCTCGCACACATTGCATTTGCATGACCGTTGTGGTCGCACCCTTAAGTGGGAGTGAGAAGCTAAGCTTTTGTGAGGTTTTCACCTCCGCATGAGTTAGTGGATTACTTCCGGGATATATTTGTACCTATGTCTTCGTGAGATTTTCATCTCCGCATGGTCATAGGGAAATGTATCCTCCTAAACTGAACTTGGTCCATATGAGCCTATAATGGGTGAGGATCGAGGAATCTGCTGATTTAGGTACCCTTGCTTTAGAACTGAACTACATATAGTGAACTTTAAGTGCTTGCTCTAGGTAGTATGGTGATGACCTTTAGTACCTACCTTTATAAGTGCTTGTTTATTACATCTTTTTATATGATACTGCCTTATTTTTTTATTTTGTCATCATCGCATTCCATTCATCATTAAAATGTGTCGATTCAAGGTTCGATTTCTGAGTTAGGAAGTTTTGTAATAAGGAACGAATATCTTAAAGTGGAGGACAACTCTTCCATTTGTGCGTGGTTAGAGAAAATCCAGTTAGAGAAAGGAGATAGTGTCACCAAGGGATATACATCAGAGTTGTGGGACTTTACTCGTATCAATGCGACACAGAATATTTTCGGGAGATGAAGGACATTTTGGCCCAATGGGATGACGAGGCTAGACAGCTTTTCTTTCAGACTTATGGAGATCTTTCTTATTTGCTAGACATTAAGGTAGATAAGCATCTGTTTCGAGCTATGGTACAGTTCTGGAACCCTGCTTATAGTTGCTTTACATTTGGAGAGGTAGATGTAGTGCCTACTTTGGAGGAGTATACAACCTTGCTTCGCTGTCCGATAATTCAAGGTAACAAAGCTTATGTTAGGCCTGCTAGTCTCCCAATTTTCGTGAGGAAATTAGTGATGATCACAGGGATGAGTGAGCAGTGGGCTGTAGCTCGAGTGCAGCAAAAAGGCGATAGTAAGTGCATTCCGTGGGCCATTTTGAGGGATCTGATATTGACACACCCAGATGTGACGAAGAAGGTCATCGTTTTGGCCTTAAGTATTTACGGCTTAGTGATTTTCCCGAAGGTGATAGGGCACATAGATGAGGCAGTCGCAGATTTGTTTGATCGTATTGGTAAACAGAACACACCGGTGCTAGCAATCCTAACTGAGACGTTTAGGTCCTTGAAGTACATGTCGAAGAGCCAGTGAAGTAGATTCATTGGATGCGCATAGTTGTTGTTAGTATAGTTCCATAGTCACTTTTGGAAGCTTGAGAAGGTTCCTTACCGAGTGTTCTTTGAGGGTTATTCCCCCTTAAAGGAAGTGGAAACTACACCAAGGAGAGATGATATTACAGAAAAAAGGTGGATGGATATTCTTCAGAATCTTCGAGAGGAGGAGGTTTTGTGGAAAGCACCTTGGATGACTCCTAATGAAGTCCTTTATCACTGTGGTAGTTTTGATTGGGTACGTCTTCCTGGGATTTGGGGAGTCGTTGGCGATGCACCGTTACTCGTCCTAAAGCAATATAAAGCGGGACAGTTCAGATAGAGGTCGAGAGTTAACTTTGTTATTAGATAGGGTTAAGACTTTGGGCCTACGAGCGAAAGCATATTTGTAATCCATTTTATGAAAAGACTTTTGTTCCTTAAATAACGTTTTCTAAAATGAAACAGAATCGAGATCGATAGCTTTTTGCATTCATGCATTTTCATTTCCTTACATCAAAGGAAAGAAGGTGTTGATTCGAAATTCAATTCCTAAATAGAATAGTTTGTCATAAGGAAACGAATTTCTTGATAAAGTGGATTATAGTGCGATCGTCTGAATATAGTCCAAGTAAACACGACGAGAGAAAGCTGGTAGTCCACGGAGGAATACATGATGTAATTGCCAGAGATTCAAGCCAACAAAGGCATGACGAGAGAAAGCCGGAAGTCCACGAAGGAATACATGACGTGATTTAATTGCCAATGAAGATTATCCAAGAGCTGGCACTTTTTGATGAGTATCATGGAGATAAGCGAGCAAGAGATCGAGGCTCAGATTAAGCAGCAAGGAGCTAGCAAAGGCATCTTTTGGAGAACTTACAGGATTCGACCATGAGGAAAAGATCAGCGTTTACTTGGACTATGAAGGGCAAGACCGCATATGTAATCTATTTTCATGTAAAGAAATTTGCTTTCAAGAAAAGTTATTCTAACGGAATTGAATTCAATATCAACATCTCCTTTTCTTTTGCATTCATGCATTTGCATTGCATCACATCACATGCATTTAAATCCATAAAAAGACCCTAATTAAGGTTAAAAAGAGAAAAAAAAAGGGAGAAGAGGGTCGCGACTGAGCAAAAAGAAGACGCTCCCTTACATATCCTAGACTTTTGTATCAGGAGGGATAGCTTACCTGGAGATGGGGGTGTTTGGAAATGAAAATCATTCCATCAATGCCATACATGAAGAAGGGACTGATTAAGGAAACCTTGAGGGCATTCACTCTTACAAATCGGAAAGCTCTCTGAACAATTGAACTGCGGAGGAACTTCCTGTAGTCTTTAGGAATTTTTCAGAATAATTCTCGAAACATTCTTGTTACTCTAGGGCCTAGGAGTAATAGGATTACATTTGTGGAATGGGCTTACGATCATCTATTATTTTTTAATAAAACATAACTTTTATCAATTTGAACGAGTATTGTTTCATTTTTATCAACCAATATTCCGTTAAACTTTTGCAATTCTTATTCTTTCATTCGCAGCACATAAATAATCATTCTTAAATTCATTCATTCTTTGTATATTCTTTATACTTCATAGGTCCCTAGATATCAATGACATGAGCACTGATATTACAAATCCTGATTTCTCTTGTGAGCAAGACATGTGTTTAGAGGAATCTCAGGATTTTGAAGATGTCCGGGATTGTGATGTGTCTCTGGATCTATTGAGGATGGTAAAGCAGGAGGAGAAATAAATCATGCCCCATGAGAAAGAGGCAATAGAGAATGTAGCCCTAGAGGAAGGGAAAAAGGTAAAAATCGGCACGCATATTGCCGAGGACACAAGGTAAGGACTGATTGAGTTGCTACGTGAGTTCAAGGATATCTTCGTATGGTCCTATCAAGATATGCCAAGGTTAAATACCGATATTGTGGTGCATCGTCTTCCAATAGGACAGGATTGTAAGCCAGTCCAACAAAAGTTATGAAGAATGAGGCCAGATATCGTATTGAAGATAAAGGACGAAGTCAAGAAGCAGTTCAATGCAGGATTCTTACAAGAGGTGAAGTACTCTGACTGGGTAGCTAACATTGTACCAGTCCCTGAGAAGGATGGGAAGGTACGAATGTGCGTTGATTATAGAGATCTGAACAAAGCTAGCCCAAAAGATAATTTTCCTCTGCCGCACATAGACACTTTGGTAGATAACACAGTGGGTTATTCATTGTTCTCCTTCATGGATGGTTTCTTGGGGTACAACCAGATAAAGATGCTTCCGGAAGACATGGATAAAACCACTTTCATAACATTGTGGGGCACCTTTTGTTACAAAGTAATGTCGTTTGGATTGAAGAATGCAGGGGCAACATACCAACGGGCTATGGTGAACTTATTCCATGATATGATGCACAAGGACATCGAAGTGTATATTGATGACATGATTTCTAAATCTCGAACAGAAAAGGAACATATTGCAGTTTTGAGGAAGCTGTTCCTGAGATTAAGGAAGTTTCAGTTAAAACTTAATCCGGCAAAATGCACTTTCGGAGCCAGGTCGGGGAAGTTACTAGGTTTTGTGGTCAGTGAAAAAGGAATAGAAGTTGATTCAGACAAAGTTAGAGCCATACAAGATTTACCTTCACCGCGTATTCAGGAAGAAGTTCGGGGTTTTCTTGGAAGGTTGAATTATATTACTCGGTTTATTTTACAATTAATTGAGAAATGTGACCCTATATTTCGCCTCCTTAGAAAACACAACCAAGGTACTTGGGATGAGGAATGCCAGAGTGCTTTCGATAAGGTTAAGCAATACTTGTTAAATGCTCCTGTGTTATCTCCACCTAATCCAGGTAGACCATTAATTCTGTACTTATCAGTGTTTAGTAATTCTATGGGATGTGTGCTTGGCCAACATGACGAATCGGGAAGAATAGAGAAGGCAATATACTACCTCAGCAAGAAATTCACAGAGTGTGAGATAAGATATTCGCCAATTGAGAAATTGTGTTGTGCTTTAATCTGGATGACTCGGAGGTTGAGGCAATTATGTTATATCATACGACTTGGCTAATTTCAAAACTTGATCCATTAAAGTACATGATGGAGTCAACATCACTAAATGGAAAAATGGCAAGGTGGCAAATATTGCTTTCAGAATTTGATATAGTCTACGTGAGTCAAAAAGCTATAAAAGGGAGTACGATAGCAGAATTTCTGGCAAGCAGAGCTCTAGAAGATTATGAACCATTAAACTTTGATTTCCCTAATGAGGAATTGTTGTATATGGCAACTATTGAAGAACGCCCATGGAAGATGAACTTTGACGGCGCATCCAATGCGGTAGGAAATGAAATTGGGGCAGTCTTGTTATCCCCAAATGGGGATCATTATCCATTCACATGTAGATTGGATTTTGACTGTACGAACAATATGGCTGAGTATGAAACATGCATCATGGGCAGCTATAGAACGAGGAATAAGAACCTCGGAAGTATATGGAGACTCTGTGTTGGTAGTTTACCAGCTTAGAGGTGAATGGGAGACAATGGAACCTAAATTGATCAATTATCGAAAGGTAGTTTTGGGGTTACTTGAGGAATTCGATGACATTACTTTCAATTATATCCCACGAGATGAAAACCAGATGCTCTAGCAACCTTGGCTTCAATGATTAAAGCAAATAAAAAGAAGGAGATGAGACCCATTCAGATGAGTATCTTTAAGGCTCCAGCTCACTGTTGTAACATTGAGGAAGAAGAAATGGATGATAACCCTTGGTATCAGGATATGTTGCGATATGTGAGAGATCGTAAATACCCAGAACAGGCAACTAAAAATGATAAGCGAAATTTAAGGAGATTAGCCTGCGACTACGTTTTGGATGGGGACATCTTGTACAAAAGAAGAAAGGACCAAGTACTGTTAAGATGTGTTGACGCCTTGGAAGCTAAGTTAGCCTTGGAAGAAGTTCACGAGGGTGTTTGTGGGACGCACGCTAATGGTTTCACGATGGCTAGACAAATCATAAGGTTTGGATATTATTGGTCTACTTTGGAAGGGGATTGTATCAACTACGCCAAAAAATGCCATAAATGTCAGATTTATGGAGACAATATTCATGTACCACCTTCACCTCTACACGTTATGACTTCTCCATGGCATTTTTCTATGTGGGGCATGGATGTCATTGGGCCAATATCACCAAAAGCTTCAAATGGGCATCGTTTATTTTTGTGGTCATTGATTACTTCACGAAGTGGGTAGAGGCTGCTTCTTATGCGAATGTTACTAAGTCGGCTGTAAGTCGTTTCTTGAAGAAAGAGATTATTTGTCGGTATGGGATGCCTGAAAGGATCATATAAGACAGTGCACTAAACTTGAACAACAAAACGATAGCAGAAGTTTGCAGTCAGTTCAGGATTAAGCATATAACTCTTCGCCGTATCGCCCAAAGATAAATGGGGCAGTGGAAGCTGCTAACAAAAACATCAAGAAGATAGTGGGGAAAATGACTGAAACTTACAGAGACTGGCATGAGAAGTTACCATTTGCACTCTTAGCTTACCGAACGTCTATCAAAACCTCTACCGGGGCAACTCCTTTCTCGTTGGTTTATGGGATGGAAGCAGTGTTACCCATTGAAGTGGAAATACCGTCTCTTCGAATCTTGTCAGAGATAAAGTTGAATGAAGCTTAATAGATACAATTGCGATATGATCAGTTGAACTTGATTGAGGAAAAGAGGCTAAAGGCCATTCATAATGGTCAAATTTATCAGAAGCGAATGATGCGAGCTTACGACAAGAAAGTGCGACCAAGAGAATTCCACGAGGGGGATCTTGTGCTGAAAAAGATCCTCCCTATTCAGAAAGACTTTAGAGGAAAATAGATGTCAAATTGGGAAGGGCCGTTGTCGTGAAGAAGGCCTTCTCTGGGGGTGCATTGATCTTAACAGAAATGGATGGGAAGAGTTTGCCCAATCCAGTGAATTCAGACTCAGTCAAAAAGTACTTTGTCTAAAGGAGAGAAGAATTCAGGGTGAAAACCCGCAAAGAGCGCCTTGAGTTTTAAAAAAAAAGGAGAGGCCAAGGTGAAAACCCGCAAAGGGCGCCTTAAGTTTTCGAAAAAAAATGGAGAGGCCAAGGTGAAAACCCGCAAAAGGGGCCTTGTGACCAAAGGGGTTTTGAGTTGAAAACCCGAAAGGGCAGCTCAAATTTTGAAGAGCACACGGTAATCTTGCTATATCTGATTCAATGAAGAGTGTAGCGCGTTGCATATCGAGGCATCAACAAAGTACTTTGGATCTTTTAAACACATGTTGAATTCAAGAAAGTCTTCATGGAGCTGGCATATAAACACTCAAGCGGCGATATCTAGGGCATCTAACTTTTGTCCTGTTTGCTATCTTTAGATTCTTTTTCTTCTCAAAGATAGGCTTTCAGATTAATTTCCTTTGTATTTTTGACAAATTTATTCAAATCTAATTATTCTGAAGATTAAATTCATCTTTCATTATTCTTAAAGTATGTTGCATTAAAATAATGATAGATGAACTAAATAATTTTCACAAATGAAGTTTTGCTCATTACTCTGGAAATTTCTAGATAATACAAGAAACTAAAACAGAACAATTGTTCGAAGAATTCACGTAAGTGAGGTTTCAAAGAACTCGAGGAAATTCTTTCTTTGGTCTAAAATAGTGATTGGACAAATCAAACGATTCGATCCTAAAAGAGGATCATCTTACAGACATTTTTGATGGGTATAGCATTTGAAGAATGGTACAAACCCACAGGCTGAGTAGGAATGATACTTCGAGAGAAATAAGGATAAACTTCAACGAAAGAATGAGTGGTGACGTCTGGAATAGGGGTCATATTCATAAACATTTTGCATTATAACAGGTTTAATTAGGAGCATTTGACTCACTTCGATCGTAGCATCCTAATCATTAGGCATGAACTCATACACATTATACAGGTTATGCCCTTCAAGGGACAATGAAGATTGATGCGCCTTAACCCCCTAAGCAGTAGGCTAACAGGCTAAAGCATAGCAGATTTGACCTTCAGGTGTTTACGCTGAAGCAGATCTAAGATGATTTAACATCTCTGTATTGTCAGAGAACAAATCGAAGAGACAGATTTGGCATCTCCATATTCGACGGAGAGCAGATCGAAGACATAGCAGATCTAACCTTCGAATGTTTTCACATTGAAGTAGATCCAAGATGATTTGTCATCCTTGCGTTTACAAGGAGCAGATTGAAGACATAGCAGATTCGGCTTTCACGTGTTTAGGCTGAAGCAGATCTAAGATGATTTGACATCTCTGTACTGTCAGAGAACAAATCGAAGAAATAGATTTGGCATCTCCATATTCGACGGAGAGCAGATCGAATACATAGCAGATCTGACCTTCATTGAAGTAGATCCAAGATGTTTTGGCATCTCTGTATTAGATGGGGAGCAGATCGAAGAAACAGCAGATCTGACCTTCATTGAAGCAGATCCAAGATGACTTGGCATCTCTGTATTAGACGGGGAGCAGATCGAAGACATAATAGATTAGACCTTCATTAAGGCAGATCCAAGATGATTTGCCATCTCTGTATTAGACGGGAAGTAGATCGAAGACATAGCAGATCTGACCTTCATGTGTTTACATCGAAGCAGATCCAATATGACAGATTTGGCATCTCTGTATTAGACAGGGAACAAATCGGAGATAACAGATTTGGCATCTCTGTATTAGATGGGGAACAGATTGAAGAAGTAGATTGGGCGTCTCTGTATTAGACGAGGAGCAGATCAAAGATAACAGATTTGGCGTCTCTGTATTAGACGGGGAGCAGATCAAATATAGCAGATATCGCCTTCCTGAGTTGCAGTGAAGCAGATTGAAGCCACCAATAGGCCATTTAAAGAAGATCAAGGATCAAGAACTCAAGACTCGGCGAGCCCGGGCAAAATTGGTCCTTTTATAGTCTTTGCTCTATCCCTGTTACACAGCAATGAGCAAAGAGGAGCAGCTGTAGACACTCAATTTTGCCCGGGCCTAGAAATAAGTCCAAAAACAAAAATAATAAACTCCAAAAAAAAAACAAAGTCCAAGTTCAGTCCAGAATTACAAATATAATTTGGCCCGATCAGAATGGCCCATTACTTGAAAAGATTTAATGTCCATCTACAAGCTTGACTCATATGGAAATATAATCTTCAATGATATGCAATCTTAGATATGATATATAATCTTAGATATGATACAATCTTAGATATGATTGCAATCTTAGATATGATATGCAATCTTAGAAGATATGATTTTGTAATCTTAGAGATTTAATTTGTAGATACCTTTTAATCTTAACCGTTGATGTAATTGATCTGTACCATTGGATTTGAGGAGGTTCAACTATAAACAGAGGCCTCTCCCTTCATTGTAAAGACACTGGAGTTTTGGGAAACAATAAAATTTTTGAGAGCTTTCACTCAAATTTCTCTCCCTCTCACGTTCTTATTTTCTACGATTTGTTCTTATTTTATTCTTTGTTCATCTTCGTTTTTCAACCCTTTTTATTTTGATTTAATCCATGTTTCCCTGATTTTTTTATATATTTTAATTTTTTTAAATAAATTTAGTATCATATCAAACTCTTTCATTTTTTAATAATTTTTTTTAGTATTACTCTTAGTAAATTATTTTTTAAAATTTTATTCAAATCATTATTTTAAAAAATATATATTTCATTTAATTGTCATATTTTATCCAAAATTTTTTCTAAAATGAGGCAATGTTTTCGTATTTAGGAATTCGGGAAATAGTGTCCTAACATGCTGGGTTGCGATTTCCCGTTTGTCTAAATGCCTAAAGTATCCTTCTAAATAGATTTTGTAAATCACGAGATGATTTCAGATACGAGAGTTTAAGAATATCGTGTCCTATCATGCTGGATGTGATGTTTGTATTCTTTCGGAGCTAAGGAATCTCGATTTTTCAACTTAAATAATTCCGGTTTTAAAAAAGGGATCCAATTTTTAAATCCTTTCAAATTTTTGACATTAAGACAGAAAACTATTCAATTTGGTACCAATTTTGGGCGTTGCGAGGATGCTAATCCTTCCTCGTACGTAACCGACTCCCGAACCTGTTTTCTTAATTTTCGTAGACCAAAACGTTTTATAAGGTGATCCAATCACACCTAAAAAGGTTGGTGCCGACTCCCGTTTTCGTTTTTCAAAAGTCGATCCCTATTTTTTAAACATACCTTTAAAAAATGGTTTCGACAATATTTATCTCTAAGACTCCAAAAACATCAAAATTATAAAAAAAGGACTTAATTGACTTACCAAATTAAGCTTGAGGCTTCAAAACCCAAAATTTCCCTTTTCTTTTTCTTTCATTCTTTCTTTCTCTCTTTTTCGTTTCTTTCTCTGTTCTTATTCTTCAATTGTTTTTTTATTTCTTTATTTTATTTCTTTTATTTCTTTTATTTTTTAATTAATTATTAATTAATATAATAATATATTATATATAATAAATATCTTATACTTAAAATATAAGTAAATACATATATACTTTACATTTGAATAAATACAATTATTACAAATGTATTAATTTATACCACACATTTGTCTCTTTTTGGTTTATTTACTAATTTAGTCCCTTCAATTTTATTTAGTCTATAATTAAACTTTTGCGCTATATTCAATCTAGTCCCTACACTAAATTAACCTTAATTCAAGCTAATTCACCTAGCCAAAATCTAATTAATCACTCATCTAACATTCGTAAATATTTCTAATAAATATTTACAAACCAAATTTTCTGAAATAGTAAGCCAGAAACTCGATTTTCGATACCCGAAAATTTCAGGTCATTACAATATTTCTTTACAAAGGTTCAAGGAAATGAAAGATCATAGAGATAATAGACTCTTGTTGTAGGCTGGGGATAAGACAAATGTTGTTGTTAAAGCAGTGGGAGATGTAAATTTTTATTTTTATAGTTTTAAGAAGATTGTTGTAAAAGATGTTTTTTTATGTACCTAGTTTAAAGAGAAACTTAATTTTAGTTGCTTATTTATTTAAAGATGGTTTGATTGCAACTTTTAATAATAATATTGTAATTTTTAGAGATCGTTGGCTCATATGTAAAGGATGGGTCCAAAATTATATTTATTTTATAAAACCAAATATGTAAACACAGCCTGAAACTGAAATAAGGAATAAGAAACTTAAAAATTCCCACTCCAACAAGGCATACCTTTGGCACTTAAGACTTGGTCATATTGACCAAGAAAAAATCACTAGGCTTGTGAAAGACAATACCTTAAATACACTTGGGGAAATCAATCTTCCATAATGTGAATCTTGCTTGGAAGGTGAGATGACTATGTTGGAAAAATCCAGTTAAGAAAACAATTTATTTGTAATAGTGGAATTTTAATTTTTTTCTAAAACGAGTGATCCCTCATAATTTATTATGGCAAATTATACTCTTTTCACTAATTAAGGAACTTTTATTCAAGTCATTTTATGGTTTTTATGTTTATTATTAGAATTATTTAGTTTTGAGTTTAGATTGAATAATTTGAGCTTCTATGTTGTTTTAAGACATTTCAGGATGATTAAAGCCTAAGGAAGAACTAACAAGTTGACTGAGGAAGAACTAACAAGTTAACTGAGTGTGCAAGATAACAACCTAAGTCGAGGAGTTAGTGGACTGCAATAAATGTCACAACATTCAAGGAGAAAGTTGCGACATTGAAGCAAGCCTCAACACTTAGCCAATTTTCCAACTTAAACCCACGAGGCAAGCTATTAGAGACAAATTTGCGACATCGAAGAGGAAAACTCGTGAAATTCATCCTGAATTCCAAAGGCCAAGCAGATTGCCAACAAGGTCGCGACATTGGCACTTAGAAATATGTAATTGGTTTTAGAACTAAAGTGCAGTATCTGCAAGTGAACAAGCCAAAATGTAATATAGTTTTGCAACAAAATACTTTGGAAGTATTCCGAGGATCGTACCAAAGGAGGTTTGTTTAAACTAGATTATCAGTAAATATGAACACAAACCTAGGTCTAAATAGGTACTAATGTACTCATCATGTTATGAATAACACTAAAATTGAGAATTTGCATAAAAAGGATTAATTTGCACAAATTAACGAAATTCCAAATTAATAATTAAATTAAGCAGGCAAAAGGATGGATAACTTCCATGGTCATGACTAACCTAGATTCAGGGATTTTTATGAATTAGTTAAGCATACCAAGTGGTAAAGTTATACACGAGTAAGCATAGATGTTTGTTTGAATCATAGGTTGTTGGAATTTTATCACTCACTTATTAAAATCCATGGATATTGAAACAATATAGTATAATAAGTACAGAATCCTTACAAGTATGTTCCTAAATGAAAACTAATGAGAGAACAAAAGCATTGTGAGGGCTAAAACCAAAGCTAGAGTTATAAAAGCATAGAATGGATAAAAGCAATGTGAGCAAAGCATGAACAAAATGAAAACAAATCAAATAAAAACTATGATTACTTAAGAAATTTTTACTCATAATTGTACAAACACTCACTGAGTTGTTTATACTTGTTAGTACCATACTAGAGTTCAAAGCATAGGTGAAAGAAACTGAGTATGTCGAATTCAAATTGCTTGTATTCTTTAAACATAGATGTTGTACTCATGTATCTGTTTTGATGGAAGCATATGTTTAGCTATCTTTAACTTGTTCGCATTGAAACTTATTGAACTAACATGGCTGAAGTTAAAAATCGTGAATCGTTTGTATATCTCATTAGAATTGCCCATTTAGCCAAAGTTTCCTATATCAAGTTTCTCGAACTAATTTTGTGTATGAAGCATGCTTAAGTACATGTTTTTTTAAGTGTTTTGTTTTCTTTCTCTCTGTATTGTTGTTTTGTTTACTGGAGAACAAGCAACAAGTTAAGTGTGGGGGAGTTAGATTTGCCACAATTCATTGTGGCAAATTAGAGTCCTTTCGGCACTTAATGTGCTTGTTTTTGAACCATTTTATTATTATTTCAATTAGTTTTCCAATTTAGTAGTTTAGATACAATATTAGTAAAATAAGCATTTTTACGCATATTTTGGTATTGTAACAACCTATTGGGCCAATATAGGCCGAGGGTAGGATTAATGAGCCAATGTAGTGTGTAGGACACAATTTTCAGGTTAAGGAACACCAGTGATGACGCCAATGTCGTGACACCAGCATGCAGTGTCGCAACACCACATTTTGAAGCAAGAAAAGTTCCTCGTAAAGTTCAGTTTTGCAACAGCGCTATAATGACGACCAAAATATTGCTAAGGGTGTTTTTGTCTACATAATGTACTTTATTCAATTTAATAGCCTATATTTGACTAATTAGGGTAGAAACAATTGTATTGTTTAGGCTTAGATAAGGAGGTCATTTTTAGAGTAGATTTTAGATATTTAATTTTAGTTTCATTTTAGTATTAGTTTCTCAACAAAATTTTTATTGGTTTTTTAGGCTTGGATTCGATTTGGCTCCAAGCTTTTATTTCTTCAGTAATTTATAATTTACTTTGGTTTTCACTTGTAATCTATGTTATTCGACAACTATTAAAAGGTTTTCTGCTTCTAATTGTGCCCTAGCATGCATGCACTAGGGCTGAGAATCAACATTATAACAATAAAAATATAACAGTATCTGCAAGTGTGACAGGTTAGTTATAATATTTATAATGTTCAATGGAACACTCGAGTATTCCAACGATCAAACCTACAGGATTTGGTTGTTAAGAAAATTCCTAAACTAAGGAAATGCGAGGAAAATAAAGAAGTTTCAAAAACACTAAATCCTAGAGCTATAGAGAAGAAACTACCCTGAGCCTAAACTAAATGATGAATGAAACCCTAAACTAAAAAGCTCTCTCTATACTACTCACTTGTTCTCAACCAAAAGTGACTTTTAATATCTGATTCCAACACAAAATTTTGGACCAAATTGCCCCTGAACGTCTAATTTTATTCAGGGGACATGGTTGACAAGGACTGCCTCTGCAATAATTTTTTGTCTGTCTCGTCAAGGATATTACGATACCCATGGTCTGGTATTGTAATATCCTCCTTAGTCTTGGCTTGGGGGATTCCTTAGGAGTTGGATATCATTATACCCATGCTTGGATATCATGATATCACTATAAAAGGCCTCAATCCTTTTCAATTCAGCAGTTCAGGGTATCTCTACTTCCAAGATTCAATGTCATGATACCCTTCTTCTAGGTGATGTTTTTGCTCACATTCGGGCTTCCAATGACTCCATACAACACTTAACCAAACATTAGGTCCTTGATGGTGTAACATCCTGATTTTGGGCTTAGTCAGAACAGTGGTTTCGGGACCACAAATTCGACGAGGAAAATTTCATTTTTATTATTTTTTATGGTCTACGATTTCACGGAATGATTTCGTGAAAATTTCGTTCAAAAATTTTGACGTTTGGGCACTCAATTTCGTCAAAAGGACTAAATTGTAAAAAGTGCAAAAGTTGAGTTTTACATGTTAGAAGTGTTTAATTGTTATGAGTTTTTAAATCAAAGGTCCTTAAATGGTAATTAGACCATTTTGAAGTTTGTGGACAAAAATTGGACATGGATGGAATTTTTTTTGAAAGTTTAGTAGTAAGGGCATTTTGGTCATTTGTATATTAAATGAAATAAAATGGGAAAAATAACACAAAATGGTCATCTTCTCCATATGGAGGCCGAAATTAGCATGGGGGAAGCCATGGCTAGGGTTTTCAAGCTTTCCAAGCTCAATAGTAAGTCCATTCTAGCCCCGTTTTTCAAGTTCTTTACGTTTTTGGAATCCCGGTAACTTGATTAAGCTTATGCTAGTAATAATTCAACCTAGGGTTCGTATTTGGAAAAATACCCATAGGTGAAATTTGTGTATTTTGGTGTTTTATGATAGAATATGAGATTTTAAATTATGTTAGACAACTTGTGCTACTCGGTTTTAAGTGAAAACGAGTAAAAGGGCTTAATTGGTAAAAATACCTAATAGTCATAAGTGCATGTTAGAGTGAGAATTTGATGTTGTCATAGAAGGGAAAAATGATCAGCATGTCATAAAACATAAGAATAAGGGATGAATACCTAATAGTCATAAGTGCATGTTAGAGTGAGAATTTGATGTTGTCATAGAAGGGAAAAATGATCAGCATGTTATAAAACATAAGAATAAGGGATGAAGTTTAATTCCCGAGCCTAGGAGAAAAAGTGTAATTATGCAAAAGTTTAGGGGCAAAATGGTAATTTTTCCAAAGTTCGTATTAAAGGTTGTTTTGATGAATGTATGTATTAAATAAATTAATTTGGTATTATAGATCAAGAGAAACGAGATTTAAGTTGTGATCGAGGGAAAAACAAAGTTTACAAGGAATAGGCTCGATTGCTAATATTTTGTATCGAGGTAAGTTCGTATGATAATAATAATGCAATGTTATGTTTGAATTATATTTCTTACTATTATTGCATATATTGTATGATTTAATATATTGGAAAAGTTGATGGAATGGTGTTTATGATGTGGAAATATGACATGAAAGAATGTTACATTGAATGCAAGAAAATGATGATACATGACAAGTGATATATGAAATATGTGATTTATGTTATGTAAATTCTTAAAAGCTGATTTGCTATTTGAGTTGTGTCTTATTATACTATGAATGGACAATTGGTACTATGGATAGTGAGATCGACACTTCGAGTAAGTTCGTATATAAATAATCTATCGATTCTTTTTATGTTAATATATTTTGATATCATATGAAATGTGGCTGCCTATCAAATGGTTATTTGATGTAAATTATGAATTTAAATTGATTACGGATAATTTAATAAAATTTTGAAAAGTAAGGAATTTCCCGATTGAACCTTCGGAATAGAAATGATACAAATGAGCTATTGTGAGGTCACGTATGTAGTACTAAGTGCAGGCTACTACGTGTACCAGATTGTTGGTCGCATGTGTAGTACTAAGTGCGGGCTACTATACGTACCTGATAACTTCGATCACGTGTGTAGTACTAAGTGCAGGCTACTACGTGTATCAGATGGTTAGGTCACGTGTGTAGTACTAAGTGCAGGCTACTACGTGTACCGGATAATTGGTCGCATGTGTAGTACTAAGTGCAGGCTACTATGCGTACCAGATAGCTTCGACTACAAGTGTGGAAATGAGAAAATGTGCAGGAAATTGTGTATCTGTTATTATTCCAATGAGTTCAACGAGAAATCGATTAAGTGAAAATAAATGTGAAAGTGATTATGTGATGAACAAGTGCAAGTATATGTTTATTTAAATTTATGAGCAATATGCTCGATATTTGAGCGAACCTCGGTAAAATGGAATGGATTAAGTGAAATTGTGCAAAAGTGAACTTTAGTAGTAAAACAGTGTTCGACAGCAGCAGTGCATGAATTTGAAAATTTACCAAAAATTGTGGAAGTTTAATTAAATTTCAAATAAAATATGGAAGCAAAAGAATTCCATATTATGTGATATTTGAATTCTTGTGAGACAGTGTCTGAATGAATTCGAGATCCCCTGTTCTGATTTGGAAAAAATTGTAAAAAATTATATAAAAATAATTTTGGTGAGTCTAATTTTAATAAAAACAAACGAGAACATCATCCAAGTTTTGTACTATGAGATAAATAAATTTTAGTGAAGAAAGGTCGAAGCTGTTAAACAGCGAAACAGGGGAGACTTTGAATAATAAACTGTACTTATTAGCTGGACCAAAAATTCTGAAAATTTTATGGTGGAAATATATATGAGTCTAGTTTTTGGGAAAATTTACGGATCTTAATTTGGAGTTCTTTAGCTCTAAATATAAATGATTTAGTGACTATTACTCAAGAAAACAACTTAACCAAAACATGTGTAAATGTACAAATGAGTTAGTTTTATTGTGGGAAGCATGTTAGTAAATTGCCTGATTATTATCTCATGTGAGCTTACTAAGCATAAAGCTTACCCCCTCCTTTCCATTTCTTTTAGTGTTGTCAGGTTAGCTCAGGTTGGAGATCGTCGGAGGCAGCATCACACTATCAAGCCAACACCTTGACAGTATAAACACATATGCTAAAATTATCAAGTGAGTGGCATGTATAGGGACCTAATTTTATAACATGTGTTATTATAATTTGGCCAAATATATTGGTCTTTAGTGAGCTAATGATTCTGACTTATAAATCTAGTTATTTATGTTTTATTTGATATTGGTGATGTGCATATGCTTGGTTGTCATGCATGGTTGGTAATAAGTTGTTTAAGTTGTTTAATTGATGAATTAAGTTTAGTAACACTTCGTGCTCGACTCTGGCGATGGTCTCGGGTACGGGGGCATTACAGATGGCGGGTTTGGCCATTTCGGGTCTCAAAAGTAGTTAAAAAAAACATTTCATTTATTAAAGCAGGAAAAAAACTAAATAAAAACATGACAAAAACATATAAATTGCTTGGAAACAACCTTATAAAATGTAATGGGGAGCCTAATTTAACACATCAAATTATGAAAAATCAACTTCCGAGTGCATCCAATATTTAAATGGATCAAATCTTCTTTTCCCTTTTCTTTAGCTTAATATTTTCTTTGTATGTTTCAATTAAATTCGGGAAATTTTGTATTTATATCCATGAGTAGCTAAACCCATAGAGAGATTAACGATTGGAGGTGGAGATTGGGGTTTTCTTTATAATTAATTGGCTTGAATTATGTATGCTTAAACCCTAAGATTGACAACTGACTCGTCACAAATTGTAGTTTCAATTTAAGTATTTTTCGACACTAAACGAGCTTGTTTTCTAATTATTTTAATGTCTTCTATTGCATTTTCACATTTTGTAGCTTAGATTCAAACTATTGAAAAATAAGTGTTTTTATGCATTATTTCGAGTTAGTTGACCTATTGGGCCAATTTCAACCTTAAGGTGGTTTTTACACTTTAATTGAGTGTGCAAGACGCTTATTTTAATGCCCAAAAGCATCAGGAACGACAACTGAGTCACAACACAAGCTTCCGGTGTCACAACATGCCTTAGTCTACATGGCGATATCAGTGTAACGTGGAGCAGAAATTAAGCAAGGATGTTTCTCATATTTTATGTGATTAAGGCTTGTATTTGACCTAATTAGGATTGCTAAACTTTGCCTATAAATAGTTAAGTTCACGTAAAGCAATGGAGCTTTTTGGCCAAGCCATTTTTAGGTTTTAATTTAGTAATTTAGGATTTTAATTTATTTTGATTCTCTTTTAAAAATAGTTTTATTTTCTTGTTTTTCGACTTGGATTAGATTTGAGTCCAAGTCTTCATTATTTAAGATTTCCATAATTTTCTTTCACTTCTCGCTTATCAATGACAATATCTCGATCACTATTAAAGGATTTCGCGGATCAGAGCACATCCAGTTTATCAAACGAAACAAACTCAAGTTTCGATGTTAATTATAACCACTGAAGTGAGTTAATTTTCTGCCCGTTAATTGAGATTTTCTTCATTGATTTATTTTCCTCTAGTGGTTACTTTAATATTCTTATTTATTGTAATATGATTTTTGGTGATTACAACTTAAACCTATTATTATGGAATTAATTTTTTAGATTTAATCCAACCTCCCTTGGGTATGATCCTCGGAATACTTCTTAGTGTTTCGTTATAACACAAAACTATATTAAAATTTGACCTATTCGCTTGCAAATACCACACTTATTTTATATATTTTATTTGCATGATTTTTACTCTAAACATTTGCACGTTAGGAGGCGGTCAACAACCCTAGGAAGTAATTTAGGTAAATGAGGTTGAGAGAATAACTTACCAAGCAACTCTTAATTTAACTCGGTTTAAACAGCGAGGTCGAGAGGTAAGTGGTTTTTTTATTATTTAAATAGTTAGAGGTCGAGAAGTAATAACTAGTTATTTGTTAGCTAATTCATTAAAACCTAAATTTTGAAGTTACTTACGAACACTGAAGTGAGTTAGTCTTCTATTTGTCAATTCAGTGAATTTCGATTGTTAATTCTATTTAATTTATGCTATCTTTGTTGCTTAATTTTGATTTAGTTTTTTGTACTATAATTTTAGATTATTATTAGTTAGCCCTGTTAGTGCAGAAAATAGTTTTTGGTTTGATTTAACCTTCTTTGGTTATGATCCTCGGAATACTTCCCGAAGTGTTTCATTATAAACAAAACTATATTACAATTTGACACATATACTTGTGGTCACCACTGTTCTATTTTATATCTTTTTGTTTTAGTATTTTCAGTCCATACGTTCACACGTCTTGCTACAATCACCTAGTTAATACCTTTCAGCCAATAACTAACTTAACTAATCAGCTCATACCACTTACCTTTCGACATGATGGAACTAAACCGGGCTACATTTAACTAGTGCTAAGTAGAATACCATTTCGGTCTCATCTACCTAAATTACTTCCTATACTCATCAATTCTAGGGTTTGATCATATTCAACCTAATCCAACTAACCAATTTACGAACCTTAAATCTAAGCTAACCACACCCACTTCGATCAATCAACCTTCCTAGGGTTTAGTTACCGATCATTCTAGTTGCAAACATTCCAAACCAGTTACAATACATTCAAATAAATACAAAAGAAACGAAAAGGATAAGAGTTTGTGACAGCCCAAAATTGACCATAGTCGGAAAGTGGTTTCGGGACCACGAAACTGAGCCATAAGAAAATAATTAACAGTCATATTTAATGCTTATTATATATGAACATGCACGTGTGCAAATTTCATGCTTAAATTTCGTATATAGTATGTGAAATTTATCAAATAGGACTTGTGTGAGAAAATTTAGAAATGTGCTAGGCAAATGTTAAAGTGGCCTATTAAAGCATGTTAGAAAATGCTTGTACTTGCATGTCAAATTAGCCAAAATCTAGATGGTGGCCGGCCATGCTATGGGTTAAAACATATTATGAATATGTTATGTTAACATTTGGTGTTAAAAATAATAAAATAAAGGATATGGGTAATAAAATAATAGTGGTTAGTAGGAGGAGAAACCAAAGTTAGCTTAGGTTGCTCCTCCATTGCCGTAACTAGACGAAGAAGATGAAGAAAAATTCGGCGAAGGTGGTTCTCTAGATTAAGGTATGTTCAATGTTACTTTTGGAAGTTTATACATCCCTTGGATGATTAGTCTAAATTCTATCTAACTCATGGTTGGATTTGGGGTTGTTGGAGAGTTAGGATTCGGCTAAGAAGCTTAAAAATTTTAGTTGATGCCTTGATGCTATTAGCATGTTAGATATGTGGATGTGTTAAGTTGCTGGTTATGTTAGCATGAAAGTTGAGATTCTTAACTCATTTTGTTTGGAGGTACCGAATTTAGATTTAAGAAGAGAATGGGTAATCGGTTGTGCTTGGTAGAATGGTGGATGAGTTGCCGAATGTGGTCTTTGGTTTGGGCATAAGAAATAATATTATGCATAGGTTTCGGTTTTGGTAGTACTTGTATAATTATAATTAGTTCATTTTGAGGGTTTGGCATGAGGTGATACGTAAAAGTTTAAAGGTAGCTTAAGTTAATTGATACTCGCTAATGATTTCGAATTGAAGCTTTGTTAAGTTGTGAAATGAGTGGCCGAGAGAGCTATAGACTATTGCCGGATGTATGTTCGGTTAATAGAGTCTCCAAATTGATTATATGTGTGTGTTCTAGTAGAAATTCAAAAAATTTTCGGCAGAATGTGGTTAGGGGTTAAGTCATGAGAACTTGGGGGTATTCATATTTGGACCTTAAGATTTTGTACACTATGGCTATGTGAGTTAGGTGTTAAATAACTTAATTATGTGTATGTATGACCAAGTATAATCGGCCACATGAGTAAAATGAGTTTGATATGTGATTGCCGAATGTGATTAACAAGTAAACCTTATTGGTAAAAATATTTAATACTTCTACTTGTATATATATTAAGCTCAAGGGCAAGGGGGATCAAAGTTGGACCGGGGAAAAGAGAAAGCAATAGAGTAATCAACCCACAACCGTTCCAAGATACCGAGGTAAGTCTTTGAGTAATGGAACTTAGTTTATGATTTGATTATGTCATGACATATAAGCATAACAAATAAACGGTGATATAATGATCCTACTTGAATTGTATATCGGGGTAATTAGTTATACTTATGACTAGTAGCCGAATGTGCATAGAGATCATGTTATAAAGCCAATCAAAATCATGCTCTTTGTATGTGGCTATTGAGCCGAAAATGGTAAGGGTTGATAAGTGTCTTGTGTTTGAGTTTTAGTAATGAAAATCAAATATGGATGTGTCATGATTTATTGATATATGTGCATGATTATTCGGATGATAACCGGACTAAGATCCGAAGGCATTTGTGCTAGTGACCATATCCGGGCTAAGTCTCGAAGGCATTTGTGCGAGTTACTATATCCGGGCTAAGTCCCGAAGGCATTTGTGCGAGTTACTATATCCGGGCTAAGTCCCGAAGGCATTTGTGCGAGTTACTATATCCGGGCTAAGTCCCGAAGGCATTTGTACGAGTTGCTATAACCGGCTAAATCCCGAAGGTACTTGGGTTTGGAAATGAGCGACCTTGCTGTAATAACTTCAATTAATACGCTCTTAAATCCAAACGATAAGGTATGTTTCGTATATGCACTGGAAAGGTCGATTCCTTTTTAAATAGTATTTGCTTAATTGATTAACAAGCTTCCGGCCTTTAGTTAGGTTCGATCCTGAGTGCATGAATATAATGGTTGAAGCGTGAAGTAACCATGATGGTGGGAATATGCGTATATGCAATCATTCATTTAGTCTTACGAACGCTATACTTTAGTTGTAAATAATTTCATTACTTAAAACTTACTAAGCATCAAAATGCTTATTCTGTTGCTTTAATTCTCTGTTTTATAGATTTTGTTCGTCAGCTATCGAACTCGGGAGTGTCAAAGTCGAAGTCGTCCACACTATCTAAGCCCTTTTGGTACTCTTTTAGTTGAATTTTGATAATGGCATGTATAAGGCTGACCCTTGTTGTTAATTAAGTATCTTTTGGTAATGTATATTCGTATAGCCATGCGAAAACGGCTCGTATATTTTGAAAGTATATCATTACGGTCTTATGATATGGTTATTAAGTGGTGTGGAAATGTTTGGTAAAGACTAGCCATTGGAATGGCCGATCACGGTCCTATTGGGGCTACGTACGTCATGGCTAATCGTGATTATACTTGAAAATAATGTATGTCAATTTACTAATGGATTCATGGAAAATTATGAAATAGGTAAATTTTACCTTAAAATAGATGCTGACAGCAGCAGTGTTGTAAGTTTGAAAATTCACTAAAAATAGTAGGAATGGAATTAAATAGTGAATAAATTATGTAATCTAATCTTGATGAGTCTATTTTCATATGAAAGAAACAAAATGACCATACGAGCCGTATTTTATGAGATGTTTAAGTTTTCGAGAAATAGGGCCAGGGCGTTTTCTGGACCCCCTGTTCTGATTTTGAAAATTTACCATAAATTAACCAGAGACAATTAGAAGTCATGATTTATATGTATAGATTCCTTTTTGAGTATAGTTTCATTAGAAACAAACAGCATAAGTATTGACGCTCTGTACAGGGAGATATCGAAGTCGTAATGCATGAAGGTCAGAGTAGTCGAACCCTGAAACAGGGGAGACTTTAACTAATAAACTGTACTAATTGGCCGGACCAAAAATTCTAGAAAAAAATTTGTGGATGGACATATGAGTCTAGTTTCAGGAAATATTTACGGAATTGGTTTTCGAGTTTTGGAACTCGAGATATGATTTTTAGAGTAACTGTGATGCAGTTAGCCAGCTTGTCTGGAAATTTTTAAATGAACTGTGTAAGTAAATGAATTAAGTCCGTTAACACCTCGTGTTCGACTCCGGAAACGGTCTCGGGTACGGGACGTTACAATTTTATTGGTATCAGAGCTACGGTTTAGTCCATTCTAGGACTACCGTAATACGTTCGGGTCTAGCTATACATGCCACTATGTGTTTATTTAATAGTGTGGTGATTTCTGACAGTTAAAAATGTGTTTACTTATAGTAATGGATCCCGATCCCAACCGAGCGGTAGCTGATGATGTTGAGAGTATAGCGCCTGCTCCCGCACAAGGGACAGCCCCGGTGGACTCTCAACCTATTGCTAGTAATCAGAATGATGAAGCTAGACAGGCTTTTTATAGCGTGATGAATGATTGGTTCAATCAGTATATTCGAACTAATACGGCTGTTCCACAACCCCCACTCCCGACCAATACAACCTCTGCACCTGCGATACCTCCGGTAACTGACCAGATGAGGTTAAATAAGTCCCCAGTTGACAGAATCCGAAAACACGGGGCTACTGAATTTAAAGCTACAGACAGTGATGATGCCAAGCAAGCTGAATTTTGGTTGGACAACACTATTCGGGTACTTGATGAACTATCTTGCACACCCGATGAATGCCTAAAGTGTACTATCTCCTTGCTACGTGATTCTGCCTACTATTGGTGGAATGCGTTGATTTCGGTTGTGCCCAGAGAGCAAGTAACTTGGGAGTTTTTCCAAACTGAGTTTCGAAAAAAGTATATCAGCCAGAGATTCATTGATCAAAAATGGAAAGAATTTCTTGAACTTAAACAAGGTTCCATGTCGGTTACTGATTATGAACGAAAGTTTGTAAGACTTAGCCGGTACGCTCGAGAATGCATTTCCTCAGAAGCTGTAATGTGCAAACGTTTCGAAGATGGACTGAACGAAGATATAAAAATGTATGTTGGCATTTTAGAAATTAGAGAATTTGTGGTACTTGTCGAGCGAGCTTGCAAAGCCGAAGAGCTCAGTAAGGAGAAAAGAAAAGCTGATATGGGAGCAAAGGAGTTTCGTAAGAGATCTTTGGATAAGCCCTTTCAACAGTCATCGAAGAAATTTAGAGATGATTTAGGCCGATCTAAAGACACTTCAGGTTTTTCTAGATGAGATCGTGATCGACCCCCTGTGAGTACACGAGTCACTTCGGTTGCCAGTGTTGGAAATGATCGTCGAGACAGAACAGAGTGCCAGTATTGTGGTAAATGGCATTCGGGGAGTTGTAGTTCCATGATCGCTCCTGTTATAAGTGCGGAGCAGCTGACCACTTTATCAAGGATTGCCTAAGACTGTCTGAACAGAATGTAAATCAGAGTGGGAAACCGGGTGCTACTACTGCTCGAGGTAGACCATCTAAAAATGCGGGGAATGCTAGTGGCGGTCAGGGAGGATCTAGAGATGTTACCACCAGATCTGAAGCTCGTGCTCCTGCTAGAGCTTATGCTATACGTGCACGCGAGGATGCTTCTTCGTCTGATGCTATTACCGGTACATTCACTCTCTTTGATACTGATGTGATTGCTTTGATTGACCCTGGTTCTACTCATTCTTATATATGTGAAACTTTAGCATCCAGTAAGACTTTACCCGTTGAGTCTACTAAGTTCGTTATTAGAGTGTCGAATCCCTTGGGTCATTATGTGCTTGTTGATAAGGTGTGTAAGAAATGCCCCCTAGTAATTCGAGGTTCCTGTTTTCCGGCTAACTTGATGCTTTTACCGTTTGATGAATTTGATGTTATTCTCGGTTTGGATTGGTTGACCGTACATGATGCAGTTGTGAATTGCAAAAGTAAGACTATTGATTTGAGGTGTGCAAATAATAAGATAATCCGAGTTGAGTCTACTGTCTTGAATGGATTGCCAACAATAATATCCTCGTTGTTAGCTCAAAAATATGTGAGAAAGGGGTGTGAAGCGTATCTTGCATACGTACTTGATAATGAAGAATCAGGAAAGAAACTTGAGTCGGTACCAGTGGTTTGTGAATATCCGGATGTTTTTCCCGAAGAATTACCAAGGTTACCACCTGTTCGGGAGGTAGAGTTTGGCATCGAACTTGTACCTGGGACTACACCAATTTTGATAGCTCCGTATCGTATGGCACCAACGGAATTAAAGGAATTGAAAGCTCAGTTGCAAGAGTTGATGGATAGAGGTTTCGCTCGACCAAGTTTCTCACCTTGGGGTGCACCAGTATTGTTTGTGAAAAAGAAGGACGAAACCATGAGGTTGTGCATCGACTATCGTCAGCTGAATAAAGTGACAATAAAGAATAAATATCCGTTACCGCGTATTGATGATTTGTTTGATCAACTAAAGGGAGCCTTAGTGTTTTCAAAGATAGATTTGAGATCAGGCTATTATCAGTTGCGAATTCGAGATTCGGATATACCCAAAGCTGCTTTCAGAACGAGATACGGTCACTACGAGTTCTTAGTGATGCCGTTTGGGCTCACTAATGCCCCTGCGGTATTTATGGATTTGATGAATCGAATCTTCAGACTGTTTTTGGATCGGTTTGTAGTTGTGTTTATCGATGATATTTTGGTCTATTCGAGAAGTGAAACCGATCATGCTGAACACCTGGGATTAGTGTTGCAGATTTTACGGGATAAACAGTTATATGCTAAGTTTAGTAAGTGTGAGTTCTGGTTAAGAGAGGTTAGCTTCTTGGGTCATGTGGTATCTGCATCGGGCATTCGAGTTGATCCGAGCAAAATTTCAGCCATACTTAACTGGAAGCCTCCGAGAAATATTACTGAGGTTCGGAGCTTTTTGGGACTTGCCGGTTACTATAGACGGTTTGTAAAGGGTTTCTCGATGATAGCCACACCAATGACGAAACTGCTTCAGAAAGATGTTAGGTTTGAATGGACAGAAAAATGTCAGAAAAGTTTCGATCAACTAAAAACTTACTTGACTGAAGCTCCAGTACTAGTGCAGCCCGAATCAGGCAAAGAGTTTGTCATTTACAGTAATGCATCCTTACTTGGGTTGGGTTGTGTATTGATGCAAGAAGGTCGAGTTGTAGCTTATGCGTCGAGGCAATTGAAGCCACATGAGAAAAATTATCCAACCCATGATCTCGAATTAGCTGTCATCGTATTCGCTTTGAAAATATGGAGACATTACTTATTTGGTGAGAGGTGCCATGTATTTTCGGATCACAAAAGTCTCAAATATTTGATGACTCAAAGAGATTTGAATCTACGACAAAGACGTTGGCTCGAGTTGTTAAAAGATTATGAGCTTGTCATTGACTATCACCCGGGAAAGGCTAATATGGTTGTGGATGCCTTAAGTCGTAAATCACTGTTTGCTTTACGAGCGATGAATGTACATTTGTCGGTTCTATCCAATAATGTGTTAGTAGCAGAAATAAAGGCCAAACCATTGTTGATTCATCAAATTCGTGAAGCTCAGAAAGTCGATGATGAATTGGTTGCAAAACGGGCTGAATGTGTTTCGAATAAGAAATCAGAGTTTCAAATTGATGATGACGATTGTTTGAGGTTCAGAAGTCGTTTGTGTGTTCCAAGAAATTCAGAACTTATTTCGACAATTCTGAACGAAGCTCATTGTAGCCGAATGTCAATTCACCCGGGGAGTACGAAAATGTACAACGATCTGAGACGTCAATTTTGGTGGCATGGTATGAAACGAGACATTTCTGATTTTGTTTCGAAGTGTTTAATATGTCAACAAGTGAAAGCGGAACATCAAGTGCCTACAGGTTTACTTCCGCCAATCATGATACCTGAATGGAAATGGGATCGAGTCGCGATGGATTTTGTATCTGGGTTGCCGTTGTCAGCAAATAAGAAAGATGCGATTTGGGTTGTTGTTGATAGACTGACTAAGTCGACTCATTTTATTCCCATACGTACGGATTATTCACTGGATAAACTAGCTGAATTGTATGTTTCTCAGATTGTAAGACTACACGGGGTACCTATTTCTATTGTGTCGGATAGAGATCCGAGATTCACCTCGCGATTTTGGAAGAAATTGCAAGAAGCTTTGGGTACCAAGTTGCATTTTAGCACCGCTTTTCACCCCCAGACGGATGGTCAATCCGAGCGGATAATTCAGATACTCGAGGATATGTTGAGATGTTGCATCCTTGAGTTTAGTGGTTCATGGGAGCGGTATTTACCTTTGATTGAATTCGCTTACAACAATAGTTTTCAATCAAGTATTAAGATGGCTCCTTACGAGGCTTTGTACGGTCGTAAATGCCGTACACCATTGTTTTGGACCGAGCTCGGTGAAAGTAAAATTTTCGGAGTTGATTTGATTAAAGATGCTGAGTAGAAACTAAAAATAATTCGTGAAAGTCTGAAGGCAGCATCAGATCGTCAGAAGTCGTAGGCGATTTAAAACGAAGAGATATTGAGTATCAGGTGGGAGACAAAGTGTTTCTTAAAGTTTCACCTTGGAAAAAGATACTCAGATTTGGCCGAAAGGGCAAACTGAGTCCGAGGTTCATAGGGCCGTATGAAATATCCGAACGAGTTGGTCCAGTGGCATATAGATTGATTTTACCCCCTGATCTCGAAAAGATTCACAACGTTTTTCATGTTTCGATGCTTCGACGATACAGATCTGATCCTTCGCACATAATTAATCCCTCCGAGGTTGAAATTCAATCCGATATGAGTTATGAAGAAGAACCAATTCGTATCCTAGCTCGTGAAGTGAAAGAGTTGCGAAACAAAAGGGTTCCGTTAGTAAAGGTGTTATGGCTCAAACACGGGATCGAAGAAGCAACTTGGGAAACCGAGAACTCTATGAAAGAACGATACCCAAACCTATTTACCGGTAAGATTTTCGGGGACGAAAATTTCTTAAGTGGGGAAGAGTTGTGACAGCCCTAAATTGACCATAGTCAGAAAGTGGTTTCGGGACCACGAAACCGAGCCATAAGAAAATAATTAACAGTCATATTTAATGCTTATTATATATGAACATGCACGTGTGCAAATTTCATGCTTAAATTTCGTATATAGTATGTGAAATTTATCAAATAGGACTTGTGTGAGAAAATTTAGAAATGTGCTAGGCAAATGTCAAAGTGGCCTATTAAAGCATGTTAGAAAATGCTTGTACTTGCATGTCAAATTAGCCAAAATCTAGATGGTGGCCGGCCATGCTATGGGTTAAAACATATTATAAATATGTTATGTTAACATTTGGTGTTAAAAATAATAAAATAAAGGATATAGGTAATAAAATAATAGTGGTTAGTAGGAGGAGAAACCAAAGTTAGCTTAGGTTGCTCCTCCATTGCCGTAACTAGAGGAAGAAGATGAAGAAAAATTCGGCGAAGGTGGTTCTCTAGATTAAGGTATGTTCAATGTTACTTTTGGAAGTTTATACATCCCTTGGATGATTAGTCTAAATTCTATCTAACTCATGGTTGGATTTGGGGTTGTTGGAGAGTTAGGATTCGGCTAAGAAGCTTAAAAATTTTAGTTGATGCCTTGATGCTATTAGCATGTTAGATATGTGGATGTGTTAAGTTGCTGGTTATGTTAGCATGAAAGTTGAGATTCTTAACTCATTTTGTTTGGAGGTGCCGAATTTAGATTTAAGAAGAGAATGGGTAATCGGTTGTGCTTGGTAGAATGGTGGATGAGTTGCCGAATGTGGTCTTTGGTTTGGGCATAAGAAATAATATTATGCATAGGTTTCAGTTTTGGTAGTACTTGTATAATTATAATTAGTTCATTTTGAGGGTTTGGCATGAGGTGATACGTAAAAGTTTAAAGGTAGCTTAAGTTAATTGATACTCGCTAATGATTTCGAATTGAAGCTTTGTTAAGTTGTGAAATGAGTGGCCGAGAGAGCTATAGACTATTGCCGGATGTATGTTCGGTTAATAGAGTCTCCAAATTGATTATATGTGTGTGTTCTAGTAGAAATTCAAAAGATTTTCGGCAGAATGTGGTTAGGGGTTAAGTCATGAGAACTTGGGGGTATTCATATTTGGACCTTAAGATTTTGTACACTATGGCTATGTGAGTTAGGTGTTAAATAACTTAATTATGTGTATGTATGACCAAGTATAATCGGCCACATGAGTAAAATGAGTTTGATATGTGATTGCCGAATGTGATTAACAAGTAAACCTTATTGGTAAAAATATTTAATACTTCTACTTGTATATATATTAAGCTCAAGGGCAAGGGGGATCAAAGTTGGACCGGGGAAAAGAGAAAGCAATAGAGTAATCAACCCACAACCGTTCCAAGATACCGAGGTAAGTCTTTGAGTAATGGAACTTAGTTTATGATTTGATTATGTCATGACATATAAGCATAACAAATAAACGGTGATATAATGATCCTACTTGAATTGTATATCGGGGTAATTAGTTATACTTATGACTAGTAGCCGAATGTGCATAGAGATCATGTTATAAAGCCAATCAAAATCATGCTCTTTGTATGTGGCTATTGAGCCGAAAATGGTAAGGGTTGATAAGTGTCTTGTGTTTGAGTTTTAGTAATGAAAATCAAATATGGATGTGTCATGATTTATTGATATATGTGCATGATTATTCGGATGATAACCGGACTAAGATCCGAAGGCATTTGTGCTAGTGACCATATCCGGGCTAAGTCTCGAAGGCATTTGTGCGAGTTACTATATCCGGGCTAAGTCCCGAAGGCATTTGTGCGAGTTACTATATCCGCGCTAAGTCCCGAAGGCATTTGTGCGAGTTACTATATCCGGGCTAAGTCCCGAAGGCATTTGTGCGAGTTGCTATAACCGGCTAAATCCCGAAGGTACTTGGGTTTGGAAATGAGCGACTTTGCTGTAATAACTTCAATTAATACGCTCATAAATCCAAACAATAAGGTATGTTTCGTATATGCACTGGAAAGGTCGATTCCTTTTAAAATAGTATTTGCTTAATTGATTAACAAGCTTCCGGCCTTTAGTTAGGTTCGATCCTGAGTGCATGAATATAATGGTTGAAGCGTGAAGTAACCATGATGGTGGGAATATGCGTATATGCAATCATTCATTTAGTCTTACGAACGCTATACTTTAGTTGTAAATAATTTCATTACTTAAAACTTACTAAGCATCAAAATGCTTATTCTGTTGCTTTAATTCTCTGTTTTATAGATTTTGTTCGTCAGCAATCGGACTCGGGAGTGTCAAAGTCGAAGTCGTCCACACTATCTAAGCCCTTTTGGTACTCTTTTAGTTGAATTTTGATAATGGCATGTATAGGGCTGACCCTTGTTGTTAATTAAGTATCTTTTGGTAATGTATATTCGTACAGCCATGCGAAAATGGCTCGTATATTTTGAAAGTATATCATTACGGTCTTATGATATGGTTATTAAGTGGTGTGGAAATGTTTGGTAAAGACTAGCCATTGGAATGGCCGATCACGGTCCTATTGGGGCTACGTACGTCATGGCTAATCGTGATTATACTTGAAAATAATGTATGTCAATTTACTAATGGATTCATGGAAAATTATGAAATAGGTAAAATTTACCTTAAAATAGATGCTGACAGTAGCAGTGTTGTAAGTTTGAAAAATCACTAAAAATAGTAGGAATGGAATTAAATATTGAATAAATTATGTAATCGAATCTTGATGAGTCTATTTTCATATGAAAGAAACAAAACAACCATACGAGCCGTATTTTATGAGATGTTTAAGTTTTCGTGAAACAGGGCCAGGGCGTTTTCTGGACCCCCTGTTCTGATTTTGAAAATTTACCATAAATTAACCAGAGACAATTAGAAGTCATGCTTTATATGTATGGATTCCTTTTTGAGTCTAGTTTCATTAGAAGCAAACGGCATAAGTATTGAAGCTCTGTACAGGGAGATATCGAAGTCGTAATGCATGAAGGTCAGAGTAGTCGAACCCTGAAATAGGAGAGACTTTAACTAATAAACTGTACTAATTGGCTGGACCAAAAATTCTAGAAAAAAATTTTTGGATGGACATATGAGTCTAGTTTCAGGAAAAATTTACGGAATCGGTTTTTAAGTTTTGGAACTCGAGATATGATTTTTGAAGTAACTGTGATGCAGTTAGCCAGCTTGTCTGGAAATTTTTAAATGAACTGTGTAAGTAAATGAATTAAGTCCGTTAACACCTCGTGTTCGACTCCGGCAACGGTCTCGGGTACGGGGCGTTACAGAGTTGCTCAAGAATCCGAAAATCCAATAATTGAAAATAAAGTAAACAAATAATTAAACTAAAAATGAAAAGAAACTTGAATTTAAAATAGAAAAGTGTTTGAACAAGTAATGAAAGAAATCTAGAAATCTAATCCTAAAACCGTAAAGAATCTTGAAAATAACTAAGAATGAACTAAAAACAGCCTTATTAATCTGTTGCTTTGAGCAGATATATATTGTGTGAATGTATTATGACCTAATTAGATCAATTACAAGCTGATTAATAGGTTAAATAAAGTTGTGTGGATGAAAACACCCTTGTAGAGTTATTGGGCTAGTCGAATCTATGTCATGACACCCTATAGCCGATTTCGTGACTTTGTTGGTAGTTTACTTGGCCTTTGGAATTCAGGATGAATGTCACAACTCTGCCTCTTCGATGTCTCGACTTTGTCTATAATAGCTTACCTTGCGGGTTTGAGTTGGAAATTGTCTAAGTGTTGAGGCTTGTTTCAATATCACGACTTTTTCCTTGAATGTTGTGACATTCATGGTAGTCCACTGAATCCTCTACTTAGGTTGTTATCATGCACGCTCAATCAACTCGTTAGTTCTTCCTTAGGCCCGAATCGGCCTAAAAGATCATAAAACAACATAAAAGCTCAAATTATTCAATCTAAACTCAAAGCTAAATAATTCTAAAAATAAGTATAAAAACCATAAAATGACTTGAATACAAGATCCTTAAGTAGTAAAAAGATCTTAATTTTCCATAATAAATTATGGCAAATCAACAAGACGATTTATGATATTTATATCAATAATTTTTTATCGAAAAGTATATGTGCTTTGTTTGAGACGGATTTGAATCGTTCCTAGCTTTCAACTAAATGATCATCTCTGTTATACTCATACCCCAAAGTACGTCGAGTGTGGGCTCAAGCAACACGAACCAACCAAAAAACAAGAAAATATTTTATTACTTTCAGTAGGAAAGTAATTCTCTCAATAAAAACCAGTATAAATCATAATTCCTAGAAATTATAATTTATTCTAAGAAAACAAATTCCCACTACTTTTTGGTAGAATAACGATATATGAACTTGTGTTAATAGCTCGATCAGTGTCATCTATTTATAGGGAGAGATAGGAGGAGCTTGGTTGATAAGACTTACTCAAAAAATATTTATTTAATAGAAAACACACTTTAACTCCAACTGAAGTAGGAGTGGGTAGCACACATGAGTAAAAACTACTATGATTGCCGCCCCTTTCATATTGTATAAAGGGATTTGGGCCTTTCATGTATTGGGTCTTATTATATGTAGTTCCTGAACTTATAAGACCACACTTTATAATTTAACCCAACCTAATACCTATTTTCTATTTTCTAAAATAAATATTATTTAATTTATTAATATAAGTAACAAAATCAATTTTCAATTAAATCATTTTTTCAATCCAATTCTAATTGGATAGATAAGAATGTATGTGACTGAAAGGTTTGTCATTCTTCCGTAGAGTTGCCTAAGTAGGTTTTAGACCTACCATAAATATGTCTAAGTGAGCCCTGAACATTCAAGAGACAAATGTCAATGAAGAACATAACTTGATCATCATGATTGTGCAATATAAGATGAGGTGTTTCCTCTAGCGAGGTAGCTCCTTGGATCTAAGTTGGGTAAGCTCATCATTCTTGATCAACATGGTTGATTTAACGAGGTGATTATGTATAACAAATTGATTCTTTAAAATTTTTATTATCCGTTTTACCATTACATACTTCTAATGATTTATGAAATTTCTAGAAGGAATCTAGGGGTTTCTGTTGGTTTATACATATTTATGTTTTGACACCAATGATGAACAATTACAACAAATTTCAAAAATTTTAAGTCAATAACAACAACAACAACTATAATAGCAACGATAACAACAACAGTAGCAATAGAAATAGTAGTAGCAGCAACAACAACAATAGTAGCATTTGTAAAAAAAAAAATTCATCCATATTTTTTTTTCTTTTTTTTCTTATAGTGAACTTAAAATATTCTTTTTACAAGTAAAAGAAGTGTACAATGAGCTTCAAATTATCTGAATTGTGAAACCAAGTAACTTGATAAAAACTAAAAAAAAAGGATTAATCTATTTCTCAAAAGAAAAAAAATGCAAATTTGTAATAATAATAAAAAACCATCAATGATTTGTGAAACATTTTGTCAAAAACAGCATACCTTTTGTGTTTTGAATACAGCAGCACATTATGAAAAAGCCTTATTTAAAGGGTACATGTAACTCAATGATTCATTTAGGATCAAAACCAACACTAGGTTTAAACAGAAAGTTGAGACAAAAAGTGAAATGTGTCATTATAGTTGCACATGTAGGCACAAAACACATCTCTTGGTTTCATTTTCCTGGTGCCATTTTAGTTAGCACATCACTGTGGAGCAAGCTTTGCTACAATTATTTCTTCCCCTTCAATAATTGATAGAAACCTTTTCAGTGTGAAAGGTTTCTTAGCAAAATAGAGTAAGAACATCATGCAAGAGGTCATTTTAGTCTTATTTTATAAAGAATTTTTAAGAGTCTCGAAATTTGTATTTTGAAATATATTTCAATTATTTAAATAAATAACCTAAGGTGAAAAATAAAAAAAGTATAACAAAAGTGTAAATAATTAGAGATGAGCAAAATCAATTATAATTAATTTAAATAACTTAATTGACCCATGATATTAAGTTTATGTTAGTTAAGTCGTTTTTTTTTGTTAAGACAATTAAGATTTTAGTTAAAATTAGTAAATCGGTTGATTATTAATTATTAAATTTTATAATTAAATCAACTGACTTGATCAAGATGTATTGTTTTTTATTTTAAAAATATTTATAATATGTAAAAAATGAATAATATATAATTTAAATTAAACTCAACTCAATTTACATATCCGACCTAAATGAAAAACCCAACCTAAATTTATTTATGTTAGAATTAAATGACCCGAATCCTTATTTAAATAAAATACAGTGGTAAAATAAAATAAAAGTAAAATCCATATAGAACTACACTTCTTTTATTTTATTTTAGAATAAGGTTTTTTAAACCTTATTAAACTCCATCTATTTTATATTGATTAGAATAAGGTGTTTCAATCTTACTAGAATATGGCTTTACAAGCCTATAAATAGACATAGTCTATTCCTCTTGTAATTATTTGAATTTGACATAGTGAATTTTCTTCCCCTCTGCCCGTGATTTTTTTTTTCCCGAAAGGGTTTTCACGTAAAATCTGTGTGTTCTTTATTTTATTTTATTTTATTTCCACAAATTGGTATCCGAGCATTCGGGTAGTTTATCTCGATCACAGTAATGGAATCTTTGAAGTATGAAATTCCGCTGTTGGATCGCAACACCAGATTTGTGTTGTGGCAGGTTAAGATGCAAGCAATTCTTGCGCAGATGGATCTGGAGGATGCCCTAATAGGGATAGATAAGATGCCTTCGACATTAACAGATGAAGAGAAGAAACGCAAGGATCGAAAGGCGTTAACACAATTACATCTACATTTGTCCAATGAAATTTTACAGGATGTGATGAAGGAGAAGATCGTTGATGCATTATGGAAGAGGCTGGAACAAATATGTATGTCGAAAACTCTAACAAGCAAGTTGCATATGAAGTAGCGTCTTTATGCTCATTGTTTGGAGGAAGGTGCGTCTGTACACGAACACTTAATAGTGTTTAAAGTAATTCTCTCAAACTTGGAGGCCATGGAGGTTCTGTATGATAAGGAAGATCTAGGGTTGATTCTACTTTGTTCGTTGCCCCCGTCTTATTCAACCTTTAGAGACACGATTTTATATAGCCGAGAGTCTCTCACAGTTGATGAGGTTTATGATTCTTTGACCTCATATGATAAGATCAAGCATCTTGTGGTTAAACCCGACTCTCAGGGAGAAGGTCTCATTGTTCGTGAAAGACAAGATCAGAATACTGATGATGATTGTGGAAGGACACAGGAACGGAATCCTCGCGATAAATCTAAGGGTAGATCGAAGTCTTCAAATAGAGGTAAAACTTGTAACTTCTGCAAGAAGAAATGGCACATTAAATCTGAGTGCTATAAGCTACAGAACAAGCTTAATAGGAAGGCTACGAATCAAAAGGGAAAATAACAAGAAAATTCTGGTGAAGCTAATGCTGTAGAAGACTACAATGATGTTGAACTTCTAGTCGCTTCTGTCAACAATTCTAAAGTGAGCAAGGAGTGGATACTTGATTCAGGTCGCACCTTCCACATAAGTCCCAATCGAGATTGGTTTACAACTTATGAAACAGTGTCTAAAGGTGTTATTTTGATGGGAAATAATATTTCATGTAAAATCGCAGGTGTTGGAACAATTAAAGTTAAGATGTTTGATGGAGTTGTCAGAATACTTAGTGATGTACGACATGTTCCAGAATTGAAGAGAAATTTAATTTCGTTGAGTATTCTTGATTCAAATGGGTACAGATACACAGCTGAAAGTGGAGTTTTAAATATTTCCAAAGGTTCCCTTGTTGTGATGAAAGGGCAGAGAAAGACTACCAAGTTATATGTTTTGCAGGGTTCTACTGTTACCGGTGATGTAGCTGTCGCTTTCTCTTCCTTGTCAGATGATGATACTAAAATTTGGCATATGCGCTTAGGAAATATGAGTGGGAATGACATAGCAGAATTGAGCAAAAGAGGACTTCTTGATGGGCAAGGAATTTGCAAACTGAAGTTCTGTGGGCACTGTGTTTTTGGAAAGCAAAAGAGAGTTCAATTAACCAGAGGAATCCATAACAAGAAGGGAATGTTGGAGCATATTCATTCTGATCTGTGGGGGCCATCCAGAGTGCCTTCGAGAGGTGAAGCTAATTATATGCTAACTTTTATTGATGATTTTTCCAGAAAAGTTTGGGCGTTCTTCCTAAAGTAGAAAAGTAATATGTTTTCCATATTTAAGTCTTGGAAAATTATGATTGAAAAATAGACTGGAAAACAAATAAAATATCTCTGCACAGACAATGGCTTAGAGTTCTGTTCTGATGAGTTTAATAGACTGTGCAAGTCAGAAAGGATCGTGAGACACTTCACAGTTCATCATACTCCACAGCAAAACGGCGTTGTAGAACGAATGAATAGAACGATCATGGAGAAGGTTCAATGTATGTTGTCAAATGCCAACTTACCGAAGTCGTTTTGGGCAGAAGCAGGCTCTACTGCATGTTTTTTATCAACGATCTCTATCCGTTGCCATTGAGAAAAAGACTCCACAAAAGGTATGGTCTGGTAATCCTGCTAATTATTCTAACTTAAAGATCTTTGGGTGTCCTGCGTATACTCATATTGATAATGGAAAATTGGTACCGAGATCCATTAAATGTGTTTTTCTTGGTTATAAAGACGGTGTAAAAGGGTATAAGTTATGGTGTCCTGAAAATAAAAACGTTGTGATTAGCAGAGATGTCATTTTTGATGAAACTGCTATGCTACCTAACTTATCTCTTAAAGGCTCTTCCAATAAAGAAAATCAAAAGCAGGTGGAGCATCAGATTAATACAGAGTCGACTCCTCAAGCCAATAAAAAAATTGATAATAGAGTTGCTTCTTCACACAATACTCTATTGCCAAAAAACAGAACTAAAAGAGAAATTAAACGTCCAAAGCAGTATGCCGAGACTAATCTAGTTGCTTATGCTTTAAATGTGGCTGAAGATATAGATGCAAACTAAGAGACATCTAATTATTCTGAGGCAGTTAGCTCTGAAGACTCAGAAAAGTGGATGTTTGCTATGCAATAGGAGATGGAGTCACTCCACAAAAACAGGATATGGGATCTTGTGAAACTTCCTAAAGGTAAAAAGGTTGTTCATTGTAAATGGGTGTTTAAAAAGAAAGAAGGGACTCCAGGAGTTGAAGAACCCATATATAAAGCAAGGCTTGTTGCAAAGGGTTACAGTCAAATTCCAAAAGTGGACTTCACATATGTGTTCTCCCTAGTTGTGAAGCATAGTTCGGTATTATGGCTATGCATGATTTGGAGCTTGAGCAGTTAGATGTAAAAACTACATTTTTGCATGGAGAACTTGATGAGGACATTTACATGCGACAACCAGAGGGTTTTGCAGGTTTAGAAAAAGAGGACTATGTTTACTTGCTAAAAAAGTCTCTTTACGGTTTAAAACAGTCACCAAGACAGTGGTATGACTTCTCATGATTTCAAAAGAAGTAGTTTTGACAGTTGTGTTTAGTTTAAGAAAAACAATAATGGTTCTTTCGTGTATCTACTTCTTTATGTTGATGACATGTTGATAGCAGCAAAAGATAAATGAGAGATAAGAAAGGTCAAAGCCCAACTAAGTGAAGAATTTAAGATGAAATATTTGGGACCTGCAAAGAAGATAATTGGTATGGAGATTCTCAGAGATAGAAAAGCAACTAAATTGTACCTAAGTCAGAAGGGGTACATTGAGAAAGTTCCTTGCAGGTTCAATATGCAGAGTGCTAAGCCTGTTAGTACTCCTTTAGCAGCTCATTTCAGACTTTCATCAGCTTTGTCTCCTCAATCAGATTATGAGATTGAGTACATGTCACATGTTCCATACACTAGCGCAGTACGACTCTCATGTATGCTATGATTTGTTCATGTCTAGATTTATCATATGCAGTCAGTTTAGTTAGTAGATACATGGCGAATCCCGGTAAAGAACACTGGAAAGCAGTTCAATAGATTTTAAGATACTTACGAGGTACTACTGATATCTGCTTATAGGTTATGTCTTTACAATCGGAGGTTGTACAATCAGTTGGAAAGCCACTTTGCAAACTACAGTCGCTTTGTCTACCACTGAAGTTGAGTACATGACAATTATTGAGGCTTGCAAAGAAGGTATTTGGTTGAAGAGACTCTTTAGTGAACTCAATGAAGACCTTCAAATCAGTACAGTATTTTGTGACAGTCAGAGTGCAATCTTCCCTACAAAAGATCAAATGTTTCATGAGAGAACAAAACACATTGATGTTCAGTATCATTTTTTTCGTGATATTATTGCTCGTGGTGATATTGTTGTGAGCAAAATTAGTACTCATGAAAATCCTGCAGATATGATGACTAAGTCACTTCCTATAACCAAGTTTGAGCATTGCTTAGACTTGGTTGGTGTTCATTGTTGAAGTTAAACCCTTAAGGGGTTTTATGAAAGAGTTGGAGAACCTGTTCGTTGAGAGTTCGCGATGAAGAACTTGTTCATTGAGAATTCGTGTCAAGGTGGATATTGTTAGAATTAAATGACCCGAATCCTTATTTAAATAAAATACAGTGGTAAAATAAAATAAAAGTAAAATCCATATAGAACTACACTTCTTTTATTTTATTTTAGAATAAGGTTTTTTAAACCTTATTAACCTCCATCTATTTTATATTGATTAGAATAAGGTGTTTCAATCTTACTAGAATATGGCTTTACAAGCCTATAAATAGACATAGTCTATTCCTCTTGTAATTATTCGAATTCGACATAGTGAATTTTCTTCTCCTCTGTCCGTGGTTTTTTTTTTCCCAAAAGAGTTTCTACGTAAAATCTGTGTTCTTTATTTTATTTTATTTTATTTCCACAATTTGAACCCATAAAAGAGGAGAAGAAAAAATTTATTATAAGAAAAAAATCGATTAACTGATTTAACTGATCGAATTGAACAATATTAAGTCAATTAATTTATGTTATTATTTCATCAATAATAATTTAATTGATAGTTGATCTATTAAGTAGATTATTTATATAAACCGGCCAAACAAATTGATTTCATCTATTATTGACCTTTACTAATAGGAACAACTGTTGTCTTTGAGCATATGAGTCCTTCTAAACCCTTCTTAGATTTTGGGCCTTAACCTAGAAGAATCTTTTAATTAAGCTGCTGTAACATACATTAGAAACAGGATATGTTGTCAACAACATTTCCTGCCTCTTCCAAATCTCAGTAGAGACTCAATGCTATTTTGCTTTCTCTTACTCTACATGTGTATGGTACATATCTGATATATGACTGAAAATATGGTACATATCTGATATATGACTGAAAATTTTGAAACATATTTATATCAAACCCATATTATATTTCGCAATTATCCAAATTCGGATAACAGTGAGTAATGCCTTGAAACCTGACTTAAAATCTTTGTCAACATAGCACATTTTGTCTTTTAGATGTGAATTGTATCCAAAAGAAGCCTAAGGAAAGGAGTCAAAGAAAAGGATTTAAAGGTTTGAGAACCCATTTTGCTCCATCTTCTTATGAACATGATATGGCCCATCGAGCTGTCATCTCCAAATCCAAAATTCTTTTGGATGCAATGCACTTGTAGCTGTTTGGTGCCCCTTCAATACTATTTTGTATTCCATAATTTCAATCATTCACCGCATGAATTGCCAACAACTGTGAGATTCTATTTATCAATATACTTTTGGACCCATTACTTATCGTCAATTCTAAGATCATTTCAATTTCAAGCAACAGTCAGAATGGATTTACACAGAGATTTCTAAACATCTTAAAATAAATCCATTTATTGAATAATTTAAATTAACTTAAAACCATCCCAACTTAAAAATAAGAAGTACATAAAACAACTTGAAAAATTCCAAATTTTAAAAGCAAGTTGAGAACTTTATGAAAAGCAAGTGATCCTCATCCACAATTGACTTATGACTTTGCAGCCTTTGTTAATGTATCATTATGTGTTTGTCTCAGAATGTTTTTAAGATTTGATTTACAACATTTGGATTCCGTTGAAAGAAAAAACAACTCACTGCCGGAAAAGCTGACGTTGTTTCTACTGTATCTGAGTGATCTGCTTGTCTTATCCTTTTAATATTGATTAGAAGAGATTAAACCAATGATTGATTTACTCAGAATATCAAGTCTGTTTGTGATGGATAACGTAAGGGTTTATATGTAAA